>NC_079561.1:6151071-6462142 GCF_015846415.1 Triplophysa dalaica
GATTAGGTGAAAATGCACCACTCCTTTAAAACGGAGTCATTCAGTGAAGGATGTCCCTGCACCTTCATCTACCAGTAACCCCAAAATCCGTCAAACTCAACATTCCATAAATATAACCACAAAACAAGTCTTTAAGTCTTTAAAGAGTCTTTAAAGTTCATACCTCTAATGCAAGTGACCAAAAGCGATACTCGGAGGACCAAACATTACTGTGTGGTTTCACGGATGTAACAGAGAACAGAATTAGTCTGCTAACCAAAATAATCTCATCCGAAAGGAGACTTGAAACCCCCGATAATAAACTCACCTATGCCCAAAATGAACGGTAAATGTAACACATAATGTAACATCTTCAGGTTTGCCGTTTCCCACGTCATAAATGTTTTGAAATAAAATCGACAAGTTATAATCTTTGTAAACACAAGCTGCTTATTTCAGCCCTAACATACCTGATAACACGTCGCTGTTTTATAATCCGGATCTACTCCACTGCGTAACGAGAACGTAATGTGTTTCGTGTTTTAGTTTATCATAAATAAAAAGTATACACATTTATTCGATGTAACGTTAACACAGACTTGAATACCTGTACAATACACGATAATCTCCACATTAAGCACTGTGACTTATCACCCTTTCCTAGTTTTCTTAATGAAGCACCCTGTTTCACCAAAGGTAAAGAGTCAAGAAAAAAGTCCTCTCATTTTTAATAAATGTAGAAACCCTTTATTTCCAAAAGCGCGAATCGAGCGCTAACAGAGCCCGAATGATTTAACATTACGCGTCGTTAAAAACGAATATACATACATAAGCAGAAGGTATTGACTCGACTTACCCTTGTGCCTTATACTTCGTTTCCAGTCTTTGGCTGTCTCTCTTCCACTAACAAACTGGAACTCGTTTGGGGTGAGCCACTCACCCCGGTATTTGATGGAGGGCCCTTTGCTGCCCTGGCACAGTTTGTTAATATACAATAGTGCCTTGTTTTCCCCGCATTCCACTTCGATACACGGCTCTCCGTTGTCGAAAAACGGCTGAAAGTCCGGGATAGAGGAGAACCTCTCCAGCATGAAGTCGTCCGGGTGATGGTGAAGGTGCTGTTGATGCAGCGCGCTGTCGTGAAGCCCCAAGTACGCGCGGTGATGATGGGCGAAAATGTGGTCGTACGGCGGCGGATGAGGGGTCACCACGGGGATAGCGGTGGCATTTAAAGGGGCCAGGTATTCGGACTGGTTGAAGGCGGCTAATGCCATGTCTTCTCCATCCAATCTCTCCTTTTTGATGGCAGGCATGTTACCCAGAGCGCAGCGCCGGTAACGAGTGATTAGCAGTTCATGCGTCCAAACTTATGTCCCTCTTTGCGGAGTTGGCGAGTTTAAAAGACTTCCAGACGCGCCGGTGTGTTTTCGCCGCTCCCGCGTCGCTGGCTGACAGCAGCTTGCTTAAGTTCGGCGACAGATTGCCATTCACCACCACTTCAGTCTTCTCTATAGCCCTTCTCCTCACTGCACTGCTCGCATGACGGGTCTCCCCGCGCTCCTGCCCACCACATGTAATCGGACTAACACCTGACATCTCCACCAGATATGAACGAAGAACATGGTTTAATGATGGTTTTATCCTTCAGTCCATTCAAAGTACGTCCTTAAAAATAATCGCTATCAACAATATGGTAACTTCGATGTGTTTATTTCGCTCGTCAACTCTGAACCGGTAACTCTGAAAGTAAAGATCATTAACTAGGACGTTTTAATGCATAATGCACGATGCATATGCAGTGTAGCCCACGTTGAAGTTCAGTAGTACATGCACATAGGGGTGTGAGCCAGACTGGCTTGGAGCATTTTCAAACGTGTCGAGGATAGGAAATAATTATGTTTTCTCTTGTGCGCATATTTGAACTCTTCGATTGCAAATGATGCCTGGTGCTAATGGTACTTTTTTTCCCTCGCTCTTTTTTTAACCCTAATACGTCGTTAAAGTCACGCTTTAGTTCACAGACCCAGACCAAACAAGATTTGCACTCTCCGCCGCTTCTCAAACTTGGCCCATTTAAACAGCGGAGGCAGCGCGAGCGGGACCACACTTAAGGGGGTCCGCGAAGGACGAAGTCGCGTCACAATTACCACTCACTGTTTTAAGTTCACGAACAACATGCAGTTCATAGCTGCATGGTATGCTTTCCGTTCTAACACAGATCGTTGGTAAACGTTGTTTTGTAAAGGTAAATGGATTTGTTCACGATAAAAATACATGCTACATTGTTTTCAGGGCTTGTCAATTCATATTTTAGCAGCAATTTACTAATAAAACAAATGCAAAGTCTGAATCATAATCTAATACATAATATAAACTTGATGTTATGTAATATAAAAGATATTGCATTCTGAAGTCATGCGATGGAAACAATCTTTTAAAAAAGAACAACGTATAAACGAAATCTATGGCAAACATTGCAAACGCATTACAACACCCCATTGTTGTTCTAAGTATCTAAATATCTAATAGAATATTAATCAATTATTGCTATTCAGCTGTTTTTCCAAAATAAAATCAATTTTGTTTATTTATCACAATAAACTAATTGAATCTGACCACAATAAACAGAACAATATTGGGTTGGAACGATAGAAAATGCTAATCAACTATGTTACTCACCTAAAGGAATGCCGGTTGAAGCGGCAAGTAGGACTCATGTCTCATGTTTGTGTACACTGATGATCGACACTAGTCTTTGAAGCACTTTCACACTATTTTAATCTGGAAATCAAAATCGCCCCCACAAAGACATATCACAAGGAAACTGGAAAGAATCTAAAGGTCAAAGGTTCTCAGAGACCTCGGGAGATCCTTCCAACCCCAAGTTTGAGGATCCCCACGGGGATACCCTGCCCCCACACACCTACTCGGTTCTACATCATAATCACCAGTGAGTCACGATGACTCAAAGTGCAATATTTATGAAGGAGGGGTTCCCCTAAATTTACAGATGACAACGTATCATGCTGCCCACGGTTTGGGTTCAGGACGGCTTCCCCTGAACTCTCAGCCCCCACATTATCGACAGTAGATCAAGTCCTGTGGCATCCTTCTCTAGCTCAACAAAATGAAAGTGCCACCCACTCAAACTGTTTATATAATAGTTTTACATCTCACAACATGGGTTTTGAAGCAACCTTTGTTATTGTAATTAAATGAAGTTGAAGGGTATTTCCCATGTCACCATGACTACAATGATTTATTTAGTTGCCAATACAGAAATTATGTTTATAGATCAATTGATTTCATATGCCCTTTATACAATCTGAATCTGTTAGTAGGCTTTTACATAAATACAGACAATAAGTTTATACTACCACTATTATGTACAAGGTGTTGAACCTATTAAACTCATACAGTTCACACTATTCTGAGAGAAAAATGGTATGAGCATTAATGCCTCTAGCACACAACATACATACTGGGTTTTTTTTTTTGAATGTGGTTATTTACAATTTAGCACCAGGGTATGCTAAATATCACCTGAAGGAGAGGAACTGAGAAATTTAGCAGGTCAAGAAACCACCTACCAGTTTGTTTGTGGTTGAAACCCATTGTGCCTTATAAAACAGGATTACTGTATAGAACGAAGAAGTAGCCTATATGTACTCAATGCGAGCAAGACAGTAGAATATTTGATTTACTTTATACTAATGACTATATATATATACATATACATACATTCATATACACACACACACACATATATATATATATATATATGTGTGTGTGTGTATATATCATTATTATTAAGCAACAATGCTGTTTCATTAGCAGTTTTTTACCCCCATGGTTAATAAAATATCCTCTCAGCATACTTATTATATTGTATTTTTTTTATTACGTTTCCCTCATACTCTCTCATTGTCCACAGCCCTGTCGACCGTAGCGAGCCTCCTTGTAGTCATCCCCGCATTCGCGCCGTTGTTGGCAGCGGCCCCGGAGCCACAGCGCTGCCGGCGGGGGAGAGAGGTAATAAATAACCCGGGGAGAGGAGCGGAGACCGCCGGGCGGTGCACAGTCTGACCTGACAAATACTCACTGGAAAACCATCAGAGAGCGTGAGCCCACCCCTAATGCTTGGAGCCAGCCTTTCAGACATGAGCAGAAAAATATATAGACCTGCCCATACTGAAAAAACGGCGTCTCCAGTCTCCGCCGTTCCTCATCAAGTCAGCGGGACTCATTTATTGGACTTACTCCTAACTCAAATCATTCAAACGAATTTTCTTTATCATGAATTAGTTGCAACTTCAAATATATTGATATTTTACTTTCTCCTCATGGTATTATTTAATAAACGATCATTATTATATCATTATTATAATGCCCGTATTTTAAGGCCATTAAAGTAAATACTAGCATGTAACATAATGCTTTTCCTCCATCTGTGATTTCTACACGTTCTTATAAAAGGAGGCTTCTATTGGATTTTAAATGCACTATCCAGAGGGACCTTTAGAAGTGCGGTTGCCAGCGCCGGTAAAGTGATGCTGTGTAATGTAAAACCCTGAGCGTCTCCTCAGGTCTGGACTGTCGTGCCGGCGCCCTCCGCTGCTCTCTGGAGATCTAGAGGCCAGAAGGCAGTCTGTGATCCCAACCGGCGGCCCTGGCTACCACATGGGATTTATTTCCTTGCCGGACGACGGGCGGGCAGGCGGCCCAGGAGGAGACCGATTTTAGAGTCTGCAGCTGTCAACACTGAAAGAAGCAACGCCATCTCCGCCCCTGCCATACCTAAAGACTTTCCTTCTTCCTCTTGGACAAGACGAAATACCCACCCTCACACATTGCAATATAGCCTATATAAAAACTAAGAATACTGCCATTATTGGTATACTACCAAACGTATGCCTGAGATATTTTATTTTGTTTAAATTAGTGATGCATTGTATAAACAGTGTACATAACCTTGTCAAGAGTCAACCTGAATACCAGCTGTAGTAAGTTAATGAAAAAGACTCGCACGCATGGTTTGTGTACATCCCCTGGCTATCTTCCCTTAAGCTGCATGACTCAGAGTTTGTGGGAGTTATTGACAACGGTTTCCTACCATGTTTGTCCAGAGTTCTGATAGGGACATAAACTATTCCTTATCTCATCTGCCATTTATTTTCCAACAAAATGTTCAGGGTTTTAAAGAAAAGTCATTGGTTACCCCTCACCAAAATTGCAAATTAGAGACCATTTATTAAGGCCCACTGATGACCGAAATGTCAGAAAAAGCTGGGCACAGACTCTTAAAGGAACAGTTCACCCAAAAATAACAATTCTGTCATCATTTACTCACCCTTCAATTATTCCAAATCTGTATAAATTACTTTGTTGTGATGAACACAGAGAAAGATATTTGGAAGAATGATTGTAACCAAACTGTTATTGGCCAGCCACTGACTGCCGTACTAGGAAAGATTGCTTTATAAATGTCTTTGATCTGTTGAACACAAAAGAAGATATTTTGAAGAATTGAGGAAAGAAAGACCGACAGATTTTTTCTTTTTGGGTGAACTAGCCATTTAACAAAGACCTTGATTCAAATCATTTATGAAAACTCAACACTTAAGATTAAACTCCAAATACATACATAAACTACAAAACATTTCTAATAGCAAATCAAAGCATTCTGTTTTTAATAGGAAATGACTGAAAAATATCCGTAAACATATTGTTTATTGGCACAAAACAGTATTCTGGTATTCTAAGGCAAGAATTAAGCCTGCAAACAGTAGTTCCTGATCTCTCAGGCCGTATTGATTTTTCCCTGCGTGATCTGAAACCAGCAATCAGCATTGTGGTTTGAAATAGCCCTGAAACTAGAGCCAAGACGTCAATGAGTCGCCGACACGTTTCAATTAGCGTGCCGCCCGGGCCGATTTGTCCCCTGGGGCGCATTGGCTCCGCAGGTCGGTCACGCCAGGAGAGATCTTCCGTAGAGGTACGTGATATTGGGAAATATTAGAAAGGGCAATGCAGGTAAATCTGCACTTAAATTCACAATGTGTCTGAGTTTATGAGATGTTTTGGTTTTGCAACAGAGAAGAGGGTGAGGTAATTTGGTTTCTAGTCAACTCAATCATTTCTCTCTCTTTAATTAAATTTCTGAAGCGGGTAATGGAGAAACAGTGGAGACTCGTAAGATCTGCGCAGTCTCCACACAACTTAAAATGAAGATCTATCATACGGTGACTTGGGTTTATTTTATTTTACTGACAAATTAAAATTCTGTCATTATTTACATTTACTTTTTCTTTCATGAAATGCAAATGGAAATTTAGCATAATGAAAAATATCTCTTTCTTTATCAAATTGGTGGATATGCTTTTAAGCATATTGAAAAGTGCAACCAGGCCATTCTGCAAGACACAATGAGTAAATGATCAGACAATTGTTATTTTTGGATAAAGAATCCCTAATTACTGCACAATATACCAATGACATATGCTATCATAGTAGGTAATATCAAGAGACGTTTATGAAAACTCATTATCTGCTTTTTCAAGCGCACAAATGTGTACTGTGTGTAATGGAGCCTACATCTTAGTTCACCGCATCAAATAATAATAAGCATTAACACAAATTACATATACATACAGTATTCGCACATTGTGAACATTTTAAGTTGAACTACACAACAGATCAATGTACATAAAACAACATTTTAGGTATTTCTTTATTGATTTTTGGTACAATATCATGTTTTGCAAAACCAGCATCAGTCTGATTCACAAGCTCAAAAATTGAATTCAATGTCTATATTGCTGCATGACTGCACACTTCACTGAAATTGCATGTTTATGTAAGGAATAAAAGTCAAATTTCATTAAGGAACTTTTCCCAAGTTGGGTTCTAGGCAGTGTGTGTGTATTTTCTGGTGTGAGGCCAGCATGTGTAGGCAAATCCCTAAGGTCATCAGCAACACTACACTGCACACACTGAAGCCCTGTGGAAGAAGACCAGAGCAGGCGAGAGAGAAGAGAGGTTGATGTCTCCCACACATCTCTCCTCATCTGCCTTAGAGGTCTGAAGAACCCTTCCAGTTCTGCCTTACTCTCACCACAAGCCGTCCTATACCCCCTGCCGAGAACCTGATCGATACAGCATGTTTTATCTGACATTGTGATCTGGCATTGTGGAGAAACTAGACTTCCAGAAGAAACCCCAATCTAGCCTAGAGTGTGATAACTACAAATCCACGGTTACCTAAAATAAGAGACAATAGAATAGGCAAAAAACCCGTAAAAAAAATGTGTTTTCTTGTAGATGGCGTGCCAGAAATATTCCATTATTTTTTTTTAATCCTGTAAAATTGCACTTTCCCATTTTTTGGAAAATTTGATGTCGTTTTCTTTCATTTGAAAGAATATTTGGAAAACAAATCGTAAAATTCGTAAAATTACAGTTTAGGGACATTATACCTGACAGATCTGTTAAAAACAGTTAAATTCTGTAAATTACCGTGAAGTTCTTCTCATTGATTTTATTATTATTAAGGATGAAAGTCTGACATCTAATTATGTTTTGGGAGATTTCAGCTCCGATTTAGATTTAGCTTCTAAAGACTCGGTTTAGGTGAGCTATACCTGATCCAACTGTACATTCTTCAAATCCCGGTAGCAAAGAAAGAAAAAAACAGGTAGGGCCTATCCGCAGCTCAAAGTTCACTGGAATCAATTTTGTTGATTTAAGTTGACAAGGAAGCAATATATCGGAAAGAAGAGGCAAGTTTGGCAAGTAAGCTAACAGATAGTTCCAGGAAAAAATTATTTTGAATATTTACCATTGAACTTCTATTTGGAAGATGATCCAAGGTCTTTGTAACCATAAATTTAGCATGCCTCTTTATCTGCTGTCATTGAACAGTCAAAACGTTAGCTTCAATTCACCTTAAACGATTCCCGTAGCTGTATCTCTAGTGAAAAATTACTCCAGTTCCTTTTTAATGTTTAGGTTTCTATGTTGGTTGGAACCCGATCCATTTCCCTCAACACCCAAAACACGACAATCAAAATGTTGTCCAAACAGACTTTTAATCTGTCCAGGCTGAACCGCAGTATTTAGTTTTATTGGACACCTGAATCACAGCCTTTTCTGGAAACTGTCAGGGCGCCGGCAAATGTGTATGCAGTTTCCAGTCCGCACGTGACGTTTGAGACAGGATGACAGCGGGAGAGCGCGGCAGGATCCGGCGGCAACTGCCAAGCCGTGGGGACAAGTCTGAACTCCGTAAACAAAGTACTGTCAGCGGCTGCCCTGCTCGGCTACACTCGTCCTGGAATGGCACTCTTTCACATATTTAGATGACGTCTGAGCCTCTGACTCACCCCGAAATACAGAGAAGGAAGTGCTGACAAATAAAGAAACAGCATCTTTAACATTTCCAGACAATCCAAAATAGGTACAGTTTGTACCAGATTGATTGTAACCAAATGGTGAATTAAGAGAGTGTTGCGCTTTGCGGGCTGTTTTCCGCATCTTGCGTCTCCACAATAACAAGATCTACAGTATTTATGAGGCAAAGAAAATGGCCAATCCTTATAAATATGTAATGTAGTTGTTCATTGGATAGCTATTGGATTGGGAATGGGAATTGTGTGTGAGTAAACAGTAACACCACATGACAAAGCCAATATGTGTACCTGTGTGTACCATTTGGAGAAATCCCAACATATTCATAAATGTAGCCCCATAACTGTTCTCGGTGCCAGTGCTTTGTTCACAAAGAACGAGCTAAACAGAATCAAATTGGTAAGATGTACGGTTTAGCCTCACTAAATCTCTGCATCATATTTTGTTAATATCTCTTCCAGATTAAGCGGCGAGGAACCACGTCACGTTAGCATTCCCGCAAGTTAGCATTGTTGTGAGTAAATGTGGAAAGATGGAGTGTAAATTAAGGACACTAATATTCCCCGTGGTCTCGGGAGCTGCTTGCGGGGGTAAGGCGGAGGAATGCTCTGCGGAGCAATCCCGCTTGGCAGGTAGATGAACTGCGGATCATACGGGTAGGCAAGTGGTGATTAATGGGAGTGGGAAGGCGCTGGAAAGAAAACAACGCTATAAATCAACGTCGCTACGATGGTAAATGTAATTGAAATGAATTTGTCTGCCCGGAGCCGGGCATTGCAATTGATATTGACCAAAGCCCTGGTGGTCCATAGAAAATGAAATTGAGAAAATGTATTCAGACTGTCCACTGTAAGGTCTATACATCACTAAATGACACAGTCTTCGCACTGCTGGCCAATGAGAAGAGGTAGAGAGCTATGCCCGACATGCGTGCGGATGCTAATGAGCCATCTGATTCTCCAAGTGGCTAATGCTGTGGATTTATGGGAAAGGAAACGCATTAAAATGAACTTAAAAGACACTTTTAATGAAAAATCTATTCTAGCAGTTGGTTTTGTCCACTCCTGAGAAATACCTTGGGACTGGAAGGCTATCATCGCATGAGATGTTCAGTTCAAGTAATTCTTTTTTACATCAAGTGCAAAGTTTAACATTTTGTTACCAAATAATGTTCAAATAATCTACACTGTAGTTTGCTCTTTAATGCATATAATTTAAACATCTTTTTTCATATGCTTATAGGTCCTGGGATGTGCTCCCCCATTACATCATCCTGCATAGACAGACAAGATTGGCAGAAGACCAGGATCAAGAATGAACTTCATGCCAATGGTCAGTGAGTTGGCCATAGACATTACTGTCCATGAAATTTCATTATTATTATAAAAATGCATATACACTAATATGTTAATACACTTTCATGTCTATTCTTTTTAATCCATGAACGAGAAATAAGGAAAAACAGACAATAGGAGCCCAGCACTCCTTCAAGAAAGTTGAAAAAACATGGCAGGGTGATACCTCGAGAAGCTGGTTGATAAAATGCCAGGAGTACATTTATGCAAAGTCTAGGCAAAGGATGACTACACGGAAGATAAATTAGAACAGCATAAATATAAAAAATTTCCATAGTTTTATCTATGTTATTCCAGAGTTTTTACCAGTATATTATTATTTTAAAACATAGAAGAAAAAATAATAACTAATAAGTGATTTTAAACGTTTGACTTATAAAGTAACCAACCAACTGCCAAGTAACTTTTGCTCTAAATGTATAATTTGGTAACCAAAGACAATTTTTTACTTGCATTTGGAAAGTGTTAATTTTGGACCTTGGCCATGGAAGTGTTAGCCTATACAAACATATAGAGTTTGATATCCTGCAGGTGCCTTTTAAGCCAAACTTTGCTGGTTGGTTTGTTTACATTACCATACAGTGCTCTCTGGGGAACCATGATCGAGTCCCATTCGAATAAATGCGTATTAAACACAGATATGTATTTCACACTGACCTGCAAAAAGACCAAGCCGAAAAATATGGCTTACAGTTTTTTTGTTTATTCCATGTAATAGATCTGACTTCAACAAATAGTCTAAGAAGAAACTCGAATGGCGCCACTACATACACCGAAACAACTTTACAATATTGTCTGCATTGTCCTGTATTGCAATCTTGCTATTTTGTGTAGCAGAATTATGAGCAAGCAAAGTGCAAGGAATGCTTAGCTTCTATCCTAAACCTAATAGTTCCGGGATCTTTTTGCATGCACTTTCTGCACAGATATAGAAGAAATCTATATTTTATAAGTGTGCTATGTAGCTACAGCACCCGATTGTCAGCAGATAAGACACAGGGAAGCCCTAGAGTGCCAGGCCAGATATTTAGACAAAGGGAAGTCGTCAGCATCCAGGGACCTAAACCCCAGGGGCACTTCAGTCTCACCCTGACTTTTCTCACCTTCTTTTTCTTCAGCTGGCTCCCTCCATCCTTAATGCACCTTCAGGGTTCAGTTAGTGGTGACAGTAACTGGCACCATGAGCCTGTAGCAGAGGACTGGGTGAGTCTAAATCACTGCACCATACTAAGTTCCCATGTTGAGATGGGCGGAACTGACATACTCTGTATTGTGATTTAGAAACTGGTATCCAGGTTTGTAAACCATTTGTAATTAGCAGACACATTTACCCACATTTACTCACCACCTTATCATTTTAAACATGTTTGATTTTCTTTTTTCTGAGGAACACAAAGGAAGATATTTCAAAGAATGTTGGTAAATAGCTTCTTTGCGTTTTGCACAAGAAAAGACAAGGTTTGAAATGATGACAGTAATTTCATTTTTGGGTAAACTATCCCTTTAAGCTATACATTTTTGTGCATTCCCTTTGAACCCAACATATATAGTGTAGCTAAAGCTAATGCTCTAAAAGTTTAGCGACAGAAACACAGCAAAAAGTACAGGTCGATAAGCTAGACCAGCACCAAACCAGCCTGAACCATCTTAAACCAGCATAAATATTTAATATGCTTGGAAGAGGATGCCTACTGCTGGTTACTCTACATGCACTTACATGCAAAAATGAAAACACTCACTTGTTTATAAATCTTCACCATCATGTTACCAAATAAAGACACACAAAACAACAACAAACATGTACAGACGCATAAACATTTTAATGTTTATCCCTGAATGGCACCAACACTATGGAGTGCCAAAAAAGACTCTACGAGGTTAACCACCTAATGTCCAAAATTGATCGGTATGCTTAATACTTTACGGTACACTGTTAACAGATTTAAACAATTATAGACTTGTAGGCATAAATGTCTCTTCCGTTGCATTGAAAAACACAAAGGTGAAAAATAGGACATTTACTTCTTTCCACCATAATATCATAACTTACTATAATTTTAATGTAGTAAGAAAAATGTGGGAAATAATGATCACCAATGTAAATTGTTGTACATGTGTGACTCAATATTTTATTTTAAAATATTCCCACAAGAATTTTGCTACATACTGTATATAAAATCATCTTTGTGTCTCCCATCTGCTCATTCAAGAAGCCTTAAATAGTTATAAAACAATAACTCCATACCGTTATAATGCCATGAAACAGTCTTAGAGGATTTAGCTGAAGGACTGGTGCAAGGTGGTACTACGTACTACATCGACCCACTAACCCCTCCCTCTAATCCTCTCTTTCCCTCCTCTCATTGGCACGTGATGCTACCAAATGTCCCTGGACAAGGCAGATTTTTTCTAACTGTTTGCTTTATTCCGTTTGACATAGTCAATAACATCCAGCGCTCTCTGGCCAACCATGCTCATCATAGTTGGCCAATCAGAATACCTGCACTTTTGCACACACACACAGACACTGTGTTTCTTTTTACACTGACCTGTAAACAGACCAAGCCAAGCGAGATGGCTTGCAGTTTTCCGTTCATTTCGCGTAACAGATCCGGCTTCAACACACGGTGAGGTCACTCACAGGTCAAGCACAGCTCATGGTAGGCAGATGAATATCGATCTTGAGGGACCAGGGACTGAACCATTTCACAGGCCACGCGATCCACAGAACAGCCGTGGGCAGAGAAACGGGGGAGGCAGAGCCCATGGGGTAGAGATAGCATAGTTCATGGATGCTGAACTTCTAACACCTCAAGAAACTCTACGGGCTTAACCACCTACTGTCCAAAATTTTGCTGTAAGCTATACAGTACACTGTAAAGCTAAACAGATTTACGCGATTATACGCTTAGGAATAAATGTCTTTTCAATTAGATGCATTGAAACAACATTGAAAATTGAAACATTTAATTAAAAAAGATTAAAGATTAACCATGGCTAGCTTATTTCCCATTTTAATTGTGGATGAAATACGTATGTTGGACAGAAATAGTCACCATAGTAAACTGTTGTAAGGGCAGGTGTGACGTGATCATTTTGAAATATTCACACAAGTTTTTGTTACTATTTGAGAAATTCGCATATTGACTATATATAATCATCTTTGTGTCAAAATGCAAATCTTCCTGGTGGCCTTAATTCTGGGAAACTGCATTGCAGGACATTAGAGAAGCTAAGAGAGGTTGGCAGCATGGTGAGGCTGAAACCGAGGACACAGTTGGCAGCGTGCCTGTGCTCGGCTGTGTATGCACTCAGGCGGAGTGGAGGCAGGCCATGCCTTGGGGCATTGAGAAGAGGCCAATTCTCTGCTTGACTAGCCAGGCCCACAGAGAGAGAAAATGATGGAGAAATTAAAACTCGAAGAAAACTTCAAACCTTTCAAAGCTATAAAAAAATTAAAGGCCAATTACAAAAGCTGAGTGATTAAGGAATGAAAATAAAGATGACATAAATAGTTAAGCAAAGTAAAATAAATCACATTTGACGTGTTCAATACGCTGGTTTTGCTTTAGGACCCAGATTTTATGTAAAGTGTCAACTTAACGCCCTTTTGAATATAGTGTGATTAATAAGCGTTTGTATTTTGTTTGTAAAAGTAGCTTGACAGATACATTTATTCCAAAACTCTGCAGTTTAATTTGACGTACTTTCATTCATCATAATAACCAAAAGAATAGGATACACTATCACCTCCCTTTCAAAAGTTGATTCACATGTTTATTTGGCTATTTAATTCATGCATTATAAAAGGAATAGTTGCATTTTATCGTTTGCTTTTAGCATTCATTTTTTTACAGCTGTCAGTGACCCTTCCAGAACAGACCATTTTTGGTCTTGACCCACCAGTTCAGAGCCACTATACTCAAGACACCCTCTCTCACCCTCTCCTGTCTGGTACGTCCACAAATCATACTGATAAATAATTAAAATCAAGTGTCAGGTGCTTGGTGCCCGTGGTCCATCACTGAAAAGACTCGGGATCGTTTTTTACCCTAGTTTCCTAGGCAACAAAGTTTTGGCTGTCCCTTATTTTGGTTTATATTTCTTAGCAAATCATGGTGATCATTTATCTAGCACGATTGGGTAAAAATCATGATTGGCTCGCTTTCAATCTTTGAAACCATATTTAATCAGCCACACCCACTGGAAGTTAAACTGGACAGCGTATTTAATTAAACTCTAATTCAAATAAATTTTATGTGGTTTAATTATAATGAACACTATTTATGCCTATTGATTCACTGTATTAACCAATTAGACAAATTATTACGGTTATTAACATAAAGAAGCACAAAACATCCAGCAGATTTATACAAAGCGTGTGGCGGAAATATAACTCTCACCTTATTTGGAACATCAGGTTCCAAAGCAATTGTACTGACAGGTACACCCAACTTACTTGCGTATACATTTGAGCGGTCTCAATCAAGTCAATCATGTGTGGTTAGACGAGGCGTTTCAGGCAGGTCTGGGTGAGCATTCGCTTTTAGATAGAATGCATCTTTTGTTCCGACACATTAATTTTTGCAATTTTACGTGTCTAATACATGCATGGGGAACTTATAACACACCAAAGACACAGAAAAACACATATTCGTGCCATATGACCCCTTTAAACGCTACACTTACTAGAACAACATGGCGAATTCCATGTAAGGGGACCCGCGCTGCATGTAGATAGAAATTCTAAGGTAATAAAAAGATAACGCTTCATTATGTAAGGTCTTTACAAACCTCTGAAGACATAGTTATGTGTATTATATTGCATTTCTGTCAATAGATCCTAAAAAAAATTGACACATTTCCTTAAATTCACATCAGAATAATAAATCCATTTTGTCACCTCTCAAATTCAAGAATTAAAATTAAAAGGCATTCTTTATTCAGATCAGAACAGTGTACAACTCTGGCCTTTAGTGATCAATCAGCACCTTGAAACAGGGTCTTTGATACTCACAGAGAAAGAGAGAGAGAGAGAGAGAGAGAGAGAGAGAGAGAGAGAGAGAGAGAAGAAAAAAGTTTCCTTTTGACGAGCATGTTCCATTGTGAGAATCCCCAGCACCCTCTGACATCTGCTTCTAGTTAGCACCATGACGTGCTTCCTGCCCGCCTGGGCCACGGTTCACAAGTCAAACGCCACACTGAAGATTGAGGAGAAAACACAGACACACACATTTAGGGCACTTGTTCTAATATCCTCTGCATGTGTGCTTGTGGTCATGAGGTCTGAACCACCTGCGAAGAATGTTTTTGTTCATTTCTAACGCCAGTAAAACGTGTCATCAGAGTAGAATGCAGAATTTTGTAGTGGCTAAGCGTTGATCTTTTTTTGTTATCTTTTATTACACATTGAAGGATTCTAAGCAGCAAGTTATATAAATATGCTTGTTTCGATGTTTTTTTAAAGATGCACAAAAGTGTTTTTTAGATATGCTAGATAAACTATAATCAAACATAATTAATTTACCTTTAAGGTAGTTTGTAACTCCACCACCCATATGAAAATTGTGATTCTGACCTCTATCTTGACCTTTCCAACAGCATACAACAATTAACATTTTATAAGTAATGAAAAAAAAACTTTTAACACCTCTCTTCTCAGCATAGCTCGGCGCATTTGCACTCGTTGAATGTTGCAACTTCAGCTGTAATTGAGCAATCGCACTTCTGCGTAAAGAGTTACCCAGGTGATAAGCAGTGGAAAAGTGTGACCCTAGAGAACGTGGGGCGTGGAATGCAAAATGTGCTCTGCACCTACACACACTCTGGAGGGAAACCCGGCAGTCTGTGGGTGATTGTACAGACAGACACACGAACACACACACATATACACAAACAAGCTGCATGCATCATGACTGGGGTTTGTGGGTAACAAAAGTGAGAATGAAGAGGAGAGATGAGCGTAAAAGTGAAAATGTCAGGAGTTTAGATATAGCACACGAGGCGGTCGCAGAAGGGCTTGCCTGCGTTGGTGGCGATGTTTAACACCCCCGCTCATGCTTCGGCTCTGCTTTGATCATTCAGGAGCCTGTTTGTCTGCCCCACACCTCACCGAAGCCTTCTGCTGAAGCGAGAAGCCTTTTTATCAAACATGTCGAGATCTTCACTTGCACATGGAAAATCATTTTGCAACACCTAGACCGGAACACCGTGGACAGAACGAGAAATTAAAAGGCTTTGAAATGATTCAGTGGCCTCGTAGACAACTGTCAAACTGTATGAGCAATACTGGTTAAAGAATGATTTTAGTATTAAGTTTTTAATAGTTGATTTTAGTAGTAAAACATTGAGTATTTTAGTCATTTATTAATCCGCCGCCGTTGTTCGGATACCAACATTCTTCAAAATATCTGCTTTTGTGTTCTGGGGAAGAAAGAATGTCATGGTTTGAAATAACAAGAGGGTAATTGAATGATGACAGAATTTTTATTTTTTGGTGAACTAATTCAATCAGGTGGTACTCTCTGTCTGTATACTTTGTTGTTGCCAATATACCTACAACATTCAAAATAAATCAGAAAAAAGCCGGGCCACATGAAAATTTAGGGGATATCAGGGACAGTTCAAGCTTATCTGCAGCCTAAACGGCATCCCAACTCAAGCCCGCTGCTACAAGATCAGCACATTCTCTTGCGATCTTTAAGAATCGTCTGAAAACACATCTCTTCCGTCAACACCTGACTGACCTGTTCTGACTTCTCTCATTTCTAAAAATAAATAAATAACAAAGCTCTGTATACTGTTGTAGGCTATATGAGACCAGTTTTCATATATTGCACTTATGCTTTTTGTTGTCCTTATGTTTTTCCAATTGCTTCCATTGTTTCCCTCATCTGTAACTCGTTTTGGATACAAGCATCTCCTAAATGACAAAATGTAAATGTAAAGCCTACATGGCAGAAGCCCTGCACAATGCACATCCACGCGGCCTTCTCAAATGCATTACCAGCCCGTAACCCAAATATAACAAGCCAGCCATCCAGTTCACTGCATAAGGTTTGCTTTCCTTGCTGTTTCTCTACCTTTTTTTCTGTTCCGTACACACATGCAGAAATGGCGAATGGTAGTTACCCCCTCAAGCGATGTTCATATCCTGCAGGAGCCCTCGGGTTCAAAACTGTCAATATAGCGTGGTGCGGTGGGCCGCCTCGCCACCCCTTATAGGATCCGCTAACCTCCTCAATGGTTGGGACAGCACTGTAGCTTCTACTGAACATGCACATGACCTTCAGCACAATATCACATGCTATATGATATATTCAAAGAGTACGTGTTAATTAGAAATTGATGATCACTTTGCCAAATTGGTGGGTCTTTTTTTCTTGAGGCTCTGGTCCTCACTTCACTTATTCCAACAACTGACCATGTGGACTGTGCGACTGAAATTTAGAGCATCCCAAAACATACCATCCAGTATTCAGCTGAATTAGAAATTAATCAGATGGATTTCAATGGCATTAACCCTTATATATATTCTTAGTGCATACTGTAGGGTGCAAGCATTTGGGAATTTCACACATGCGTGTGTTTGAGGTGATGGTTGCACGGGTGAACATGTACAGGCACGGCACGCACAGATCCTCTTACTGCAAGACGTTGGCGGTGTACACTTAGATCTCTGGTTTCTCCTGCATGCGTATATGTGATGAACTATATTAAATCCCTCCCGCAGAGGAGGTGTCATGTTGCGGCTGCTGCTTTACGGCTAGTGCCGGTGAGGGCTGGCGGCAAGAAGCGGCGGCATTATCTCCATTCTGAGGAATGTTTTATCCCCCACCAAGACCAGCAAACGTCAGGCACAGCAGAATTAGAAAACCCAGCAAGGTGCAAAACCACCTGCAACACACCTGGAGGCAAATTACGACTTATTACAGGGGGAGGGGGTGAAGTGTTGGATCAAGCCATGACCATTGCCGGACTTTAAAATGGGACCCAGTGGGCCATAAGCTCTTATATGTATCAAGGATGTGCACAACCCACTGCGCCACGGGTTTGTAAAAATTATAAAGTAAATGTACAGTAGATGTTGAGGTCATTGGCAGATAAGACCCCCGCAGGTGGATGACAGAAAACTGTTTGGGATGGCAAGACTGGCACATACGGTTCATTTATGAATGATTAAAAGAGACACCTGCCACTACTGAATTATAGATGACCTAAAGTCAAACATATGGGCACACACTCCCAACGTGTTATTAGTGACTGCTTAAAAGCTCATAATTATTCAGTAAAGGTACACATGCTTCAAAGTTTTAAAATCATTGTATGTGTAATATTAACAGAGCTACATTATTTTGGACGATTTATAAAAGTGGTCAATTATTATAAATTCCAAATTGCGTTTTTACATGTCTCATAATACTCAGAAATATCATCATTCATATGTCTTATTCATATTTCTAGATATAGGTTATAAGCTCAATTGTGTAATAGCAATTGTTAATTAAATAATCTGTAATAAACGATGCGAGAACAATTGTCACAAAACTAAGGGACAGTACACCCCAAAATAAAAATTCTGTCATAATTTTCTCACCCTTGACTTCTAATCTCTTTTCTGTTTTGATGAAGACAAAGAAATATATTTGCAATAATGTAACCAAACAGTTCTGGGACACTATTGATTACCGATGTGCACAGATGTGCATCTCGAGACAAAACAATGGCACTGACATATTTTAAGATATTTGTCTGTGAAACCGGGGGTTTGTGTTTACCAGAACAAAGACATTTACACAGATTTGGAACAACTTGAGGGTGAGTACATGATGACAGAACTTTCATTTTTGGATGAACTGCTCCTTTGAATGATCTTATAGTTCATAGGTACATTTAAATTTATTAATTTGGCAGACGCTTATGTCCAAAGCGACTTACAAGTAGGAGAGCATATAAACATTTTGTCAACATGCTTAGCATACCGTTAGTTTACAAGGCCATGCTACAAGGATGATTGAAGCTGGAGTAAGCAAACGAGAAAATGAACAAGCTTTTTTTATTTTTATAGACAAACAGTTATTGGTTAGTGAAATAAATGCGGAAAAGTTATGTTTTGAGCTGAATAACTTCAGTTTCTGATGAATATTCATTAGAAAATGTTTTTTTAAAAACTTATGTAGAAACTACAATAATGTAAAAACTCAAATGTAAGATTTCTAGTTACAAATGAACATTGATAACTAACATTACCCTAATTTCACTTTAAAAACTATTACCTTTGTTTGAAAACATTTGTTTACATTTTTAAAAGAACTGAATATACCTTTAAGAATACACCTCATCTCTACTTGGCAGAACTGCCTCTATGGCATTCCTCTAAATCCTGCTCTTTTGGAGGAGATTGTACTTCCAGCTGAGCATGTACAGAACAGCCTCACCAGGGACCAGTTCAATCTCAGCCTTCCTTCAGAGGATTAGCCTCTTATCAAGCTCGTAAAAGCTGCCGTAAGAACTGTCTCTAATTACTCTATCTTTAATTAAGCAAAACGTCAGCTCGGGCGCCCAGCAGCAGCAGGCCTCTCACAGATTCTTCAGAACCGTGAATTCGCCGGATATATGTGAAAGTGTGATGTTCCAGTATTAATTTGAGGTCTTTAAGGTCAGCCTCTTATTCATTGTTACAGACAGGTAAGAGCAGATCTAAGAATACACCCTACGCACATACCACCACAGCGGATCTCAGAGGGGAACCCTCCCACGAGCAAACAAAGTCCACACCTACTGCTTTTCCATGCTCTTGCTTACTGATGATAATCAGCTGCAATGGAAATGTGTGGGGGCTTGCAGGAAACCCTTCAACTAATGTGCCATGTAGTCTAAAGCTGAAACATACATAAAAACACAACTTACTGGATGCTCACGAAAAAGTCCATCTTCAGAGTCAATCTTCAGAAGATCTTAACTGGTGTCACTTCAGGAAATTTAACATTAGACATTAAAGGTCCGATGTGTCATTTTTGGAGGATCTATTGACAAAAATGCATTATAATATACATAACTGTGTGTCCAGGGGTGTAAAGACCTTACATAATCAAGCATTATGCATATATTACCTTAGAATGAGCTTTTTCTATCTACATCAATGTCGGTCCCACTAACATGAAATTCAAAATGTTGCTTTTACAGTAGCCAGAGCGTGATTTGTAAATACATCATTTCATTTGGCAAAGAAGCGAAAACTTGGACATCTTAGCCTTGTGTCACCTAATAGAGGACACTTAATGTCATACACTGGACCTTTAAAATGAGGGCCAAACACTACCAAAAGTGTGTAATGTAGAATAGTAAACAAGTGTACTTAAAGAGATACTCCACCCAAAAATTTTAATTGTGTCATCATTTATTACTCTCAAGATTTTCCAAAATGGTATACATTACTTTGTTCTTTTGAACACACAAAAAAGAAATGGTTGCAACTGAGATTTCCAGGGCACCATTGACTATTTTTGCACAAAACAATAATATGTGTCAATACATTTTTTTTTAATAATTTATCATTAACTATTTTTGTCATTTTAGACTATGGCCACTTTGACGCTCAAATATCACTGTAAGGGTCACATATTATCAATTTTAACATGATGGTAAATTGGAAAATAGGCTGAATGTTTTATATCCGTTATCCATTTTAACAAATGATCCGGTATTTAATTGAATCTGCCTAATTTGGTGAATCTTCTACCAGATCTTCTAATCTGTTAAATCTTCTACCAAGTAACACATGAATTTAAGATACAATAACATTTAAAACTCATGCACAGCCTTTGGCGTCAACACCAAAATATATGTAAATAGTTTTCTCCTTTCTTTTAAAAGTTGACTATTTTCTATCCTAATAAGTCATGAACGGTAGTAGGCCTATATGCATTTAGCATTGTTTTTTAATCTTAACACCCCTGTAACCTACTTGTGGGTTGCGACTCAATAGTTCAGAACCACTGCTTTAAAGAACATGACAGTTTAGAGCAAAAGACACAGCATTTATCTCATTAACAGAAGTCAAAGCAGGCAGGTGGCAGCAGGGAACGCTGGTATTTTGGTATGTTTCTGCCGAGGAAACGAGGGGAGCGGACTGCGGAGCCCTGCGGTCACACCGCCCCGGTTCTCCCTGAGCCAGCCGGAGGTCGGCCCAGGCATGCATACATTAATGGCCTTCCACACTAATTGCTTCTCACTTAGACAAATCTCTGCAAATCACGGGGCGAGCCGGCAGCGCTGCTGATGCCCCCCGGGAGAGGAGACGGCAGGCAGGCGGGCGGGCAGGCAGGCAAGCGGGAGAGAGAAAGAGAGAGAGCGAAGGGGGAGGGAGAGAAGCGCCGCCAGGAACGTGTGTGGTGTGGGCGCCTATGAAAGGCAAGGGGGGTGCTCCCTGGAGGTAGATGGAGAGAAACTGAGGGAATAGATACATACATAGATGGGCTAACACGCACACATAGTTACACACACAGAATTTTGCTTGGAGAGATTCGGCCGAGCCGGGCAGACCTTGCCAGCCTCAGCCCCCTGACCCCCTGCAAACATTCTTAGATCTCCCCTACCTTCCTCTAGCTACCTATCTCTGTGCTCAAACACCAGCCTGGGGAGGAAAAGATGAAAAAAAAGAAAATCAATAGCACAGATGGATGGCCGGATAACAGGGTCCGGCATGCTCCGGCAGTGAGGCAATCCAGAGGGTGCCCTCACAACTTTCACACAAGCGAAAAGAAGAACAACACGAAGCCGTTAGAGAGACGGTCTGCCCTGAGAGCCTAATCACACCCCCACACCTGTGTTTCAGGCCTCATTTATCCAGCCGTCCCGCACACACCCACCAACCAACCAAAACACTCGTTTATTTTGCCTACCTCTGTTCTCTCCTCCTGTCTTCATCAGGTTAACGTCATCCTAAAATTCTAGGAATTCTCCAGAATTAACCACTGATATGGACAGCCTCATTAACAGTCCACATCACGATACTACTATGATTTTCTGGACAAACTTTGCTCACTTTCATTGTATGGAAACATTTTGCGTTATGTATGAAATCAAACAGCGTTTTATTACATGAGGCGACTCGATGAGAATTACAATTCTAAAAGGCCAGGAACTGCACCTGTTGGACACAGTACATGATAGGAAACAATTTTCTAGTTCTTCATCTTGATTTCTTGCATGAACGTGACAATTAACCGTAAGAGCCATAATGACTGTAGTGATGTCTTGCAAATGATCAGCTGTAATCAGTTAAATGAACTCTAAATGTTCTAATCACAGACGAGAGAGCCGAGATCATTTAGACGACTCTCATTTATAACGTCAAGTTGATGAAGCGTTCAAGACGCGGCATGGGACTCTAGCACCACCTAGTGATAAAATGTGACCCCGGACGACAACACCAGTTTTAATGGTTTGTAATGAAAGGACACTTTCTTGCGGAACAACAACTGTTTATAAAGCTGGAATCTGAGGGAGCATAAAAAGCAAAATATTGAGAAAGTTGCCAATGTCGCCATCCATTCACAAAAAGAAAGTTTTTATACATTTACAGTAGGAAATATATAAAATATTTTCATAGAACATGATCTTTACTAAAAATCCTAATAATTTTGGGCCAAAGAAAATCTGTAATGATTTCTCCTCACAATGTATTTTTGGCTATTACTAAAAATGTTCCAGTGCTACTTAAGACTGGTTTTGTTGTGCAGGGTCACAAAAGTGGAAACGGTTCTAACAAGTCTTATTAGAGTTTTAAAACATGCTACGTCATCAGTTTTCTCAAATTAATTTGAACACAATTGTTTGCGTTTCTGAATTTTTACTTTAAAAAAATACTTTTAGAAGTTCTTTTCGGTTTTCTCGTTTTCTAAAAAAAAAAAAATGTGTTGGAAACTCTCGCCACTTTTTGCACTATTTGGACATATAAAAAAATCAGAGATTAAAATGTAATGTAAAGAAATACAATTAGTGCTGTACTGTACTCCACATGTTCTATTAACGTGTTGTTCTTGGTAAGAGTAGCAGGAGAAAGGTAAAGGTTACAGTAAGAAAGGAAGAGAATCAGGTCAAAGATCATGTGAGGACACATTCAGCTGTACAGAACTTCTGTCTGCTGTGTGGGTGTAGCAGGAACAAACTTTCACTCAATCGATCGGATATGTCGCCATCTTGTGGCTTTACTGGGACATAACACCACAGGTTCACAGATTCATAATGACATTATGATTAAAATTAACTTTTAAGAAAGTGAAAGAAAAGCAAGGAATTGTTTCTTACAATACAAATAGTTTTGTATAAATCAGGTATACGGATTACATTTATTCCAGGGGTTCTCAATCTTCTTGACTCTAAGGCCACAATCGTATTTGATAATATTCAAAATTCCCCCCTCACAAAAACTATTTAAAATTATTTAAAAAATAAAGTATTTTAAAGCTTGACATTAACTGTAAAAACGCTTATTCATGATAAAACTGGCGAAATAAGATATTTTTTTAAATATATTGAGTGAGGTAAGCCGTTGGTTGCGATTCACAACCTCACCGCTAACTGATGCAAAATTGTTTACCCTGGATCTCTATAAAGATAAACTTGTATTCTGTGATTCAAACACCAAATTATTATGGATGTAGAGTACTCAGCAGATTACTACACAAAGTTATCCAGTTAAACTTATGTGAAGGATCCTTCATGCAGTCCAAAATATGGTGTACAATCATGGTTGTGTTTATTTTCAACCATATTTGTTTGTCCAATAATGTGTCACTTCTCCACCTCCAAGTCACATTATTAAACCAAAACACACACACAATAAGGATTGGGATCTGCTTATCGATTTCGATTATAAGCCATTCCCAGTTTTGATTACCGTACCTGAACTACATCATGGTTCAACTGTAGTAACTATAATGAAACTATGGTTAATTTGTGGTTCCTGTTCTTTTTAATGCCAATACTATAGTTAAACTATGCTTACTATAGTACAAATATTGTTAATTTTCATAAGGGCTTTTATTAAGACATCAGCAGATATCAACAAGATACATGCAATACGTGTAGTTTTCTGAAAATATGCACAGAGGAATTGATGAAGAATTCAAAATGTAATTCAAAATCGGAATTGATTTTCGATTCCCAACCCTACACACCATAACACACAGATTCTGTTCAAGAGTTTTGTTTTCAGTTCAGTTGTATTAATAAATTAATGTATTTGTTTTCACGTTTAAAAAAAAATGCATGCTTATTTAAGCTTAGATAAACTAAACTTGGCTCTGCACACTGCATGTTTTTATTGCTCTTATGCTTTTATTTGTCCTATTTTTATTTCCATTGTTTACCCAACTTGTAAATTGCTTTGGATAAAAGCGTCTGCTAAATGAATAAATGTAAATGTTTATTTTTATGTTTCTATATGAATTGAATTCATTTTGGTTTCAGTTTTAGGAAAATATAATAACCTTGCCTCACACAGAGAAAATACAATCAACCAGAACCACACGGCCTATATCTATATGGCCATATATAAATGAAATATCCCTTAATAGTGACCATAAAATCACAAAATCCACATCCCTCCATGTGCAGGTACTGCCACAACAGCACATCTGGATGAGTGGCTGTAATAGGCACATGGAGACGGGGAGTATTTTGTCTCAGCAGGACTCTATTCCTCTCCAGGTTTTGCAGCAAGTCGTGTCATCTAGGGAACCGATGGAGCCCAGGCCTCATTAAAGGTGCTGAGAAGACCCATCAGGAGCAGTTTTACAGGGCCGCCCCGTACCACTTTCTTATTACAACCTCATCCTCCCTGAAGCACTCTGCTCACCCAGCACAAACCCTCCGATATCAAATCAAATCAGCCAGCCAGGGAAATAACCCAATAAAAACACTCACGTCAAATATATTCATACACTGCCACTGACAGACACACAAACTGAACATAAATGCAATATCTTGTGTGCGTGTGTGTGTGTCTTTCAGTGAAAAGATGGGTGGGAAGCCCGCCTTCTCTTTTGTGTTTTATGGCACGGGCTAAGACAATGATGTAATATCACATTGCAATCACATAAACATCTTTATTTTACTAAAAAACAGAATAACATATATGTGTAATGAAATGTATGAAAACTGGTGACAGAAGACAAAGCAAACCACAAGCATGTCAAAGTAAATCTTCTTTATAGCTCAGACACTAGTAGTCAGCCCATTCAAAATGGAGGAGCATGTTTCTAAACCTCCCACACAAAGATCACATCTACATGATGACTGACCACACAGTGCACATATCTCAACTCTGTTTGCTCAAGGTCTAGTCAACCTAGAAGCCATTATCAGTGTTTACACAAGCCGCTTTTAACTGACCGATGCAGTCATGTAAGGAGCTTAATCATCACCATTTATATCCACTCATCTCTCTATAATACATCACTAACATGCCTGTTAAGCTTTAACACAAATGCACAGTAAATTTGCTCGCAAGCTTGTTGTTTGGACAGAGATCACTGAGAGGCATTACAAGACTGAAGAAAGATTTAAATATTCAATGAAGCCAAAACAAGTGCAGTGTTCGAGACTGTTTTGGTAATGCTTCCTATCAAATGTAGGCTACAAGGAGGAAACGAGGCTATCAAATTCTTTTGTTTACAAGCTCTCTGTTCATCTAATATTGACACACCTGTGCTCAAAGACTGGCCAGGTGTGACAGAGCTGTATTAATGCTTGTACAGAACAGTTTACACAACACAAACATCGACGCTGAATAAAAAAGATTAAACTCTTTTCTACAGTCTGGCAAAACGTACAATGATGCTTTAACAGTATTCAAATATCAAACTGTGATGAGTATTGATGTGGAAAACAGAATTTTATTACAATTGTGATACTGAGCAAATTGCTTTAGAGAAAGTAATGTTAAATCACTACATATCCAGCAACATTTGGCTAAAGCTTTAGCATTACAATCTTACTTAGAACTGTACGTCTGCCGTCCAAAAAATAATGATATTTATTACAAATGTATTGCGTCCAAATAAATCCATTTGTCGTGCGTTTTATTATCCGCTAGAGGGCGTCCACTGTTCATTTTCAACGCAGTCACGTGACGTAGCTCAACGTTGGGAAGAATCCTACTTTGGCTAGTTGATGGGAACTGACACAAGCAAAGATCACGGATTTCGTTCCTATGGTTAGAAATTAAATAAACCGCAGCATTTGTACGATTTTCAAGATTATTTGTCAAATTGCTGCTATGTTGTGTTATGTTTTCTGTCAGACTGGGTTGTCACGGTACCATAAACATGTCTTATAATACTATACCAGCTGAAGTATTTCGATACAAAGTAGTATCACGATGCTGTGCCATGTTCATAATTCAAATCTATACAAAATAACACCGATTTGGATGAAACATTTTGTATTTATAATAGTAAACTATAGTAATTGGATACATTGTAGCAAATACTGTAGTTTATTTTAATATTTCAATATGGCAAGACTCAAGAACGCTAGTGTCTATGAGTTTTAGTAGTTTTTTTACACAAAAGTACACTAGATCATTTTTCACGTGGGAACTAATTCAAATGTTGGACAAATTTAATTGATACAGCAGTTTTTATAAAGGCAAATATTAGGCTTACTTTAAATGCAGAACTAAGACGGCCGGCAGGTGGCGTTAATTTTCCACTGAGGGTTGCACGGTGAAGCGGTGCTACGGTAGCATCGCGATGCTAAAGCTTCAAAATACCCGCGATGCCTCTTTTTTAAACGTAAGTATCGTAGTACCGTAGTTAATGTTGCTTATGGGCATTAATATTCATTTGAACACTTACATCTTGCGGTGTTAATCTCCTAAATGAATGTGTGTTTTGAATGTCTCGGACGAGTTAAGGATTCAAATTTGACGAGTTGGTTAAATGATTCACTAACTCAGTGAAAAATTGACGCCACCTGCTGGCCGTCTTAGTTCTGCATTTAAAGTAAGCCTAATATTTCCCTTTATAAAGACTGCTGTATCAATTAAATTTGTCCAACATTTGAATTAGTTCCTATGTGAAAAATAATCTAGTGTACTTTAGTATTTAATACATTAAACTACTAAAACTCATAGATACTAGTGTTTTAGAGTCTTATCGTAGTAAATATTTAAGTATACCACAGTATTTGCCACAATAGATCCAATTACTACAGTTCCAGACACCTCGGATTTAAGATTTTTCCACCTCAACTCCAAACATAACGTCTGGATTTAGTACCATCAAATGTATGTTGTGACATTAAAACATTAATGTTATTGAAGATGTACTGTAACATTAAAGCATTAAAAGTATTTGTTTAGCCTACTGTAAAAGAGAGTTGGAAATATCCTTACTATATCAGAAATATAGTTAAGTGGTAATTTCATAATATTTCAATTAAACATTTTATATATTACTATAAAGTCATGTTATTATCTCAATAGCATTCAATTCAATTAGCTTTGTTTTAACTATAAAAACAACATTTTCTGCAAAATAGCATACCAGATAGTTTTTTATAGTTTTTTATAGTTTTCTATAATTTTAATAAACCCTGTTTCATTCTTTTATGAGTTAAACATGGCTATAATGCAGATTATCTTGATTAGTGATTATGGTCTTTTTTGGTATTTCTCATTACAAGTCTCTGCTTGGATGGATTTAAAATCTGAATCCACTCACTCAAATGACATTCTCTACAGGGAGCACAGAGCTCAGTGTACATATCAAAAGGAGACGTCTCCTTACTGCCATCCTCCCTCCACTCAAAATTTAAGAAAGCTGTTGAGATTTGACTCACACGTCTTCTGGGGTTTGGGGCTGTGTGGCCACATATCTGCTACAGCGAGGCTGTGAAAAGCCCCTCATCTCAAGGATTAAACACAGCATATGATCACTTCAATGTAGCCATCTGTAATCTTATGATGTAGTTATTAAACTGAAATACTGTGATGCGTTAGAAAGCACTTGAAGTATTAAGTGTTGTTAGTTGATAGCACTCAATATTTTTGTAAGAGTGTGGAATGAGATTACTTACCAAAGGCATATCTGAAATGTACTTGTTAGTTAAATGTTTCTCGGAAAACGCAATTAAGCCCTTTTCAGTATGTGTATGTCTCAAATTTAGTATGTGAACACAAATATTGTTTAAAAATGTAATAAAAAATGTATGTCCATGCATTCTGCATACAGCTGCCCGAAAAATTAAAGGAGGCATGAATCAAAATCACAATTTTAACCCGAGCTTTTGTTATATAAAAGGGAATCGTATTCAGGCGAACATCATGTTAGTGTTAGAACTGAAAACGCCCTTGTTACTGAGATTACATTTGTTATTGACACCAGGCCCAGCAAACGGCAGGTTCTGGAATGCACCTATCTATGATGACATTTATAGATTGAACACCGCCTCCAAAGAAAATATCAAGGACTACTTCTCTAGCCCCGCCCACTGGTTCGCATGACAGAACCAGTGGCGCCGAAACCAGATACAGCGAGCGAGCAATAAACAAACAAGCAGTTAAAGATAGCTTAATATTGTGCAATCCCTGGTTGTGGAACAATACAGTCGCTATATAACCTTCCTCCGGATTCCGATATAAGAATGCAGGGTTAATTTTTTTTAAAGAAGTTCCAGCTCATGTGGTAAATACATGGAGCGTTTGTTCATTTCATTTCTCCGAGGATTCTTTTGTGAACAAGGCACAGGTCGACACTGAATTTGTAGAGTTTAAAATTAAAAAGCAGTGCTGTGCCTTCAATATTGGATCCGATAGGAATGGCGCAGCAATCTTCTGCGACTAATAATTTTCGTACTATGCGTCACTGTGGCTTTGTTAGAGATCGCTTGATGTGCCCTGAGCACTATTCGCACGATATTAGTATTACATGGGGATCTCTAGTCATTTATATTTATTGCAGAGGTTGTCTATGATCTTAAACCCTTGCAAATCGCCATCTTTGTGATTTGGTGGGCTCATATATAATTTTTCAAGGTTTTATACACCGTTTGCGAATAATGGAGGCTGCTTTGGAGTGTTTGGGTATTATTTTGGGTGCTGGGTGATATCCATAAGTTACCGAGAGTCTTACGTTGTTTGTTTGTTTATTTTTCATGGAAACTGGCCTAACATTTGAGACCCGCGATCGCGGTGATCTTTTGTCCGGTTCGTGATTACTGGTCTCAAATGCTGACAGGTAAAAGACTAAGTAAATGCAAAGAAGCTTTAAAGTGGTGAAAATACTTGTAATTTTACAGCATTTTTGTACAGATTTTTAAATTACGGTAAGCCCCCCATCAAATTACAGAAAAACACTACAAATTTACAAGACATCGTCGAAAAACATGTAATTCTACATGCAAAAACTGTTACTTTACGGTAGATTTTCTTTTACACTGCATGTAGAAAGTATTATGTTGTTTAAAGAGTATCGTTTTTGCAAACATTTTGACCTGTTGGTCGTGTAACAATTTTCTGCAAATAAGTGCAAATTAAAAATGTATATGTGGGAAACATATATTTTGGGGAATTTTATTTCTGAAATGTTGTTACTAGTTCATTGAATGAAAAAAGTGATAATTTTACACAAACACATATGTATAAATAGTAAATTTAGAAAAACTGAAAATCATTTGAGACTTAATTTTTATTGCTAATTTGATAGTGCTAAAAGCGCCAATACAACTCCGTAGCAAGGTTCAATAAAAGGAAGGAAGGAGACGGGAACCTGAAGACATTTAAACATTTAATTAAGTAATAACAGCCGGCGGCCCCTCACGGCCGACCGCCGGTGAACAAAACAATAAATACAAATACAAACATTTTTGGGCCCGGTCCTCTCTCTTCGACGGTCCGGTCGCTCGTTCTCTTATAAGCTCCCGATCTCCTACGTGATTCTCGAACCATGGTCTCGCCCAGCATACTCCACTACAAACTCCTTTTTGGATTCAGTCCGAATCATTTTAGATCATTTAAAAAAAACATTTGATTAGATCATCACTGATGGGCCAACACACATCTGTGGCAGGCAACTCATGATACAGTCTTATCAAGACATATTATCAAGACATACTGTCTGAAGAAAGAAATAATATACAAAATATCAGCATTGGAGTATCAGCATTGCCTAGTTAGCTTCTGATAGTTGATACTGTACCACACCATATGAAGTGCGTTTGGGACTATTCATGTTTTTCGTTACCATCACCCAACCAGTGTTGTCATGAGGTCATTTTCTAGCAGCTCAGGAGTGATTTGTCACATGGTGTTTACATCTCAATAAAACCTTTATGCAAACCTGGGCGCCCATAAGCAAAGACGGCACAGTTTAAAACACATATATCCAGAGGGCCCCGAGCCGGCCAAGCAACTGCCATCAAGACAAATAGGAATGGTAATGGATTGCTTTTTCCGGACCTCTTTGTCGGACCATTCAGACATTCAGAGCAATGTTGAAAACACTACAGAGACACAGTGTCTACCACACTCTTTAGGGAAATTAAGCTAATGTCTTGCAGTCTTAGCACTTTTAATTAAGTAAGTATTAAGTGTTTTATATAAAGAGCAGCTGTACTGCATGTAGGATAAAAATCACATTTGTTATATGTTCACTGACAAACTGTCAGACTGTGAAGATTATACAGTATAAATGCATATAATATTTGCCCACAAACATGGCACTTCAGCTTTGACTCGAACTAGTTGTTTTTGAATCTTGCTTGAGGAATTGCTACTGTTTGAATTATAAGCAATGATTTTGTTTCGTTGAAATATTGTTTTTTTGCGATACAGGTTTATTGCTGACATCAACTTTAAAATATTTTTAAGCAGTACAATAAAAAAAACATTATTCTTGACAAATAATTATTCTTGACTGTTTTTTTTTAAAATACAATGTGAAATGCAATGCATTTTAACATCATCCTTCTTATATTTCAGCAGTACACTGCATTTACCCCGGCGTGTGAGTTTATCACCTACCGGCCCGAGAGGTGTCTGCTGTGCTGGAGTCAGGCATGAAGACGGACTCAGAGAAGATTAATTGCACCATGGAGGTGCGAAGAAAAACAAAGAACAATCTATCTGTGTCTGGGAAATCGGACAGCCCCACAGAGAGGCGAGTGAGCTCATTGGCACGGCGATCTATCACAGGGTGCTCATTACACACAAGGTCAGGGTGCTCCCTCTTTCCATGGCCCCAGAAAACATCATGATGCTGCATGTGGTTACACCTGAAAACCTTTCGGACAACCGCAGGGCAACATCATAAAATTATGGATTAAGAAAATATTTGAACTGTGATGCTGTACATAGCATTTAGACACATTCAGATAACCTTAGAAGTAGAGGTCCACAATCTTTCTATGCTGAAGGAATGAGAATTAACAGCTTTTAATAGGATTACATTTTTATTGAAGGTGCACTCAGCCTAAAGTTGTTCCAAATCTGTATACATTTCTTTGTTCTGATGAACACAAAATAATTTTGACTACCATTGTATTTTTCTTACTATGGTAGTCAATGAAGGCCAAGAACTGTTGGAACTGGTGACAGCTTTTTTGTGTGTGAACTGTCCCTTTAATAAAAAAGTTTAACACTAAAAAAGGAAAGGCCTTATTGAGAGATATGATTAAAATGATGTTAATTGGTATAATACTGGTACATGATACTGGGATTGACAATATTTAAAACTGCTTTACTTAAGTAGCCAAAAATATTGCCATTACCGTGATATTTTACAAAAGCTAATCATACACTTCTAACACGCATAAGATGGTAACGTTTATAATGTACATTTGAGAGATTGTAGGTGGCCCAAAGAAGCTTAAGTTATTACCAACACTATCACAAAGCAAATATTTCAGTCTCTGGACACCTGCCAGAGGGGATAAGTGTGAAATGGAGATTTCATATATCTCAGAGGATAACAATGTAATCCAGCAAAGAGACAGAACCTCTGAAAAAAAGATGATGACTAGAATGGAGAGGGGAGGGGTGAAGAGAGGGAGAGAGAGAGAGAGGGTGTGGAATGCACAGGGCTGGCCAAATGTGAATCCAGTCCCGTAGAGCAGATGAGGGAATAGAGAACTGTTATGACAGGAATGCAAGAGTGGGATATCATTAAACAGTAAGGGAGCAGTCCTGCCGTCCACACAGAGACTTACACAACAGCTGCCTAATAATACTCACTGATGCACGCTGGCCTCAATAGAGAACACCGTGCCACCACATCCGAGAGAAACACAGGCAGAGAGCAGAAATCATTACTGTTTCTGTCTCCTCTTGGATCAGGAAGGTCTTTCAAGTTTTCACATCACATAGAAATGACTTTTCACTTCAGATTTCCAAAAGGACACTAGAAGTAATGGCAGTGTGCAATATTTTTGAGAACATAACTTTCGAATGTATTTTTGCAAATTAAAACAATAAAACCCGGTGACGTCTAGGCCTACTGTGCAACGTATAATGACTAAACGCTTACCAAAACCCTAACTTTAACTGTACCACAGTTGGGTAAGACATGGACAAGTCCAACCATTGTGTTGTTTAAACTCACGGTTGGGTCAAATATGGAATTTTCTATGCTAATTTAAACCAACTGTTGGAATTTATTAAACGTAAAAACATATTTTAGATTTTTGTCCATTATTAGAGATTGACAGGCAAGCACTGGGTAGAAAAAGTATCAATGCGAACCACTAAGCTATATAGTTGCCGACAATGTACATATAATTTTATAAAATATACATGTTTATACAGGTCATAACTATGAGTACCGTGTTAAGCAAATAGAGACCAGCTTTAATGTTCAAAGTGATGTCAAATTAAAGCAATACACAACTGCAATGTAAGTTTTACATTAAGTGCGAGCTTCTAAATAATCCTGACTTCTTATTAAATGTATTTGTTTTTCTTGGGTGTATGCAAGCATAGTTTGAAACTGTATATGCAAAAACCGACAACATTTAAACATCTCTTTGATCTGGCGAATTACTCGGTTGAGTATGAAAATGTTTTGAGTGTTAAGAAATGCTTTAAGACATCTCTTAACTTTGCGGTTTATGGGTTGAGTTAAAGATTAAGACATGTACAATATGAGAATTGTTTCGTGTTTTTCCATTTATTGTTGCTTGTGGACTTTCTCTTGGAATTCACTGCGAGTCCATTTCTGAGAACGACTCGTGCTTATAAAATGGACATCATTATAGCTCTGGAGCCATGTACTGTAAGCTTAACACTGATGTTATTGTGACTACAATTTTTATGAACACTCTTATAAACCTGCTGCATTTATAAGGATGATTTCATTCAACCCAATGACAAAAGAAAAGACTTGAAACATGTTTTTTGTCAGCATGAACATTTACTTTTTCCATGTCATATAACAAAAAGTGTGATATTAACTAGAAATCAAGTTTCCATGTGTTGCAACTTAGTTTTATTTTAATTCCACAAAATTTTCAAAAAAATTACAAAATACTCAAATGGGGGAGAACACAGGACTCACAATTTGCCTTAATTATCTCTACTTTTTGTTTACACTGTGTCATCCCATGGCGACTACTAATATATACAATAAGCTTCAAGATACCAGTATATATAAATCTTAGCAGTCAGAATGAACATTCTGCTATTGCCGCTTTGAAACAAGAAGCTAAACCATTGACAACACTCAACATCAAAGGTTTAAGACACAAAAGAGGGACGAAAGAAGAAAATGTTTAAAACAAAGAAAAATGCCGTATACACATAGACATAAAAAAAGACGACAGTCCAATTACAAAAAGTGATGATCAGTTTGGGGAAAATACTGTTAAAATATCTTTAGGGTTCAAGGATGCAGAATGGCTTTTTTAAAACCACAAGGACAAAAATAAAAATGATACTGTGAGCTTTCGCTTTACTTTGAACTGTATGCTCAAAAAGGCCCAAATTCCAGCAACAATATTACTGGAATAAAATGATTTTTTAAAACCGAAATAGAAATTATTGTGATGAATCTTAAAAACAAAACAAAAACAAATACTGCATGTAACAGTCAATGAGTGCTATCTATCAGCCTCAACATGATGGAGAGAAACTAAGGAGGCCTCATGCATCATGGGTAATGCAGTCTCAGCAAGGCAGAGAGAGAGAAGCTCAGATAGTTGTCTTCACTACTGTGAACACATGCACACAGACTCGAATCCAAGCTCTACATTTCTCGGTCACCATGTTCCCCCAGGCTTCACAGTGAGAATGGCTTGATGAATTTGTACAGTAGAGATCTGGAAAATGATTGTGTGAGCAGCTTGCAAGAGGAGTTTAGGAACACAAAGTGGATGAGGGGGCATTGCTATCTTTACCAGCACCCTTAAACAACAGTTCAATGTGTAAAGCTAAACATGAAACAGAAAAAAAAGCATCAAGATGTCATGTTGTTACTTAAAACAGTACAATCGGTTTTGCAATGTGTAATACTACAACCGTGGGAGTAGCTGGATTATGAACTTCATTTATACAACCGTTGCATTTCGCTTTGGTACACAAAAATCAAAATAAAACGACGCTTAAAATGCACTTGCTCATATAAAAAAGCCAATTAGAGTTTAAAAACATAAATGTCTTTGAGGTTATTCAGTGCAATACTCTTTTTCCAAATGGTGAAAGCTACACAACTCTCCCCCTTCTCTGCTTCAAGTGTTTTGAGTCTTCTGCGTTCAGCCATTAAAGGAAAAACACGGTCATGAATGTTTGAGTTGCAGACTGACAATATACAAAAACCAAATCAGACAAAACAAAAAACAGGCTTCATTTGAGCATTGACCTTCAGAGGCGTCCGGTACCATTCTCCCAGCATCCCCGGCTTAATGGACTGAACCATCTGACATGGTTACCTGCTCTACTAGTGCCACCTCCTTCCCCTCTGAAACAAGGGATGACACTTCAGGAATTATTATATCGGAGGTCTACCAACTTGGTTAGGAATCCACACCTAATAATAATTATAATAATAATAGTAATAATTATATGTATATATATATTTATATACTATTTACAGACTCGAAAAAACGCCATGCTGCAGCTTCTCTTAACATTATGAAAACTTCCTACAATGTATTAAAATAAACGTTGAATTTAAGATAGCACTTTTCAGATATAATGGCCCAGCTGTTCTGTTCCTTTTTTCCCCGTTTAGCACAGTGACAAAGTATCTGGTTTTCTAGCACCTACAGAAACATCAGGGAAGATACTCAGAGTATGTTCATGCAGGAAAGTCACGATCGGTCCTGTGGACGCTGTCACTACTTGAACGATATACAACCCCCCGCCCCCCGTCGCAAAAACAGTCAATGTCCTAACAAAAAAGGTCCGTAATAGTGAAGAAAGCTGACAACAGAAAAAGGTTCCTCGGACAATCCTTGTCGCTTCGTCAAACTTAAAATGTTCCAAGGACATGCGAGTTCCTGTGTGTGACTGTTCTTCTATGACCTCCTGTGTCCTGCTGAACTCTGGGAGTCTTCGGCTGATCACAGCTGTTTGTCGCTCTCTTTCTTCAACCGACTGAAACAGGAAAGAAAATAGCTTTTCATGAATATTTTCTAATTGGTGATTATGTCATAGCACGATCTTTCATTGTGGACACAAGCAATGGCGAAGACTTCACATCATGCAATAAAGACTGACCTGTAATAGTCCTCCTGTCCTGGTAGAGGTCCCCCGTGCATGTGATGATGACCGTGGAGCCATTGTTGCTCCATGGCCAATCTCTGTAACTCTGCAGACTGCGCGTGCATGGCCTGCAGCTGGTGTGCTGCTGACATCTGTGGTGGTAGCCCTCCTTGCAGCTCTCTGGGGTATGGAGCACCTATCAAACACAACACAAAGTTTGGTCTGTTATTGGCTGAACAAAGCGCTAGCAAGATTGACGTGTCATAAATGAACATGACGCCGTCTTACCGAACACAGGGTGCCGTAGCATCTCGTGTTCATGTGGATTCTGTCCGAGCAGGGCGTTGGGGATGGCTCCAGGCGGGTACGGGAACCTGGCGAGGTGCGGTCCAGCTGCCAGCTGGTCTAAGGGATGTGGCCCAGACCCTGGAGGACATACAAGGCATTCACCACCACCTACTCCGTGTCAGCAGCGTTTTGTAATGGTTCACAGTCAATATTATATTAAAACACAGATACTTATTATTAAGAGCATTGACGTTAAAATGGACATTAAGCTTCACGCATTACTTTTTAAACAGTAATAATCAGCATACAACATAGTACAGAGTGAACGTTTCCTCACCTTGGTGCAGCGGGTCCTGTTGGTGCAGATGTAGGTGTGAATGGATGTGCGAGTGCTGATGGTGGTGCGGCGTCACATTGTACATCTGCAGCCGCTGTATGTGGTCGTTAGCCACAGAAGCCATTCTTTCAACGTGTAGCCGCTCGGCCAGCCTATCAGGGTAGGCCATCTCCGGCCGTAACTGTGGCCCGGACAAAGCCAGACGCTCCCTCTCCAGAGGGTTCAGACCCGGGTGGAAGGAGGCGAACGGGTGAGGGCCAGCCATGTGAGGGATACCAATAGGCCCGTGCCGGGCAAAGTGCTCCATCGGGTTGGCGGAAGGATGTAGGCCGTCCATTTCTGGAGGTTTGACCTCGAAGCCTGGCTTCATTCTTTCCATCCTCATCTCCCTCTCGCGGATTTCCCTCTCACGCATCTCGCGTTCGCGCATGCCCGGATCGTTATACAGGCCTGGCATGTGGTAGGCAAGTAGGGGGTCTGAGGGATTGAGTGAAACGAAGAAGGGATGGTTGCGGTTGGTGGGGGACATGACGTGGGGGCGGGCGTATTCCCGTAGCGTGTGCAGAGCGGGTGTGTCAGGGCCGATGTACGGGGGCACAGTGGCGATGGTGGTCGGAGGTGGATCGAAGGATGTCCGCATGTGAGCCGATCCTGCCATCTGAGGATCTCCCATGCGACCCTCATGGGAAGAACTGGACGCTTTCTGCATAGACAAAGAGGATGTTTAGAATAATGCCAAAACAGAATTATGGTCAAAATAACAAAACCAAAACTTACAGCAGATCTCTCTGCTTCCTTTTCTCGCTCCCGCTCCCTCTCTCTTTCCTTCTCCCGTTCTTTTTCCTTTTCCTCTCGTGCTTTCTGCTCAGCCTCCCTCTTGGCTTTCTCCAATGCCTCCTCTCTTTTCTTTGCCAGTTTCGATGAGGCAAGAGGTGTGAAGTAGAAGTCTGTTCTGGCACATGTGTTGTATCCTCTGTCCAGATGCTTATTGAATCTGTAAACAAGATGGACGAGAGATTGTTACTACAACTCTACAGCATTTTGACAATAATTGTAACCAGGGGCGCCATAAGGGGACCTTTTAGGACGATTTTAAGGTCCCACCTACTTTTGGGGGCCCATGCGGGGATCATGCTGATTGGACCCGGAGACTAGGGGGGAAAACAGCACCTAGCAGTGCCCCTGAACTTAACATGTCAAAGTCATTTGGCATTTTTTATGTAACCCTGCCCAACTTGTGCAGAAATCCTCCCACAGGCTGTTCAAAAGATAATGCAATTACTTTGTACCAAATAAATAACCTCTGGCATATGCTCTTGTTTATTCTACGGTAAAGCCACTCGATCAGTCTTTTTATTCGCCAGTGCCATAATGAGCTGCTCCCTTTGTGCATTAGTGAGCTTATTGCTATTCACTGCAAGCTAGTGTGAGACAATGACGAGCTTGGTTTTTGATGGAGGCTTTCGCCGCTATGATGCAGTCATTAATCTAGGCCCTGTTCTGTACGTTTGATGACTGCAGAGAGCCAGAGATGAAGCTGAGATTACTTTGTATGCTAAGCAAACTCAGTAGTCTCCTTGGCGTCAACAGATTGCTTAAGAAACAGTGCAGACGAGGATAACGTACCGTGCTGACTGGCTGGCGTGACTGGGAGTGTTGACGATGGTGGGCGGAGGTGAAGGACTCCTCTGAGGAGGTGGAGGACTTTCCGGTTCCTCCGTCTCATCTAGAGGCTCCTCTTTAATTTGTACAGGTGGCACAGTGGAGGGTCCCGGGCAGGGCGTGCTGACCGAAGCAGGCAGAGGCATGGATATGGAGGACGGTGGTGGCTGTTGCAGCGTAGACATAGAGCTCGCCACAGAAGAGGGAACGGTGGAGGGCGATAAGACGGGTGAGCTGCCTGGCATGAAGGGGTGGGGAGGGAAAGGAGATTGAGAAGGCGTTGAGTGAGACGAGGAGGAAGGAAGAGGAGGAGCAGGAGGGGGAACCTGACTTGCCGTTGCTGGCAGGTTTTGGGATTGGGTGAGCACTGGAGGTTGCACTGGCGGTGGCTGGAGTTGCTGGTTTTGTGACATGAGTTGAAGCGGAGGTGGATGGGCGGAGGGAGGGTGGTGAGTGGATAGAGAGCTGAGGGGCTTTAAGGCTGGCGGTGGGGGCAGGTTGGAAGGCATTTGTGGGAACGGAGGGTGGTTTGAATGTTTGTGTGATTGAGGGTTTGGCATCTGTGGAATAGGGGTGGTTGGCGGTGGTTTGATGTGGGGCATCGGCAATGGCGCAGGTGGTAATGGCTGCTCTCTGGGAGGCGGGTTGCCACTCTGTGAGGAGGTCTGAGATTGGGATGGGGGTGTGTGAGGTCGTTGTTGCGTCAAGGGGGAGGCCTGCGTCTGACCAGAAAGGGGTGAAGGGGGAACCTGAGACTGTCCCATTGGGAATGGCTGAGGGGGTAAAGCGTGAGGGTGAGGCATGTGCAATGGCCCTACCTGCAGAGGGTGCCCCATGGGCAGCATGGGGCCGTGTAGTGGAGGCTGCAGGGACTGAGGGCCGGAATGAGAGGGAGGTGGGGGCTGAGGCATGCCTTGCAGAGGGGAATGGGGCGAGGGTAGCCGCTGCACCCCTGACTGGATGAGGGCGAGTGGACCTGCTGGAGGTATCTGCTGAGGTGGCATGGAGGAGGTGGGGGGGATTGAGGGGGATGGCTGTGAAGGGCCGCCTGAGGTGGGGGGTGTGGATGCTGAAGCTGATGAAGGTGGGGCAGGGGGTAGAGCTCCTGTTTGACACTGGATGACCGGAGGATGTTGGCCCTGGAGGATCTGCTGCTGTGCAGACGAGTCCGAGTCGCTTTCGTTATCACGTGGGCTGGGAATGCTAGGGGAGGAGCTACGGTTGTCCTGGTCAATATCCTTAGGATCACTGCTGCCATCGTCATTCACACTGCGACCATCAGAGCTCTCCCCCTCGCCTTCTCCTTCACACTCGGAGGGCGAATTTGGCCGACTCAGCTCCTGTGGAAAATGAGAGAAGGTCAATAAACTTGGAGGCACCCTTAATAACAATGTTTAATATTTAAGATTTCCTGTAAAGGTCGTCACAAACCATACAGAAATGCTGCGCCGCCTCTTTAATTACTAAACATATAGTTTCAAGTGACACGCCACTTTGTGTCTTTAACATGTAAACACTTTGATTCCCATAACCGTATACACAACCCACAGATGCGACGTGTCGCATCTACCTGCTGATCACATAGCTTTGCACAACTGTACGCACACTAACTAAATTACATTATATTTGTCACATCTTGTCATTAATCGGCTACACATACTGACTAGACTAAGAGATGATAAACTTTTAATTTCTAAAATGTGGACCGCATTCATTGTTTCAAACTATTTTTAATATCTATTTTTTTTTTCAAAAACATATATCAGAATTGTTAAGGTAGCACAAAATGTAAAACAAAATCTTTCCAAGATGTTATTTAGCAATACGATTTAGGTTTTAAGATTTCAAAATTTTTTAACACAATCCTCTGCTCACCTGCGTCTTAGATTTCTTTGCGCTCGCCCTCTCCGACTCCTCTGTGTCAGATGCTCCTTTCTCTCTCTGACGTTTGGCACTCTTCATAGGCGATGGCGCCTCTTCCTTTATCTTCTATTAGGAAAAAATGTCAAATATAAGTTTGATTTGATGCTCTAGTCTGCGCACGTGTGCGGTGAGGGCTTTTGTAATGAATCATACCTTGCTGGGTTTCTTCATGGAGTCGGTCTTGCTGTCTGTGCTGGAGGTGCTGGCTGCACTAGGTGAGGTACGCCCGCTGGAGCGCAGGTCCTCATTGGTCGGTGAGGTTCTGCCATCCGGGCTTGCGGTTTGCTTCTTGCGGCCACTTCGTAGCGTTGACATCTGAATCAAACGAGATAACATCTGATGTAAAAAATGGCTAACGGTGCAAAACTAACTAAATCTGACTACAAAAAACAAATAAAGGTTAAAAATGTCAGTGGTTTGGACTTACTGAGCCGCGGTTCCGTCGAGTCCTCATGCTATGCTTTCCACTGAGTCCATCTTCTTCCTCTTTGACGGGTTTAAACATAAACGGCGGCGGGTCTACAGGCTTCTCGATGGGGGGCAGTTCTCCGTACTTCTTAAAATGAATTCGGCAGTCCGTGCACAGGAGGATGTTCTCACGACCCCCGTGGTGCCAGTCCTTGGAGGCTGTAAACACAATTTAGGTTCGGCTGAGTTCAACTTATTGAGCGCTACAGTAACACAGAAGCACGTGAACTAGGACTAGCATGGATCCTTGAGTCGCATTTCATGGACACAATAAGCTCACAAAACAGCAGATGTTAGTTTGATATGAATGCCAACTGCTTCCAACAGATCAGAGGATTTAATGAAGCAAAAAACAAACGGGTAACTCTGTCAGACTGGATCAAATTAGAAATGACATGCTCTGGTGTCCATCTGCTAGAAGAGGGACAGGATGAACAGGAGCGCGCTCTCACACTGTGAGGTGATAATTCTATAGACTCTATGCACGCAGGGTGATGATGTACGTCCGGTAAAATCTCAACAGGCTGAGCCACTTCCACTCTCATAGGGCGGAGGTAATTTGTCATCAAGTGATTAGGATACGTTTACAAAAAAAGTGTACATTTCAGCAAACTGACGGCTGAGCATTTTTGAGTGTCTCTGTGATCAAGCCTCAAGTAAGTGCAAAATCATACTTGCTTTTTTAATCATATTTGTGAATGTAGCTTGAAACGGATAGACTGAAGACTTTCCTCCTCTTTGGTTGTTGATGTAGTGTTTGAATAATTTGACTTACATTGTTGACGGTAGGCCTATGTGCAGGCATCTTGAGTGAAACCACTATTGTTCCCTATGAACGCCACTTGAGCTGGATGTAAACGTGGAAGCGACCGTGCATAGAGTCTATTAAACTATATAATATAAGTTTTCTTTTTAAAGGAAAAGACTTGCAAGTTTTCACCTTGCTTCTGATATTATTGAAAAAGGTTAATATCTGAAGCACCGAAGAAAACAAATTTTATGATCTGAACAAGCCCTAAGGGTGCATGCCCTCCATTTTATACGTTTGTATTTGTTGTATTTGTAACTTATTCTGGCTGGTAGTCTAGGGACACCCCTTAATAGTTGTCTAATCTGACGCTTTAAATCTCTGAGCTGCCTTCAATTCCTAAATTATTTTTCTTATAGCTTCAGACAATAAGTAATCATTATTACAGCTATATTCTTATAAAAGCTTTAGGATGGATTTCCAAAACTTATTTTCATTGGATTGAAAAGCAGGCAAAAAAACACTCACTGGTAGTGAAACAGTGCCGGCAAGCGTAGCCCTTCAGTTCCTGCTCGCTGTCCTCGCTGTCAAAGTCATCTTCACTGGCTGAACTCAAATCCACTGGATAAGAAAAACACACTGGTTATTAATTCCATTTCATATCTAAAGCCTGTAAGACAACTATATCAGTAAGACATAACAGAAGCCTACTGCACTTATTAATACATTATCAGTAGTGCTTTGAGAAGACAAGTACAGTACACATAATTAGGTTGATCCCTCCTCTGTTCTGTCTCTTATCGCATATGAGATTTCAGCTGTTTACTTTGAAGAATCACAGAGGGGGATATGTGCTCTGGAAAGCCATATTAGTCCGGGGAGTTTCAGGGATGTCATGTTTAGCCATAAGAGAGTCTGTTCACTATCTTTGGGAGAAACGGGCAGATTGCACTTACGGAACTCGCTGGAAGGCGGACGGGAGGGAGTGTTGACGGGGGTGGAGGCGGTTCGGGTCTTGATCCGACGGAAGACAGGCTGTCTGCGGTGCCTGCGGTGCGCTCTGCAGCTCGCAGCCTCTGGGGTTTTCTTCCAATAATAGTAAAAGGTGATCAACTCCCCCTGTGAGATAGGAAACATGAGAACATCTTTTAAGACAAGTCCAACAGTCTTCGGGTAACAGAAGTATAAAGACGTTTGGTGTTTTATCTGATTTAATGATACAATTCGTTGAACTATGGTACATGACAAAATGTTGTTTTGATAGGCGTACTACATAAATAAGACTTCAAATGTCAAACTGATAAGGGCAGCTACACTGAACATTTTTCAGTAGCCGGCTGATGAAACTGGTTTAGTTTTGATGACAGATAGAGTTCGAGCGGGGAGGTAGATGACTCTGCGTGGGAGCGCACAGACCCGACAAAGACTCCATGCCGGGTTTACCAGCACGCCAGCTTGTTGTGCTGCGGCTGTGTCTGTCCAAGGATTAGGCGGAGAAGCTCTCTGAATGCTGGGATATTAGGATCAGTACATTTGTGGCTGCCTGGGTGGCAGACGCTTGAATGGAAACAAAAGGACATGTCAGGGAGAGCTTTGGCGCTACAAATAGGGAGTGAAATGGCTCCAAGCCCCTGCGCTAGAAGAGTCAATTGAACTTGAATCAAACATTCAGATGGCGCGCTTGCCAGGGAGTAAGGCATATAAATCCCGAGCACAAAAGCCAGCCAGGAAATCAATACCCTACTAAAACATTAACACATGCAATCACGGATCAGAAGACACTTTGCTGAGGCAGCCTGTGCAAATTAACTGTCGCTTTCCGGCCACGCTCAAAATAATACAAATGCCTTAAAACTGTTGTCTGGTGGGGAAGCAATTATAGAGCGGTTCCTCTTGTTTTTTTGATATGCATTTCATGGCGTTGCATTGGAGAGGTCTGCGTGTCAATGCCAGAGCTTTTAACATGCCTTAATGTTTTAATGGTGCCGGGATTGAGTGAACAGGACAGTCACGGGGTTTGTCAGGGTCTGTTACACTTGGGCAAATGGGGCTTGGGTGTCTTTAATGCGTATTGATTGCTTTCTCTCTTTGCTTCGGCTGTTTTTCTTGACATCAATTGGTCATTAAAACATTGCTGTACCCAGCACATTAACAGTTTTACGGCAAACACTAGACACTATTTGTGGCAGGGACACATGTACTTATCAGACTACTCAGACATTTTTTTGGCTTGAGAGAATTTTACACCAGATAGCATACATTCGTTTTAAATGCATGTATATATGACAATATATGAAATATTTGGGCTTGAAAGAAAAGCTAATCAAGCTGGTCTGCTAAGCTACCACGTCTGACATGGATAAACGCAGGAGATAGGTCTGGCACTTACAGCCTCTTAAAGGCTTTGCCTGCCACTTATTCACCAGCCATCAAGGTACAGCATCACTTTGCTTTGGAAGGCAAACAAACCTTAATGTTTTAATTTTTAAATCCACTGTATAGCTATAAAATATCTTTGGGATTCCAATGTATGCTCATTTAACTATTGGAGAGAAAATAAAGTGAAAGCAGACATAGCACGCATTGCCAAATAAGCACACTTGGGCTGTGGTTAAAGGAGATGGACAGAATTTACTAAATGCTTCCAGATGCATCGGAGTTGAATTTACCGATCAGCGGCACAACAAGCAGCTTCCACTTTAAGCGGCCCAATGGACGCACGTACAAAGAATATCAATTATCGCAATTACATCAATTACTTGTGGGTGGTAAAAACGCTTGCCAAATGAGGAACACAAGGCTGACAAATCACATACGTTCAACTTTAAGTTTCCCAGCCACGTCTGTTTCTTGGCATGCTTTAAAAGCAGCATGTCATCGAATCTTATTTGAAAACACGAATGAGTAAATAACTTGCAATTACTATTTAGAATAATAGCAAGCTCTGCTCCTGTGGGTTATTTACGTGATATGATGAGGGGACTGAGGCGGCCAAGGCGCAGGTGCAGGCCAAGGATGGCAGGCGTCCTGATGTGAAATTTAATTGAAATGTGCAGATCAAAACTATTCAGCAGGACAGCAGGCTGGCTTTCTTTACAGCCTAATGACTGTTCGCCGTATCCCACCCACCCCTCCCATCCTCATAGCTGCCCCGATGCTTTTTATTTTCCCTCTCTCTATTTGATGTGAGCTTTGAGCATGAAACCTCAACTTAATCCTACTGGAGATAAAAAGAAAAGGTCATTTTAGCCCTCTATTTTGCTGGAGCACTTCACAGTTCTTGAACATTCTGGAGGAAAGGCTGGCAAAAAATTTATTCATGCTCTGCATAATAACGCGGGAAAGGAATTGCAGTGGTCATTCAAAAGTAATTTAGTCCACATGCTATCAAGACAGGTGTCAGGTTTGGGTGGAGCCGACATCCATGGGCTGTCCATAATGCGGTGATGTTTAATGCAATCTGCCGGTGCAGTATGTAGAGGAGTAGGAAACGAGGATCAAAAGAGTGATGAAATGTTTTGAGAGGATCATCCGTGATGATGACAAATTTTCCTCGGGCGATAACTGGGCGAGGGAGAGCTATAGAAAAATCCCCTTTCAGGCACGGGGAGAGGAGATGGTGGAGGAAATATGATTTGATTAGAAGCGTGGAGGGGCTGCGCTAAGTTTTTCATCCCTCACCCGTTCCAGCGCTGCCCATTCTTTTTGACGAGACGAGAATGGTTTGTACGCAGCAGATAAAAAAAAGCAATATGTTTCAAGGTGCTGCACGGAAACGCAGGACAGGCACGGAAGATGCTATTAGTCTTTTATATAGGGAGATGTCCTACTGTGAAGCAAAATAAAAGGTGACATGTGGGGGAGGAAATGTGTCCCATGAGTTCCTGTTTTCTGAGCAGGTCTGTGAAGCTGGATGCACATAGCGAGTCAAATGCTAAGACTGACAGGATGAATAACAAAACCGGGGTTTGTGTGTCAAGGTGGATTTGCTGTAAGCAAAACAACGATTTTGCTCAAAACCTTTCAGGCTTTAAAATGTCAGATTTTCAAATTGTATTTTGTAGTATACTAAACTGAGAAGTCTTTTATTTCCTGTTCCCTTTTGTGCTATAAAATGGAAGACATTCTTCTAATAAAAAAATGAAAGGCAATTTAGAAAACAAACACACATTTATGTTGGAAGCTAGGCTGTGCTTCCACCATTTTATGTGATAAACGCTCCCACTTAGATTTTTGTACCACATAAAAATACTCTTAACTAAAACAAATACATTTTTACAAATATCTTGTCCCCCTAGAGCCATGATAAATGCGTGAAGCTCCGCACGTGTTTGGAATTTCCTCCATTAGCCCTGAATCTCTAAGCAGAAATGAAGAGCCTGTGCCAGGAAGCAAGAGATACCAACAACGTAAGCTTGGAATTATAAGACGTTTCAGTTTGCTTCCATCTGCAGTTTATTTCTGGAGAGTGGATTATCTGACAAGGAAGGGGCTTACCTCCTATCGTGGCACAGTAAAATGCATCTCCACGCCTTGAGAACCCGTCAACCCAAAGTAATGTGGGCGTGTATGTACATGGCTGTATAATTTCCAACAGATTTGGCTTCGTTTTATTGCAATAAGGATGAAACTACGGTGGACCAACAGGGAGAAAGTCTTATCTGGACTTTCTAGTCGTGTGTCTCTGTGTAGGACGGGTGCAAGGCCTAAACTCCTGTATTTATACACTCATCCACACTCAGGCCTGGACTTGAACAGATGGTTTCTGTTTTTCCTGGCAGATTTGTGACGAAGCCACAAAAGGCCCCTGCTTTGACAGCGAGCCAAACGGTTAAGGCTGTAGCTGGCAAACATAGGGGAAGGATAGCGGCAGAGAATGCAAGGGAGGGCAGCGAGGGGGAGAGACCGAGACAGAAAATGGAAGACAGAAATGGACGAATCAACCCTGCCTGAAGAAATCTCAAGAGAGTTTGCTTGGTTTTTAACATAAGAATATTTGGTCAGTACATGCAAACATGCAATGTGCAGCTGTAAACATTAATTAGAGGAGTTGGCTGGTGTGCTTTCATGGGAGCAACGGTTCCTGTGTACATGCATGGTGGAAGGAACCATTTTAACTTTTCGGTGACCTATCACATTACAGTCACAACTTTTATAAGGACTGTTAAATACCTATCATACTACACGCATATGCAACAGGACTAGAAATGAGAAATAAAACCATTACAAAGTACGAGATTGGAGTGATTTCATTCAATACCTCTCTATAATTTAAACTATCTTTATGATGAGTTTTAAACCAACTTATCGAGAGTTAAACTAAATGCTGTATTATGTAGTCTAAAAAACATTTAAAATCGCATTGAAAGGAGACGTCTGTTACCGTAACCTTGCCCCAAAGTCAACAAAGCCAAGTACCAAGCTGCAAAACCTGCCACCATTCAACACAATTGGCCAACCTTGTGGTTAAATCAGGCAAAGCTGGAGAGAAATATGTGCACTACACTGGCCTTGGCTGACGGAGCGGAGTGTAAAAGGATGCTAAATAGACAGCAGATCCCTGCTGCGCCGCCGCTTTCTTTTGCACGCAGGTCAACAAGGCACAAGCAGAGGAATCAGCAGTTGTGTTTCCCTGCTGTAAGCGCTTTTAGCCGTTGGAGGCGAACGAATGCCGCAGCGAGGCTTTTTGATGGGGTCGATCTCTTTAATCCGAAAGATCAAGTTGTACAGCTACAGCTTTGTTCAGACAGCCAGACCCAAAATACAGAGAACACAACGCATGGGCTACACATACACACGCACAACGTTAATATATTATCGTTTGGTTATTTGCACAGCCTATTGAACGGGAGTCTAAACCGTAAAAAAAAGGCTAGGAATGGGCAACATTTCCGATGTTTCCATAAACAACATCATTTACCAAAACAAGCAGACTATTTTATCAAGCTTGGACAGCTGCAAGAAAGTGAGCACGCCGCCAGTTTTGGCCATTTTAATTAGCGCCCGGCCCTGAATACATCTGATCACGCTAGCGCTTCTCTAGGGCACTGGCTGCGGGGCTAATGTCTTTGCAATGAATTCAATTTGACATTTATACAGATCGCACCAGGGCAAACATCTGCCACACGGTCGGCCGAGAACATTTCTATCATCTTGGCCATCTTAGCTTGAAAATTACAGGGCCTGAGGGCTAGGACTGCCTCCTCACACAATTGGATCTTCACCTCCCCGCAACACCGGCGATACAGCTGGATTACGGCGCGGCTGCTTTATGGTAACGGCTGTTTTTCCAACGTAACGGAAAATTTCCTCTGTAAATCTCTCCCTGCAGTACAGGTTTCTCTTTAAACATTTTATTTTCATCTCTGTTGCGTTCTTCCTGCAGGTGCAACTTAACAATCAAGCTTTGGAGCGAGACCAGCAAGTCTGCCACCTCCTGAAACCGGGGGTCTACCTGGCACTAAAAGACAGAGGCAAATTTCCAAATGGTTAAAGCCACAGACCGCAGCCGAATATTGTTAACACGTTCAAATACACCAGCATCTGCCCAATGCACCTTTTTAATATGAAAGGCATCTGCAAGCACTCACAAAATGATATTTTTTTTAAACTACATTGCACTTTGAAATACGTCAATCTAATTTCATTTTTTAAGGACTTCTAAACAATGTAATTGTATGAAACTTCAAAAAATTATAAACATTTTTTTTTGTCGATTTTGGTAATAAGCAGGATAGTCAGTTGTCATTATCAGAAACTCTTCATGATGATACAAGACCAGATCTACATATCAGGGGTATGATAAGGTTTTTCTAGGTCAAATGTGATTATCTGCAAGTACAAACCAAAACACATCACCGCTAAACAAGATTTCACTACTTTTACAGTCATCTGGAGAGAATCCTTCCACAACAACACACGGAGAGAACTATAAAGCCATAAAAAGGTAAACACTGTTATCTGCCATCTGTACACTCGTCGCACCGGATTTGTTTGGGAACTTGCACTGAATGATTCCATGACGCTGTCTTACAAGTGGAGGAAATGGTGGCAGTGAAAAGAGCACAGACAGTAAGACGACACACCCACTTCCCCGGCTTCCTCTTTTATTTGCCTTCATATAAAGCATTCCAGAGAGCTAGTCAGGCCTGGTGTGTTTGCACAGCAGTGGGTTCTTAGCCTTAGCACTGGCTCTTTATGAGAAACTCTGCTAATAAGAGCTGAGGGGAAAAAATAGGGAGAGGCAAAAAGCTGCACTGTATCACACTCCACAGCTCTGGCCATGAGCCGGAGAGTTTAAAGAACAACACGGTAACTTAACTCGCCTGACATATCAAAGAGAGCACGACCCTGGATAAAATGCACAGGAAAGAGTTTAGGGTTTCGAGTTGAAATGAAAACGGAATGAAATATCAAAATCTCTTTATTCTGCCAGTTACAAAATGTAGCACTCCAAACAAGAAAGAGTGCAGAAGGATCGTAGAGAAAATAAATCAAGCTTTCCTTAGGGCATTGACTTGAACGGAGAGCCGGCTTCCAGCACAAAAGAGACTTTAATGTTGGGCAAAGTGGGGCCTTTTAGTTACACGAGAACTCTCGCTTTTCATAGTGTATATTAAAATAACCCATCAATCATGTCCTTCAGCAAAACTGCCGTGCATTCGTCTTTCTGTCCAATATTTAGGGGGCAGCCTGTAAACTTACATGAATGAATGCATAATTACTAATCTAAACAGGGAAAATGGTTACTTTTGAGTTGGGCTTGGTTATAAATAAACACACATTATTCTAAAATATCTGCCTAACCGGATATTCAGGATACCAAAATACATTTTAGGATGATACAGAAAAATTAGGAAAATAATTTATTGAAATAATAGAACAACTGTTATTCCTTAAATATAGCCTACAATAAAACAGGACCTTTCAAATGTGCAAAAACATATGCGTACAGGATTATCTACAGTTACTAAAGAATAAAAGGAGGACTCTGAACAAATAAAACCAACATGTAACATTTGAAGACTAAAGGGAAATGCTCCACTTGTCAAACAGGTATTTGGGTGTGTACACACTACATAGTTAATGATTATTTGTCCTGAATTACTCTTTGTTGTTTCACGTACAGGGTCATACAGTACTTATAATTAAAATGTGGTTATTTCAAAGTTGAAGTTGCTGGTAGGCAGAATATCTGCCGTTCAGCATGAGCGGTCAAACAAAACTATTTAGTGCTGCTGTAAATTAAGGCTGACAGATTTTACCACAGCTTCTTTATTTTCTTTATTGACTAATCACTGAGTGTGGTCAATACAGCATAACACACACACTTCATAACCGACCATTTAACCGGAGCTTGTGTTTGAGTTTATCTGACAGAGCACAGAGGACAGCAAAGCTAACATCTGACCTTTGACAAAACATTGTTTAAAACAATGAATGATATGCAAGACATGACACAAGCATGTTAAAGAAAAACATTAAAATAACAGATTTGTTGTTAAGAGGTTTGCTTAATTTTCAGCTTTTGTTACAGTGTGAAGAAGTATTAAAAGCAGTCCACTAGCTCTTTTAAAGTATTAGGCAATAAAAAAACATTACACAATTATAAGTACTACATAGGTGAAAAACAAAATATGTCAAAAACAAAAAGCAATAAATACAATAATATGGTAATTGAATAGAGAATTCTTATACACCAGAAGACTTTTGAAATCTGGATAGATTTTTTTTAACTAAACATCATATACTTGCAGACTTTATGAAAGTTTCAGATAGTAACCCACTGATCAAATTTGTAGACTGGCACAGACTTTCTGCAACAAGTACAGACTGCAAATCTGGGCAAAATCTGAGCAAAAGTCTTGTGAAAGTGAAAATAAATCTCAGATATTTTTTAAGGCTATAATAGAGAAATTGTCCTCTAAATTCCTATTAAGCTTATACTTGTGCTTAGGTGTGTGCAAGATGGCTATTAGCTCTTATACTCAAGTTCTCCTAACTCACAAAAAAGTACAATTAAAATTATATTTTAAAATGCAAAAAATAATGTCAAATACAAGGTAAGCATATAAATATAAATGTGCTCAGTACATGTGAAAAATTAAGCAAAAAACACACATCACTTTTCAATTTACAAAAAAAAATTCATTTGCATTAAAAATAGGTTAACAAAAATTCAGATTTAATTTAAAGCTTAAAATAGGATCAGTTATATAAGTTTCTTTTCTAAAACACTACTGTTATATTATTTGTTTTTCCAATAACAAAGTTTGTTATTCTTGTGCCTAAGCATTTAGTAATCAGGTGTGTAGCTGTATTCCAAAATCTGCATAATGTTATATAAACAGTCATGGCTCTGTTTTGACTAAACACATCATGTCTCATGGCCCCAATCCAAACACCTAACATGCTTAGTTAAATCTAATATTCATGCACTCAAGTCCACATGTGAGCTATGGCTTTTAAACCCTTCTATATCTTCCCCATTTTCAAAGCAATAAAATGCAACTTCAACCTCAATACAGACAAGTCAAATAGAATAACCTTTCAAGTGCCCCAGGAAAAAAAATACTTTAAAGAGCAAAAAATGACTTACCGTCTCTTTATTAGGGAGCAATTCTTTCCGAATCCGGAAAAAGTTCTTTCCGTACTGCCTTAAACCCTTTATGAACCGTTTCTGTCGGAAAACAAGAAACAACATTTTTTTAACAAACATTACACTGTGACAATCTGTATGCATGAAAGACTACAGTACACGTAAAATACAACCACAAGAAACCAATGTTTTGATTTTAATCTGAAAATCTCTGCTCGGGTTGGTTATACTCCAAAGTAAAAGCACAGCTTTTTACGCAGACAAAATGACAGGAAATGACAACAAAAGCAAAAATAGAAGCCAAGATTAAACGCAATGGCAGCACGTCTGATATTTTAGTGAAAGTTTCACAACATGCATACGAGGGTTGTACAACAATCAAGTTCAAAGCTAAAACTTCAGTAAGTTAGAAAGAATCACAACAATCGCACTCTTGCACTTCACACAACTGCCTCATTCCTGTGCAAAGTACGAGAATTACAAAACCCGTTGGTTACATACAGTAATGCAAACAAACAACTTAAGCTGACATTCTTCACATAAATCAAGTTTATCAATCTGTAAATGATTGCTTTTTTCTAACAACAAACATGCACAATTATCAAACAAACCCTTCACCAATTAAAACCATGAGAAAATAACTTTCACAACCCGAAGCAAAGAGTTAACTCCCGAAATAAAATGTGTTTACACAGACCGCTGTAATACAAAGGAGTCTGTGTAGCACGACTGCTTTTCTCTTCCTTTAAGAGCCACAGACTGTGAGCAATAAAAAGCGGAGGCAGAAACATTCATAACCAGCGAAGCAGACAAGCAGCAGATTTACTTTCTTGTTCCAGCGCGAGCCCCGCTCCACAGTAATCTCACTCAACGCTCCTCAACAGCAAACTGTTTTAAAACCCAGCGAAAGCCCACGGCACACGATCAAAACCTCTACGTCCACTCGTAGGTTGTACAAAAAAACGAGGCGCAAATCCACAAAGTCTCCAAAGGTACGTCGTGTTTTTACGAGCAAGAGATAGCTTGTCACTCTCTGCTCCTCCACTACAAAGGGGAAGGCTTTACATGTGATCTTTCTGCTAGAGAGCCTCTGGTCTGCGGTCGGCTAGAAAACCTGGAGTGGAGTTAAGCGCTGCATGGCAGAACGTGCATCTGTATGTGTGCGCGAGTGTACCACACACGAGCCTGTGCTTCTCATTAGTTCAACATCAATTCCCCTCCCACCTAGGGGCTTTTACAAGGGAACTGCACCATGAATACATTTAATGAAACCGTAAACTGCAAACGTCCACACCAGGGAGACAGCGAGCTGAGGAAAGCAGGGGCGATCTTTGTGGAGGATGGTTAAATGACACGAGACGTCTTGAAAACCAGGCATGGAGTTTCTCCAGCCGTTTAAGCAAACTTCTCGGATTGATACTGTATGCAACGGTTATGTAACCGGGAACTGTTTACACATGGCATTTAAAAGAACAATCTGTGGTGAGGCAGGCAGCGATTATTACTCATTTCTTCTTACAAAATCTGTGCCTCAAAGCGCTCCTAAAACTTGTAATGAGATGTTTGAGCATAATAAAAACCCGAGTTGAGCAAATGGAGACTAGATGATCACTTCCATGAGGCCTTTGTAAAAGAAAACATCAGATGGGTCAAGATGCCGGAATATAACTAGAAGGCATTGGAAAAACCTACCACAGATGGCACGTTTCATCTGCTTTGATAAAGAGGCGGATGATTAACCAGTAGGTGGTGCAATGTGCAAAACGAGTGTAAGATAGTCTTAAAATAGACATGTGGCCACACTACTAGTTTTGAATTAGACGCATCTCACTTTCTAAATATAACAAATATTTTACTTAATGTTTTTTTATTGTTTTATCTTCTGCAGTTCATAAAAAGACAAAATGGACCTTGTACAAAATCTGAAAACAGTCATAAAAGCATGTATGTTTCCACCAAAGAGAACATGGCAGTGCGGGTCAAGGGTGACAACAGCCGCCAGTCAACAAGACCACATAGAACAAACTTCCTCTTACACAGATTATGTGTTAATGAATCTTCAGCCCAATGACCACAGATCTAAGGTCCACACCCGATCTTTTTTTTAACACATTAACTTGCGTCGGGATCATAGCCTGCCTTAATTATCTGAGGTCTGCAAACCCAACGGCAGGACAAAAATCAATTACACCTGCCAGAGCGGCCTGATTATGTCACCCTAATTATGTTTCCACCACTGTAATATTTACAGTGCACTGCGGGCAGGCGCTACGTGCGCGGCCGTCTGGTTCGTGCTCGCTCCGCTCCGCATGCCGGCTCCACTTTAAGGCTCCATTTCAGCTGCCTGGGCTCACTGCTTTCTGAGCGCGACTAATAAATCATCCACCAATCTGCTCCCTGAATTGCTCTGCCTCTGCTACGATTGCTCCGGTCCTCCGTTGCTAGGCAACAGGGCAGACGAGGGAGGGACGGAAGGGGGAGGATAGCGAGGGGCGAGTGGAGGAGGGGTGAGAGGGGGAGGCGAGCGCTACCAAGTCACCAGCCGCCCGCTCTACCGAAACAACAGGCTTCTTCTCTGTCAAAAATTGTTCCAGTGAGCTGGTTTTGCTCTCTCTTTCTTCCTCTCGACAGTACGCCATTGTAATAGCGAGAGGGGAGAAGGGAATAAAGCTGAAAAGGCTATTGTTACATGCACACTTCCTGCTTAAATCATAATTGTTAAAAGCTGTAAAACTGGTTAAGATCATTGAAGCATGTACAAACAGATGGTGTCAGGCCACTCCACACAAAACACACTAAGCGTGTCCAACACAAACGCACACACAGGCATTCAGAGAACTGGCAGACTTCAAATACCAAGAATGCCTAACATTTAGATCTATGGTACAAACACATGGGGGTCTTATGAAATCAGTGTGCTTGGCCTTTTGCCGTGGCCGATCCGCTATGAGCAAAATGGAGGGGAGTATAAAATTACAGTCAGTGATATATTCACAAATATGATTTGACATGAAGGCAACGATTGTGACACTCTCGCACACACAGCAACCACAAAACGAGATGAGAGCCAGCCCACATCCTGTCCATTTAAGCCTTACATAACATCAAAACCACAACAGAAAAAATAAAAACTAGCAAAAGGCCAGACATAATAATAGTCATATTAATGTGAGCACATTCTCAAAAATCGTTCTAAATCAGGCCATCGCTGCCACTTAAACATTTGCTTAGTGCTTTAAGCTATAAATACGCATCGATTCCACAAAACCACAGCTTTTCTCGTGCTCCGAGTAAAACCAAAGGTGACAGGAAATCTCCAACACACCCTTCCTGCCTGCTCGACTCACACAACTATAAAGCAGTCTTGTTAATCTAGGCACCGATGACTTAACTTCGCACACAATAACCCTGAAATAGTCCAGCGATAGAGAACATAAGCAAGTTATTTTCATCGTGGGCAGCCGGTTGCGCCGTCCGCAGGAAAGAGTCTGGATCTATACTAGGGGGGCTGTTATACATTCTTCTCAGCCCCCACCGCACTTTATTTCAATGCACTTGGATAAACAATAAAGAGAAGGGAGGTTTTTGGTTGGAGATAACATGCAGGCTTCTTTGCTCGCCACTGGGGGGCCGCAGTCTTGCCTGGGCGCCCAGCTATCATGAGCATCACGCCGTCATTCGTCAACCTGTGACGGCCAGAGATAATACGCATGAGGGCCGTAGAGCAGATAGCAACCTTTACTGTGGTCATATTTCAGACACAGAGAAATACAACACTCATTGCGCTCTCTTTCTCTCTGGCTATGTCTCACAACCTAGTGAGTTAGCTGTCTTAACAGCATTTTTGGACAGTTTAAGCTTGTTCGAAGACAGCCTTTCATAGTTAAAAGTATTCTCTATCAAAAAATGAGAACTGCATGACTCAGTCATCTTTTAAGATTAAAGCGTGACACTACGCATATATAGGGATAGTTCACCCAAAAATTTTAATTTGTTCATCGCTGTTCCAAACCTGTATGAATTATGCTGAACACAAAGGAAGATATTTGGAAGAATGTCAGCGATATTCTGTTCTGGGGGCACCATTGACTACCACAGTAGGAAAAATAACAATGGTTGCAGAAAAGAACTGTTCGCTTTACTCCATTATTCATTATATCGTCATTTGTGTTCATTAGAACACAAAAAGTACAATAATTTTCTCTTCTAAGGTGTTCAATGGTGCCCCAGAACTGAAAAATTGCTAATATTCTTCCAAATATCGTTCTTTGTGTTCAACAGAACCAAGACATTTGTACAGGTTTGGAACAACTTGAAGGCAACTTTTGCATTTTTGGAACTATCCCTTAAATTTTACAGCATTAACAGTGTTATGCAAAAGAAATCAAAGACTGCGCTCTAAAACGGGTGAAGAAATAGAATGGCTCGCTCTTTCTGCGGCTCAAACAGCCGCAGGCTACTTGAGGAAAGAGGCACTGAAGAGTGGTGAGCAGCCGAGGGAGACGGGTGACAAGTGACCCTGAAATGAGGATGATTCTGTCATTTCTGTGACAGTCGCTGTCACTTTTATTCACATTTCAAAAAGGAGCGCTGGAAAAAGTGCAGGAATAATGAGGCGGCGGACCTGAGGGCCGAGCGAGCGGTCGGAGAAAAGAAAGAGGGAAAGTGAGAGATGATAAATAAATGAGGAGCAGCGGGGCCGGTGTGGGCATCCAAGGTCAGGGGTACATTTACACCTGTCCCTCAAGGCTTCAGGGCTGTGAAAGCACAACTTGAAATCAGATCGGGGAGAGTGGTGTCCTTGATGGTGCTGCGGTGGCCTGGCTGGGTTACAGACGGGGAGGAGGGGGCACCTAAAGACTACTTCCTTTGGGGTGCATGCGCATCACATAGACAAATACAAACAGCGTTGTAACAGAACCCTGTTCTTATGCTACACTCTTCAATTTGTGTTTCTCCGCATGTTACAAAACAACAGTGCACTCAGTTAAACTCGCCATTGCGAATCAATACTAAATCATACGGATCTTTAACCGTTTGCTGATACCATTATGTCAAACTATTTTCACAATTCTACCGATAGACAGTCTGTAAACAAATGTATATATACAACATATACATATAAACAGAAACATGAGAATTCATTTATTTAAAATAAGGGGATCTACATACCACAGCCTAGTAAATATTTGGGTATCTCCAAGTTTTGGAATATTTATGAGTTTTGCAATGTGCTTTTAAAAGTCATAATGCAGGTTGAGAAACATAGTTCATTTAAGGACACCGGGCGTGGACTGTGAAAACATGTTATAATATCTTATGCGAGTAAATGTTTGCCCAGGGCTTTAAAACTGGACTTCAAGGCTTTACGTCAATTCCTTTGAAGATTCAAGGTAAGTGAACAAGTTGCTTTTCAGCCAGTTATCGACACTGTAAATCTTTCAACTATTGTTTGCAACACACAGCTTTCTGCCTCCCAGATGAAATTCAATTCCTAAGGCTAACCAAGACTTTGTTTTCCCGTCCTTTGCTTGTTCGTTCTTTCTCTCCCTCAAAGAGAAGATTTATCCCAGAGGCCATAAACAGGATGCAGCTGCCCTGTTCTTCTGGACGAGCTGGCACTCTAGTGCTTTTTCACTGGACATTCAAGAACCAGAAACGCGAGGGATTATAGCCTCTTACTTCACAAAGACAAAGTTAACTCCTTCACTCACCACTTCATCTTCAGACCAGCACTTCTCGATGAGCTTTGGCACTGGTTTCTTCACAAGACGCTGCAGGGCTTTTCCGGCATCGTAGTTGCTCTCGTGAAGCTGTGCAAAACATGAGGGAAGTTTTTTTATCAAAACCAGTCATGAAATTCAGCATCAAAGAATTTATAAAAAATAAAATGATTTACAAAAAAAGGAATCGCTGATTTACATAACCCACCCAAACAGACTCTTTAGATGAAACAAAGTCTATTTTACATTCCTATCAATCTTCGAACACAACATAGACAAGAAAGAGGATAACTGTAAAGTGCAATTTTCATTGGCTCAAATAGCAAAAATGTGTAAACAACGCGCAACATTTTGCTATGCTACATCAGTACTTGTTACTATTGAAAAATGTAGTTAAGTTACTAAAAATCTATGTTGGGAAATAATCGTGGGATGACTTTACAAAGCATTTTGGGCTCATTTTTCCCTCGTGTAAAGACAGCTTGAATATCTCGCTATAAATGTGTCAAATAGGGTGAGTTTGGACAGCTGGGCTGGAAATCTGAAAGCCATTAAGTATTGAGCAGGCAGAGTGAACTGAAATAACCTCAAGACAATACTCTTCCAAAAAAACAGGCATCCAAACATCCAGATGAAGACACCAAAAACACCAGCTCTTCAACAGACAAGCTCTTTGTTTTAATAGCACTGAAAGGGATCATTTTACTGTGTATTTGGTATGTTATAAGTTGCCCATGCATGTATTAGACACGTAAAATGGATGTTCCAAATATAGTAAGAGGCGTTACATTTTCCTCACACGCTTGCAGTATTCGACCAATCATAGCACACCTCGCTTTTCAGAGCGATGAGTTTTGTAAAAAGTCTGCGCATTTCAGAGAGGCGGGGCAAAGAGGAGATACAAACATTCACGGTATGAGGAAAATTCAGTGTTTTTGAACCTTAAATCGTGTATGCCGATGGCAATTACATCGAAAACAAACAATAATATTTGTTTCAGCCGTGCCATATGACCCCATTAACAATGAGCTATTCTGTCATAAAAAAGAGCCATCACCATTCAAAAGCTTCACATTTCCCAGATGAGTTTTATTTATCTATAAATACGAATTCAGAATTTATTCGTTCATCTTTAATCTTCACAACATCTGGCTGAAGTGAAGCATTAAATCCTTTTCCTCCACTGGAGACATATTGGGTCTAGTTTCTCATTGGATGCATAACGTACAATTCAACATCAACAATCATTGCTAACAAGGCTACAACAAAGCAGCTTGTCAAAGGCAAGCAGGTACCTGACTGAGGCACGAGTCAGTCTGAACACATTGGAATTGTAGATGAGCAGAAAAAGGTCAGGAAACGTTGAACCGCCGATCGCATTAATTCTTGGCTTATCCCTCCTCAGAACGGAAATGTCATGTTTACTGCATTTCAGGTTCATTTGTCGAATGTGTTTGCAGATTTTTCTCCCTTTCTATGCTTTTGTAAGGTTAGCGAAGACAAAGGGAAGAATCTGTTTGATAACTCACAAGCCGTCTGCCTTTTGTAGGGTGGCATTAGCATATCTAGCTGTTCCTCAAACCCGTGTCCACTGGTATATTGTACTGTTACTTGACCAGCAGCTTTGCAAAAAGATCAGCTATCAAAGTCTGCCACGCATTAATAAAGCTATGAATTACACCCTTTGCGTTCAGACATCTCCCACCTCAGACATTACTGAGGAGCTCTTCAACACCAATTTACAAATATGTTTTGATGGCTCCTGGTGGCCCTGTCCTTCACGAGGCACCGTCATGGAGCCACAGCCTGTGGTGCACACAGAGAATGTGAAGAAATGCGAGTCAAAAACTTTCTTTTCATCGTTGACAATTACCCATGAAGCCTGCTTGGAACATCTTTCTCTGTGTCTCTTTGGAACTCCAGGTTTAATTGGCCAGGACCAATTGGGTTTCATCAGCAGTGCTAAGTTTGAGTAGAAGTAAATTTCTATGTGCGGAAGATCTTGATGTGAGCTATAATGATAGCAGGTACAGTCACTGACGTATTGTGCACTTGGGGAACACAAGTTACTTTTAAGGTCACGAAAGACCATACAGTGAAGACCAAAGAACAAATAACTAATGGAAGACTTTCAAGCCACAAAATCATCCTAATAATCTCAGTTTGAACACAGAGTTCTGCTAAACCTATTTCCTCAAGAGTTTCACTGCCCAAAGATTAGTTCTAGAAAATGGCTCTTCCTGAAGCCTGTGGTTTCTCTGTTAAAGTGCTCCAGTCCCTGGGCTCTGCCTGGATCTTTTTATGGCCTTGACTTTTTATGGTTTCTGTAACTGTGACTAATGTGACCGGTAGAAATTCTTAGCGTTTTGCTGAATAACTGCAGTTAAACAACAATAAATATTGATGATAGCGAAACAGAAATGCACTAGGATTGAATTATCGCCGTTTATAAAAGGGGCTGATCAAAGATGGCTGAATCTCTTCAGCAGCTGTGTTTTATTGTGAGGATAAGAATGAGTCATCTGATACCGATGAGACTGCTTCTCCAATTTAACATAGACTTCCTAAAGCTACACTGCTGAGTATTTTTAACTCATATCTGGCTCCTAAAGGTGACTGAAGGACATAAAACATGACCCGTAAACGTTATAATTCTTTTAACATGTAACAGGGATTCAGTACTTTCTGTAGTGCTAGATTTAAACAGTGGTGTTCTGTAATAAGCATCATTTGAAAGCTTTAGATGCCATCAGGAAATTTAGCTACAATCATTTACATGACAAATGCAACGCTTTCAGACTACTTTATGTGAATAGTGAGACTTACTCACTTATAAACAAATAACTTATTATGGCTATGTTGACTGAATTTATGGCATTGTCAGTGCACACTGTGAATCAATAATGCTGTGCAGTTTTGTAGATATTTCAAAGAATTCAATCAGCTAAAAGCAATTACCAAAATCAGTTTGAAACATTGGCAAAGTCCAAAACGTATAATTAATATATTCAGTTGAAACGAACAAGTAGAATTATCTGTTTAAAATTTATGTTTTGGCATGAAAGCCAATCACCTTTCTCATAAACAGTTCATCTCTCAGAAAAATGTATTTTTTTAAATGATCAAAAACTGTGTTGTCATAGTCGGCACAGCACTTTTTACTTATTATTGGTTTGATATTTGCAAAACCCAGTGACAACATAGAGGCTGACAAAAGATTTTGATATTATGGCAAGAGATATTTAAATTATGAAATAAGGAGATACAAGGTTTCAGAAGGACAGCAGCGAAATGTTAGATTAGCTCTTTAAAGGAAGCATACATTCTTCCTCTTCGTGATTTTCAGTTCTGTTTCTTAACACTAATAATAGTACTTATCAAAAAACAAAAATATAGCAGCTAGATTAAAGTTCCGTTGGGGTCTTGTGAGGCACAGTGCAGGAAGTGCGTGTAAACTTACCGTGTTTAATGCGTTAAGTGTAGTGTCGTCCCGTGAGGCGGCGAGGCAACCGTCCTCTGTTGAACCCCCGTCACACATCCCCGCAAACGCAGCCATGCTCCTGACAACCAGAAGATTGAGAAAGTTAACACTGGCAACTACACATAGCGCACCACTTGAATTGTGAGAAACATGATGGATGTGGGGCTTACCTGGCTGCCCGCAGGTACATGAGCAGGTCGCAGTCGTTGACCCCAGGCATCCAAACCAGCTCTTCATTCTCTGTCACTGTTTGACCTCCAGGAGAGGGAAAGGGTTGGAGCTCTGGCAGCTTGGCCTAATTTGGCAAAGATGAGAGAGTCAGCTGCTGTCACAACCAAAATAGCACCAGCGATGAGTGCTAAATATCAATTTTCAAATTCATTTAATCTCTCTGATGTATCAGGGCGAAGGAGGGGTGCGAACAGTCATGAGTGATTAATATCCTAAAAGACCTCGCTTGTATAAATGAGGTGGTGACTGAATAATATTCCGCTTCGCCTAATGTGTACAGGCCACATATTTAAACTCACAGTTAAGATGCTAGGTTAACAAGACGATTTCTGTGATCCAAATCACTTATTCTGACTGAAAAAAAAGAGCAAACCACAAGTAATTTTCTAAAATATAACTAACTCTCAGTTCTTTCAATAAGTCCTTAAGGTCTTCCATCTTGGGTTGGATCAATATCTGTGGTGGCCAGCCTTTATCACCACAAACTTCATCTAAAGCCATTTTAAGTAACCCTGAGCAGAGGTCCTGCTGCTGGTTTCACTCCACATGATAACTCTTAACGGATCTTCGGCACGAAATACACTATAAAAATCTGACATTAATAGCTGGTGGTGCTTGTTCTATTTCATCATGTGCCATCTACTTCAGCCACCTTCCTTTTTGGTTTTCTATTTCAGACCGCTGTGACCATTCCTAATTCCCATAAAACACTGCTGAATGTGTCTAATAAATCCCACACCATCAGAGCAGCCAATTTCCATACAGGCCCGGAAAAATCATTAACCATCGAACATCTCTTTGAATGGACTAAAAGACCCGGTTTATGTAAAACGTCCAAGCGACCAAATTACAGCAGTCATTGCGCTTGTCAATAAAACATTTGCCTAATATAAGTTTAAGGTCCGCACAACAAGCTTTTAATAAGCATGGTTGTAAACAGCGGGAGAAGGTTTCAGGTAACACGGTGAGTATTTGTAGAGTGAAGACATACCTGGTGACTGGGGCCAACTCGAATCTCCCCTTGCGTACTGTTTAATCGCCTGAGAGAGAAAAAGGGAGAAAGAAAATACTGAGTCATGTAACTGATGAGCAACTTTTTCCATCAAGAGTGGTGTATTACTGTTTTCTTTTCACGTAAGAACCACCACATGCAACTGCGGTTGAATTCCTTGCTTCATAAGAGAAATCTGTGGTTACTTGGAGCTAAAACTGTATTATCATTAAAAGCCCAGATTTTTTATTATTGTACTACAACATCCCTTTAATTTACAGATTCTACAGTGTCTAAAAACATTAACGCCCTGACTGTGCTTTTAGTGCATTATACATCTCTAGCATCAGAATACAATATTCATTAATGCAAATCGCACATGAAAACACAATAGAGACGGAGGAAATGGTGTAGATATAAACCAACAGACTCAGTTGTTCAGCTGTTGAGGTGCACTACAAAAGCCCCCAAAAGGCCGGATGATAAGGGGGGGAGAGGAACTCTGAAATGGCTGCTGCTACAAACCCATGGCAGTAACCATGGAAACTACAATTTAATAATAGTGTTCCGATCTCCAGCTGCAATGGATTAAAGAAAATGACAAGATGTTCCCTTTGAAAAGCCTTCACCGCTCTGTTGCCATGGCAACAGCGCCGATTTTCATATAGCTAGCCACAGAGCAGGGCCCAGAAACTGTCACTATGATTTGCGTCCAGAGCAGCTCTCACTCCACCGCCGGGCTGGCTGCCCAAACCTGGCTGCAAAGGGAGGAGAGGTGAGGGCCTCAAATCACATCCCCCTCTTCTGGGTATATTTCATAAACAACCGCTCTCTCCCTCATTCACGATCCTCTCGACTCAGACCAAAAAACACAAGATCTGTCAATGGAGGAAATTCCACACTGAAACAAATATGGCAGACAGACCCAGGCTGAAAGGGGCTTTTAATGCAGGCTTTTTAATAGGACCTGGACGATGAAAGACATCCACGTCAAATAAATAGCCGGGCAAGCAATATTGCATCTTGACTGAAACTGAATCTGCTGTGAGATGATAGTGGAGGGGGAGAAATCTCTCGGCCAGGTTCCCAAACATTCTGAAGGCTCTGCATTTATTTAAAGGGTCTGAATAAGTGAGCAAAACACATAAGAGCTGAAGGGAATGTTTAGAGGACTGCTAGTTAAACTGCATGCCTGCATCAAGGCAAAAACTATTTCACCTACTTCAAGAAAATGGACAAATATGAAACTATACTTTTCAGAAGCATTTAAATAAAACACTGTAAACTATTACACATTGTTATAATAAAACTGAAATAACTAGAACAAGAATCAAAATAACTTCGAAAATAAACAATCAAAGTAAAAAGTTATTTCTTATAAAATCCTTTATAGGTTTTTTAGTCTTAACAGTTAAATTTACATACAATATTACGTTTTTTACCCTAACATAAAAATGTTGGACATCCAATCTAACATGCTTTTATGAAGTGATACATTCATCTAGAGCAAACTATAATTCAGCATTTTATCTCGAGTGGAGTCTGGCTCAACATAGAAGTAAAACAGCAACATGTGCAAACACTTATCACGCAAGCAACTTTCCTGGCTTGACATCCTTTGAACCAAAAGTTCAGAAAAATCGCACTGGACGGACAAATGAAAAATATCAGCATGATCCCGTGTTACGATGCGTGTTAGAACGTCTAAGATCACACAAAGATATCCTTGTGAAAATTCTTTATGGTTCCTAACACATACCCATAAAACAACATTAATGTGGTCATATTTTGTGGTAGGCACAGCATTATTGTAAGAAATTGATCCGGACTGACAGAACTTCGGATGTAATTAATAGTTTATTAAAGATAAAGCGAATACTTTTCCTATCACACTTTGTTAATTACAACAGCACCTCCAGCACATGTCAACATCAACACAACATCCTGCATATTTACACTCGACCACGCGTACAGCAATCAAGCCTGGCCCCACCCCCTCCATCAATATTATCCAATCCCTGCGCTGCTCTTAGACGGTCATAACAGTGGCTAAATTCAACGACCGGACTGTGCCAACTTCATTCACACACCCACTAAAATCACCACAAAAGCTCTGCTTTCAGTGTCTTAAAGTACGCACAAAGGCTTCTCTCTGGGCAATGTCACCACTATTGCTCACATAAAACACACAACGCAATAAAGCGTATTACAAAACGAAGTCACGACAGCCTCTCTCATGTTTATCTGACCCGTTACAACAAAGTCAAATCGCTTGAGATAACAGACATGTCACGGGACTGCAGATGCGTGTTGTTTGTGCACGAATCCGAGTAACGTTATTTACATTAGCACACTGAATAGCACAGTCGGCTAAGGCTACTGACAGCAACACATGAACACACCGGTCAGCGCTGTCAGCACGAAATAATGCACATACATCTTTACTTTTAACATAAACGCATCTCTAACATGTCAGCACACACGCGAGTGACTCCGTATGAAGACTAGCACGCAAACGTACCTGCGCGGACTGAACAGGTCGTCCATACCGGAGCCAGAGCTGCCGTTTTGTTTTGACAGTGTGAGGAATAAAGTCTCCCGCACCTATTTTTGTAGGTACTCAAAATGGAGGCTCGTGCATTCAGACGGGCAGCTTTTACACTGAGCTTGTGCCGTGACCTCAGCTTTCCCGTACCGACAGACAGCACTGAGCATGTGCCGCGACCTCAGCACACACGCGCGCGCGCAAAGGAATCACAGCCCATCACTCCCGCTCTCACACACCATGCTGCTGCACACCAAACAAGCGGGAGGAGGGAGTCGAGACTGGGGGACCCATGAAGGGAGGCTTCCGACAGGCAACCGTGAAGCATTGCGCCCTGTGTATCAGCCAAAGCATCTTCCACCCCCCGAGCTCACCCTGTCCACCTAATGCACATTATTATTGCCGTATCACATGACTGTTGTAATGATTCCTACTGTAATCCCTCTTTTTGTCTGACACCAGTAGTGATTCGAACACACAAAGGAACTAGTCATTTCCATTTTGCATGGACATCAGATGTGTCACACAACAATACTGGTGCTGATTTTGTTCTCTTATGATATATAAATAAATGTATTTAAATGTAATTTAACATGCAAACATGACCAATAGAACCTGATCTGAATACACAAACCACTATGTACATGCCTTTGATATTTACAAATCATGTGGAATTGAACAAATCTATTTAAATATTAAAGGCATAACCAAACCTTTGCATACGGTTTGATATATATTTATGTTTGCTCTGGTCTTTTCAATGCAGTTATTTCTGGGGGTATACAAGCAAAAAATATTTAGCAGAATGAATGCATTGCTATTTTTTATTTAAACTTTGTAATGTCAAATAATAGCGCTTTAATAAAGATATGCATTGAACTTCAATAAATTATTGAATGAAATGAAGATAACTAAACCTCATAACCATGAGCATTTATCTATTCTTTTATCCCTTCTGAAAACGATTGGGCTTTATTCTGGAAAAACAGTCCATTGACTATAAAAAGATAAACAGAGCCGTATAATCTTCCAATAAAAGTGTCACTATAAACACAACGAATCAACAATAAGCCATATTCATCAGACATTCTGAACGACATCTAGATAATTGCTACACTTAACAATCTTGATGCTTTACTGATGATTTTGTAAATACATGAAATGCAAGAAATGGAGTGCTATCGTCAACACACAAAATCAATACAGGGCTTGAGAATGCGACCACAGGGTCGCATTTGTGCGAGTGGGTAAAATGATTGTTTGCCCCGCCAAAGATTTATTTAACATTTATTGTGGTTTAAGAGTGGTGAATGACGCGCTTGTGGTAATTGCAGGACAAAGCGAGAAGAGAGCTTGTGCACTCGCTCTGCCTCCAAACTAAAGTGTGTGTTTTGCTACATTCGGTGTTGCGTTGACCGAACGGCATAAAAGCACTACGGGACAGAGTGCTCCCTATGCTTTTAAAACACTCTCAGGGAACATTGATGACATATTCTGATCGTTCTCCGCAGCGATTAATGAAGTTGAACATATCGGTTTCTGAACTCTCTCTCCTTCACACGTTAATCAAAAGCAAGGTCGGAAGTCAGAATCAATGTTTCACGTGGCGCATTTTGAGAATATTTTTACCCGAATGACAGCTGGGTGTGAATGTGCTGAAATTAAAACACGTTGCCTTTTCTTCCCTGACAAGTGTTCCGCACATTCAGCCGACATCCAATGAAGTGTTTTCCTTTTTAACTTCTAACTTTGCGATGTCCTTACAGATGTAAATAACAAACAGCACATCAATGTCCGCTAATGTCTGATTCATGACGTAATGACTCATTTGAACAGATTAATTTTGTTGAAACAACTCTTATGTCAAACACGGAACTCACAAGACTGACTGTCTAAACCAGGGCTATTCAAATCTTACCCTGGAGGGCCGGAGCACTGCAGAGTTTAGATCCAACCCTGATCAAACTTGCACACCTGTGATTTTCTAGCGATACTGAACAGCTTGATTAGCTTGCTCAGGTGTGTTTGATCAGGGCTGGAGCAAAACTCTGCAGTGCTCCGGCCCTCCAGGGTAAGATTTGAATAGCCCTGGTCTAAACCCATCAAATCATTCAATCAAAACCCCTTAGACCATTTAACAAGAGTGGTTTGCAAGATTTAGTATTAAAGTTTATGTGTAGTAATAAAGGACATATATCATAATTTAGTTCAGAGTTACTTTTGAGTTTTGAGCTAGATAATTTAATAAAATTTCATGTTGTAAAAATAAAGGAGGGCCAGTGGCACAAACACAGCTTTTTTCAAAAAGGGCAATAAAGGAGGTTTGTGAAGAGTGACAGGATATATTTGTGTCAAGATCATTTCATTGCAAATATATCACTTGAATATAAAACTGTATAAAATAACAAATACAAAGTTTCTTTGCATTTATTAAGATTATTTGGGCTTGCGAGTGTTAAAGCGTTCTATATCCAACTATTGTAAAAGGCAGAGTGACAAAATACCACAGAACAATTCATTAACTGAGGTCATTATGCAAGGTCATCATGATGAGTGCAAACAAATTGTAAGTTGGTGCGACCAAATTGTAAGTTGGTGCTAACATCTGAGCAAAGTGTGTCGGAGAAAAATGAGTCTAGAGCCCTGCAATATATTGCCTTGATCTTATTTACCATCAACGTCCCTTCATCCCCTACAAGACTATTTGAAGTAAATAAAACAAAACCATCAACTGCAACCCAGAAATGGTTTTCATAAGAGTTCGATGTGTACAATATAAGCAACACGCTGAGATCTTAAAAGAGCATTTGCCTGAGGAGAAGGAATGATTATTGATGTCAGCGGCGGCTCACCTGGTTTCTGGGTTATATCCTAAGATGTAGAAGAAAGAGTCGATTCGTGCTTTGAACTCCCTGGCAGCGAATATGTCAGAGAAGTGTGAAATGTTACATTTCCCCCTGCAAAGCAAAATCAAGCAAACAAACCGGTCTCATTTCAAGGTGCAAATTCATTTCCACATGTACTTAAAGCATCTGAAACACCATTATAGTTTTCTTTAATCTGTATCTATTATGAATAAGACTCCAGTACTGCTATATAATGATAACATTTAATGACCCTTTCCTTCATTGCGTTATACAAACTAAAGGTGACGGTTGATATGGGTGCCATGCCACATCACAAATCTTGATATTCTATTATATTCTCCCCCTTTTCAGCACTTTACATTTCAACATCAGGGCACATAAAAATAATAGGCATCACTGTTTGTACTTTCAAAGGTGGCTCAATGGCGTCCTAATTAGATGAAAAGAACATGAGGTTTGGAGCAGGCATTACGACATGCTGGAGGAATTCACAGAGTTTATCTAAAGCCCTGTAATAAGTCAAATCAAAGGAGTTTCTGTGCTGCAGAAGTTGCAGCTAATTTGCCCTGAAATCAGTGGTTCAGTGCTGTGGCTTAGTGTGCTGCCTCCAGATGGTTTCAGTTAAGAGAGAGTGAAGGAAAGGGGGAAAAAATACATCACATGGGTAAAGACAGACCGAGCGGATCTGGTTTCTTGACAATAAGCATGCCTGTCCTCTTTTTCCTGAGCCTCATCGCAAAAAAACGTAATTGCTTTCAGTAATGCTTCGCATGCAGAATCGCTGTAAAATGGTAGCCTGTACTGAGATGGCCACTTGTGTTCTAAACAGAGGATCAAAACATCTGTTAAAGGTCTTAACAGCTAGTGTCTTTAGATGAGGTTTTTTTATACTACTATAATGCGTACGGGCAGTTATTATTAATAACTGTAAATCACTGCGGGTACATTCATAAATTCCTCATGACAGTTCAATGTTCAACTTTTTGTGTGTGTTACCTGAGGGCAGCAGCATGATAGGTGTCCACATAGTCTGAGATAAAGAGCTCTCTGCTCTTAACCACGGGATCGGTAATAACCAACTCTCGACCAGAGTCTTGGGAGAGAGAAAACAGACACAGAGCATGAGAGGCATCCAGACTATCCTTAATAAAAATGTGCACACACAATAACTGCAGGCGAGACACAAAAGAAACAAGACAGATGCACACAGTCCGACATGCTATGGAACTGCATGACAGCTGAAGTGTCATAACGACATCAACCAACAGTATTCTTGCTCTTTGAAAACGTAGAAACTAAAGATGCAATTATACCCTACAAATGCCCATAAAAATAGTTAGTGATATAGATAGATAGTTCACTCAAAAAGAAAAACTGTCATCATTTACTCACCATTTTGTCATTTCAAATCTGTATGACTTTCATCTGCAGAACACTAAAGAAGATATTTTGAAAAAGGTTTTTAACTGGACCCCATTCACTTGGTTTTGTGTCCTTACAATAGAAGTTCCCTGTAGCTCAGTGGTAAGAGCATTGCATTAACACCGCGGTTCGATCCCAGGGGATTGCACATACTTTGATACAAATAAATAGGATAATGCGATGTGAGTCGCTTTGGATTAAAAATATATCTGCCAAATGCATAAAAAGCTAAATGTAAATGTGAATGGTGTTTGGTTAACAACTTTCTTTAAAATATCTTCTTTTGTGTTCTGCGGAAAAAAGCAAGTCATAAAGGTTTTTAATGATAAGAGGGTGAGTAAATGATGTTAGAATCTTCCATATTGGGTGAACTATCACTTTAAAATGTTAATACCAATATTTTTCAGTATACAACGTAGTGCATAAATAAGCACAACAAACAGAAAATGTATTGTTGTGGTATATATGATTGCATAATGTCACTGGTATTGCAATTTCAGTGTTGCGACAGTCCTAGTTACATATTGTGGGATCAATACCTTTTGGCTAATCCTAAATATTCCTGAAAAATCGACTAAAAAGCATTCTTGGATCCAAAAAGCTGAGCATTCATCTCTGACTAAAGCAGGGACATTTTCTGGTCACTCTTGCAGCAGGTGGTGGCTGCTCCTCTCCAGCTGGCCGGCAAGTATGCCAGCCTTCTTCAATGCTTTATTAGAGTGCAGTGTGAATCAAAGTGCCAAAGCCTCTGCCCAGTGGAGCCCCCAGCCTGTTATTACTGCCTGATGTGTGTATCAAGCTCAGATTTGCTGCTGATAGTCAGGAGAATGAGTGCTCCGAGGGCACATTACACTGAAAGTTATTTGCACTTCACGGCCTCGCTGTCGCTCTTGAGGGAGCGTTACCAGGGAAACAAGGGCAGGAGGGTTGCATTTTTCCGGAATCCTCATTTACGCTAGATGCCGTTTTCTATGAAACTTTACAAACCAATAACCAGAGGTGGTTACACAAATGATGGGGGTGAGAGAGACTCTTAAAAGAAGTTCTTGATGGATTTTCTGCCAGACGCACACAGGCGCAGTCTTACCGTTTTCATTGTTGCGGTCCTGCACCAGGTGCTGGTAGACGGAGTCAGGTACCTCAGACTGACGGTAGTACCATTTCACATTCATTAACAGATGGTCCCGTTTACTCTGGAAGAAAAATAAACATTTGATAAAATGAACTGACGTTGTTTGTTTGTTAATAGCATCACAAATTGGCCCCTGGCAAACACGGCCTGGATTTATAGTTCCAGCCGATTCTATGCCAAAAGCCCAGGGTGGAACAAAGTCAATTAAAAAGGGATTGAAAGCATTTAATTCTTTAATGAAGTACAGCTCGATGGCCATGTGTGGGTAGGAAGTGAGGAAACATGGAGAGTGCAAATTTAGGCAGCTGTGTCTTATTGTTTAAAACGCATGATATGTACAAGTTTTATAAACGACTATAAAAAACAGGCCAGCATTGTCTTAACCTCAAATGAAGCTCAGATCTCTTACAGCTGCACTTTGAAATGCCACCCGCTGTCCGACCAGGGGACTGCATGCAGTGCCTAGTCTCTGCTATACCCCTCAATGTCCACCAAGGGGCAGCACTGAGATGCATCCAGACCTCCCGAAGGCACGTCTGAGAGGGGCAGGAGAACAGAAAAGGGCAAAATACTGTTTTTTATTCCCTGACATGAAACATTTATTATCCCCTCACACAAACCCAACTGGCCATTCAAATGTTTAAAAGGACATTAAAGAAACCACAGTTCAGTAGACGCTGGCGACAAGATCCCCAGAGCTACTGCCAGAAATCACAGTCATCTTTAACACGACTTCAAATTACCACATTCCCCACAAAGGCCGAGTGTGCCACCGCGCAGGCCTAGTGGAAAAAACATCCTGAGTGAATCAGACTGCCAAACACATCTTTTTGTATTGGATGCAGAGCTCCGGCTTGTCAAAGAGGGGGTGGGCTTGCAGTGAGCTCATTGTTAAAAAATTCCAAGTCTTCTGCTACCTTCACTGAGGTCAGCGTAAATCACTGGGAGCGTGCGAGCGTACACGTGTGTTGTGCTACACTATCCACAAAGGAAAACAGAGCGGCATGAATTTGCAAACAGGCAGCGGCTTTTCGATCCAGCCAAAGGGGAGAAATGTTTGGATTTCAAAAAGTGAGAGAGAAAAAGCAGCGCATGTTTTGTGATCTTTTTCAATCCGCACGGATGAGATGTAACCCATTCGAATGAGACTAAAAAGCATCTCTTCACTAGTCTGCCTCTAACGGAGTCAACAGAGGTGTTGTCATTGCCTGTTAGACTACAGATGAGAGACAACCTGTGCTCCCACAGGGCGTTTCAGAGCTTTTCCTGCCTTGGTTGAGCACAATTCACCATTATCTCTGAAGATGGAAAGCAGAACATGAGGGAGTGTCTATCAGCACTCCCACCTTCATTTACAAAAATGAACACAAACCCTATAAAAACGCTCCAAGAACAACAAATGATCTAAAGAGCACACATTCATTTAGAAGGATGTTAACGTGAATAATAATGCCTCCAAAGGCTTCACAGACTTACACTATTTAAGATATTTGTGACGTCCAAGCAGATCCTTATTGGCTTAAAAACGCATAAAACAGCAATGAGTGTATGCGGCAGAATCCTGCGACCTTTCCTTTTACTGCTCTAGAGCTGGAAATGACTCTTTCATTTTCAGACCCTAATTATGTTTGCATGTTACACTGAGCAGATCACCACACAGAATCAAATTATCAAGATAAGCAGTCTGTGGCAGAGAGAGGCAGCCGAATTGAGGCACAGGCGAGGAGCACATTACAGTTACAATGCCGAATTGATTAGTGACATTTCACATAGCATTCCCTCCCTCCCCGAGTCTCTCCGCATGCGGCTGATCCCAGCACAGCTCAAACCCGCCTATAGATACTGTACAGAGGACAAAATCCCAGGCTCAGGGAAACGGTGGAAACACGGGAGAAGAAACAGGGTGAGACGAACACACTGGGCATCACTAATTACAGCGCAGTCAGTGTGCAGGTCCAGTGAGAATGCTAAAAGAGGCTGAAGCTGGACTTTACGAGTCTGGTCGGGACTGCGGTGCCAGAGGGCGAACAGGGAGGGTGGAGTCTCTTCCAGGGGTGTTACTCTGCTCCAACAGCTGGGGTTTCTACAGGGAGCCGCCAGACTAATAATAGCGGCATGTGTGGCACACATCAAAGAGTAAAGAGTGTGAGGACTATTCATTAGTGATGTGAGAATTAAAGAGGTGCGCACAGAAGCGGACTCTTGAGCCATGCTTGGACAAAGAACCGAGCTGGTAATGAGAGGACAATTACATGAGCTGAATGCTTGCGCACACGGCATTTGAATTAGTCACGGTTTATTACGTGCCATTGCTGAAGGTATCAACATGGCGACCAAACCTACCACCTCTGAGTCCGGATGCTACATGCTATTGGCTAGTCTCTTTCTGTTTGGCATTATCATTAAATATGGTGACCGCCGCAAAAGCTGTTAACAAAAGCAGCATGATGTGGACACATGGTATCAACGTTAACAGGTAAAAAAAGAAACAGTACTCTCATATTATTCTCATATAACCAACCCAGAGCTAAGCAAAACCAGACCCCTCAGCTATTCACCTTTCGAACATTAACAGGAAATGTGTGTTTATTTTGTAATTTTTATGTTGTGTTTTCTGTCATGCACCACCAGTACGCTATTTTGTTTCCTCTGAAGCTTAGGGATTGAAGAAAAGCAGAGATTAAGCTTCCTCGAGAAAGTGGCAATGTGGAAGTGGTTTCTTAAACTTTGCAATGGGACGGAATTAAGGCTTCGATGGCAGTTCAAGCATGTGAAACATCTGAAAGTCCGGAGTGCTTAAATTCATAGCAAACCGGTCGGTTTCAATCTCTTCAGCCTTCTGGAAATGTTTCATAGGTTAAAAACACCCACGAATCTCATTTTCTGACTTTCTCAATTGATTGCCTCTTGCAAAACCAGGACACTAACGCTCGCTTTTTTCTCAGTGTAGATGTTTTTCTGTTTGTGACATTGAAGGGACAGAGCTACAAGCTAATCTTCTCTTCAAACATGATATGATTAGTGAGGAGCAGGCAGGCAGGAAGGGCTCACTCTTCTCTCGCATGATGGATGTGCCCGATACAGTTTCCGCCCAATGCTCTCTAGCTCTCTCTTTAACTGCCTCTCAGACACAGACCAGACACGGCCCTCTCCTTACACACACAAGCACTTCCATCTGGACCTCGGCTCACAGCTGTATGTGCGTGAACGACAAAGAGAAGAAAAACACATCCCTATAAGCCCTTAAACAGCTCTGTTGAACAAAAACGTCTCGTGTGAGGAAAAACATGTAGCCATTTGTGTGGGCGTTCTTTATAATAAAAAGAAAACATGTCTTTATGAAGCTAACACATAAACATCAGCAGAAGCATAACAGAGGAACATCTTAAGAGCATTTGCAGTGCCCTCCATCCGCTTTCAGTGCTGCTTTCTTATTGCTTTAATATGTAAGGGTGCACCAGACTGACATCTTTGACCAATTTACTGCTTTGTTAAAGCCAAATCAACGCAATTCACTTTCAACACACCTGCATTTTGCTCCAAGCTTATGGTTTTGCTAAAATAGCATCGTTCGACTATGATTTTGCATTAAAACCACAATAAAAAAAAAACAATTTTACTAATGTTCCTCTATAGCAACCACATTTGTAGCAAATAAACATGCCAACTGTATTAACAATGTTTTTGATGCTGAATTTTTACAACCTAAAGAATGTGTCTAGTGTAAATCTCAATTAATCCAGTTTGAAGTTCAATCCTCCCTCTGGCGCAAGCCTTTTTTTTTTTAAGGAGAGCAATGGTGCTGCCCTGCCACTGTCAGACTGAAACTAATAATGGTAAACAAGTGCTGATGACATGTTTCTCCCCTGCAAAAGCCTGTGTACAGATTACTCCTCCGCCTGTCTACAAGAACAAATGGAGGAAGGGAGGGTGGGAGAAGCGGGCTGGAGTCACAGCTGTGATGCCAGCACAGTCAGGACCTTTATGCTGCTAAACACCGGGCGCCTCTCTCTCTCCCTCTGCTGTTTAGATATTAAATCTCGACTCACTTTGAACAAAGTCTGCCCATCTGTCATCTGCTCTCTATATTGGATTCGATGAGCATTAGGCGGTTCAAAGGGGGAGATTTTTAGTGTAACAAAACCAGGATAAAACTGCACCCCCATCATGAGAGACAAATCCAAACCAGAAGGCTGTGATTCAAAACTTTGTGTGCTGCCTACCTAACAGCCTTTTAAAGGGGTCATATGGCACGAATATGTGTATTTCTGTGTCTTTGCTGTAATACAAGTTGCCCATGCATGTATAAAGACACGTAAAATTTCAAAAACAAAAGATTATCTAAAAGCAAAAGCTTACCCAGACCTGTCTGAAACCCCTCAAGCAACCACCCCCCCACAAATCTACGTCAGTTCGTGATATGATTTGTCTAAGACCGCCCAAATATATACACAAATAAGTTGGGCGTATCTGTCAGTACAATTGCTTTGGAACCAGATGTTCCAAATATGGTGAGAGGCGTTAAATTTCGGTCACACGCTTGCAGTATTCGACCAATCACTACGCACTGGTTAACTGTCCAATCATAGCACACCTCATTTTTCAGAGTGATGTAAAAAAAATCTGCTTGTTTCAGGAGATACAAACACGCATGGTATGTGGGAAATACAGCGTTTTTGAACCTTAAATCGTGTGTACACATTGCATTATATATCTAAAACCAATGAAAATATTTGTTTTAGCCATATGACCCCTTTAAAGCATCACAGTGTTTCAAAAGCAGATAAACATTATGCAGTTATTCAAATTACTAAAGCGTATCATAATAAGAGAGGAAAGAAATGTTGATTATGAATTTACTATTTGGTATTTATTCAACACTGAAATATGAAAATGTAAACTATAACTATGCATTCTTATGCTTCGAGACCATAGCCAAACTTTGCTGGAATCATCTGTGTACTATTTCAAGGCTCCGAGGAACTAACTATAACGGGTCATTCTTTTTTTTTCATTTTTTAGCATTCTGCTAAGGGAGTGTAAGCAGCAGACATTATGTTTTGTAACCAAGCTTTCTACAACCCCATATATGCTTAGCATAAATCCAGACCTCCAGACGTACACTGCCAGGTGACTCACACCGCGCAAGGTGTACAAATAATGCTAATTTAGATCTCCCTGCTTCTGCCGCATCCACTAGACCTGCCGCTCGAATCGCACTCGAAAACAAAGCACTTAAAACACTCGACTGGTGGCTGTTCACATAATCTCTGTGTCTATTTCCTCGCCCAGATCCTTGATCTTGCAGGCTATTTCCTGGACGTCGGGGGATATCACATCAGGTGTGTTTGATATGAGCAGGCAGTGGCTGTGATGTGTATCACAGCGTGTGTTGGGTTGCTACACACAGCAGGTGTGTCTGCCTCATTTCCCCTCCCCCATTTCCTCCTTAAAAACCGTTTCCCCCATTGACTGAAATGCTAGGGGCTGGACATGAAGGAAGGGGGTAGACATGCTACATGATTGACAGCAGTCTCCAGACAAGAATGGGTGGAAAAAGTGTCCATGTTTAAATGGCTGTTATTGTAACAATCAAAGGAAACAATATTTTGTCCTGAAAGGGGAAAACTGATGCTTGCCTAATAAGGAAATAATCCAATGATAAAAATCTCCTTAATGAGCGGACTGATAAACTCCTAGTCTATAAAAAACATAAATTGACTATTTTCTATTCGCCCTTGTTGTTTCAGAGTAATCCAGACAATAGAAGGAAATAAACCGTTATAAATACAACTTTCAAAAACACTGAATAACAAAGCCCCACACAAAAGCTTTAAAAGCTGGTTTTTACTACGCCACTGCTAAATCGAATTTAATTAAAGAACAATAAATAGTTTAACAGATTCTAAATTGAATGTGATGACAAACACTGGATACTATGAAATAACAAAGAGGCAACAAACAAACATCACAGCCGTGCTACAAAAATTTTACTGTAGCTGCTGAAAATGCACTGCTGACTTTAGATTCAACCCGATCCTTCATCTTGGGTAACATCTTATCTAAAACCTGACTGTGCCAACCTTAAATGTCTGCTGACAGTGTAGATTTATAGACTGAAGCACTGCGACTGAGAGAGGAAAATGCCTGTGAGCTCATGGGACCCCAGATCTGTGTTTCTGACCTCCACGGTCACAGTCGCAGTATAGAGTTACTCCATAATTCTACGACTACCCTGACACAACCTTGTCACACGGCCGGTAAGATAATGTACTACACGAGCACAAGGCTGCTGGAACAGCCTCGCAGAAATGTGAAACATCTCCAAACATTTGAGCACAAAGGCAAAACACATGAGCCGGTGAGCTTATCCAGTCTTGAATCTGTAGAGAGTGCGACGGCGGATCAGTCGCATGAGCACCAGGCTCGGTTTAGCCTTGAGTCGCTGCTCATGTCTCTGCACTTCCTGAATAAAAGGAGAGAGAGAGAGAGACAATGTGCTGCCTTGTTAGTGTGGTCTAATGACTGGGTCGTTTCACTTGCCGGGGAGGGGAGCAACCATGCATTCATAGATAAACACAGACAGGATCATGGTGAGGTGAAAAGGGCTGATCCACAGGCAGTGGTTGCACCATGCCCACTGGTATTTATATAGATTTAATGGAGAAACTGACGCACAACCATTTTTAATACGCAAGATGAATAATAAAAATGGCAAACCAAAATTTTGGGACAGTCAGTTGTTCATTTTAAACAAATTTATTTTTAATTTAACTTAGAGCATTTCAACGGACACACGCTCCTGACACCAGTTAATTTCCGGTTTGTGTTTGGCTAGTGTCTAAAAATGTAATTTCTTTTAATATTCATTTGTATTTTTGTTTTGCTGTATAATAATTGTATTAAATAATCAATTTGTTGGATGGTTGCATTTAAACAAACCGTATGGTACATTGACATCTAACGCTTCAGCTTTGTATCGGAGTCTAAATTCAAAATATTGGAGAGACAGGTTTAGCCAAGTAACTGTTCTTCTCGGTTTCTTCTGTGTGTTATCACAAATAATCTACAGTCACTCTATTGTTGTTAATGTGTACAGTAAGTTAAATTGGGGTCACAAAAGCGTGCGTGCGCAGTAATGTTTGTTTGTTGTTAAGATGAAACCAATCATCAATATTTCTATTTCTTCTTGAAGTGCTTTTAACAGTGTCACAAGGCATTCTTGGATTGCCTTCCCCTTTAAAACAGTCTTTGTGTCTGGAACACGCCTATAAAACACTGGATTTGTAGACAGCTCACTAGATTTTGGAACAGAGCGTGTGTTTACAAGACTGACGTATAAATGAAACAAGCTGTAGAGCCTTTAAGGTACTATACAGAATACACAGAGAGAAAAATGGGGTGTGTGCCTGTTTAAATGTGAACCAGGCCTGGTTGGCTGGTTAATTCCAGTATCAAGGCTACGGCATGGGCCGCTGAGCAGTGCCGGGTGTGATGGAGCACAGTAATGGAAGGCAGGAAATGAGAAGTCTTGGTTAAGCCACGGCTAATCGATCAGTGTGTTCGGGCTGGAGCGAGCCAAGCTGATGCAGGGAAAGCGGCTTGTGGTGGCAGACGCTGCGCAATCCCTTCGTTTTACACAATGGTCTTTGTTCTTGTGTGCTCAAGCTCTAATTGCATTGGTGACTCACTTGAGGCCTGATTATTTGATTGGGCTGATTACAGCGCTCACCTTTCATTGGCTAGTGTACATGTGGCTCAGCAGTCTTGGATTAGGTACAGGAAAGTTTTTTTTAAGTAGGTTTAGGTGAGACAGAGATCTGATTTAACAGATCCAAGTCAAATCAGCCGAGAAGTACTCGGCAGCTGATGGGAATATTTATGAAAGCTAACTCAGTTTCAAATCCTAGTGAGCTGCCTACATAGGCAGCTTTGTAAGGTATTGTAAGCACACTCTTAAAAAACAGCCGGTCAAAAAAGTAATTAGAAAACATGCTACATTAAAATAAGATTCTAAGCCATCATGACATGAATCCTTAGCTGAGAAAGCAATTTCTCATATTACAGCAGTTGCTCATATTTAATTTTATACTAAAATCAACAAATCAATCTTTATTTATATACTTTACAGAGCTATTAGAGCTGCAAAATATATGGGAATTATCGGAATATCACCAATGTCCATATCGCAATGGTTTGAGATAAGTAGATCATTTGATAAAATCCCAAACTAAATATATATATATATATAAATGTATATATATATATATAACTAAGTTGATTCAGACAACAGATCGACTGTGCCTGAACAATAATTAGAAGGAATGTGAAACATGTAAGTACGTTGAAAAGTTTTTTTTATATATTCCAATATAGTTTAAATTGATTCAAAAAGGCACCGAGAAAGAAACAGATATGCGGTTCCTTACAATGCCACTCCAGAGGAAGTGGTCATCACCAAATAAATTTAAGTGGGCAAAAACATCACGTCAAGAAAACATGCAAGCATGCACGTATGCGCACACACTTAAACCTCTGCAAATATTTAGTTTGTATTATCTCCCACATAAAGGAGGCAAAGCATTACGCATACTGACGTGGGCAAACATTCAACAATCTACAAGAAACTGCCGTGCAAGGTCCCTAGGATGATTCAGAGAGTTTGTGCCTGGGCAGACGGTAAACTAACCGGCCTGTGACATGCCAGCTGGAGCCCCGCCCTCTGGCTTTACTGCGGTTACAGCATCCGTGGCGATTACCAGTGACAAGCGTTCATACAAACACACACAAGATGATGCAGACTCCACTATACATCTAAAATCACTATCCTCTCGCAGACAGACATTTCCGTATACGTTTAGATTTTAATGAGCGTGTGTACGCAGCTGAAACAGCCCCCTATGTGGCGGAGGGGGAGAAATAAAGAGAAGCGCCACGGGGAGCTGCTTGTCTGTGCTCCAGACTGTCAATCTGCCAGAGGAGCCGTGCACTACAGGCATGAGGAGAGATCATCTGCCTCCTCCAATCCCTCTCTGTTCTCTTTAATTACACACTCACAGCACATACGAGTATTCACGCGCGCAATGAATTAACATCGACGGAGAGGAAACGAAGCAGACCTCCTTGTCGACGTGTGTATGAGAGACGGCTCAGACGGGGAGTTACTGGCCTCAGCTCTGTGTCGAGGAGAAGAGGAGATAAGCATCTCTCTGTGGAGGAGAGGACAGAGGAGAAGACTGGCAGCTGAAGTTCAAGGGTCACGGCTAACTCTCTGGCTGTGGTTTCTATCCCAGCATGCCATCTTTCAGCCGTTTTTCAATCCGTACACCTATACACCAGCAGTCACCAACTCGGTTCTTTGTCATCCAGAGCGACACAGTCCAGCCAGATAAGAGCTCAGGTCAATCTAATTAGATGTAATGGGTTGTTACACATACACAACTGGTTAGATGGAGTCGTACAGTCACACTGACAATTTCTCGTACTTAGTTCTGCAGTAAAACGCGAGCATATGGTCGGGGGTGGGCTGCGGAGACATCATTCGACATTTTTATCAAGTACCATAGTACATTTGGAGTAAACTGATATCTAAATTGGCTGAATGCGGTACTGGCCTCCACCGCTAAGCTTAACATCGATTCAAGCTGGCGCGGAAAGCGCACCAGGCTCGCCACATCATGCTAGATTAAAATGAAAACAAGAAATGAAACGTCTGCATGTATTAATGTCCGCCGGGATGAAGGACGAAACAAAGTGGGGGTGACAGCTCAGTGCGGTCCTCTGCCTATGTGCATGTGCACGAGAAAGAGGGGGTGTGGTTATTGATAGCTTCTGGCTCGGTGATGCTGCTCGGCATCATTAGTGCAGCGGTCGTTGAATTATCCCTTTTCTTTTTTACACTTTGGCTAACCCACTCTCACCGTGACGACCAATCAACATCCAGCTGGCTGACAGCCTTGCACAGCCAGTGATTGAATGGCAAGGAGCGGCGGTGAGGTGATAATCCACTATCAGAGGTGTCTGTGTATGATGACTGAAAATAACTGTTTGTTTGCAAGCCTGCTGAGATTTACAACCGTTTGAACTGCCCCTCCCTGCATTTGTTTTTCTTTCTTGCAGTATTTTTCGTCCCCCCCCCCTCTCTCTCTCTCTCTCTCTCTCTCTCTCTCTCCCTGTACAGGAGCTTTTCCAGCCCACTGTGATGGTATTGATTGCACAGCCTCCCCTGATTGCAGCCCTGAAGTATTGGCCATCCGGCTCTCCGAGAAGCAAACAAACACGCATGCATGACACACAAAGTGTGTGTGTTTGTGTGAGTGATAACACGCTGTCAAGCCCCACATCCAAATGCTCCACATGGAGGGTGTAAAAGCCCACAGCTCCTGCTCATTTGCACAATGGGGTCCATTGGTCATTGACAGTCGGCGTGTACATGTCCCTGCTTTTCTTATTTTCTTACATCTTACTTTTGGAAACAATTTTATACTTCACATACACAAACACTTCTTCTGGCTCAGGAAAAGTGGCAGTAAGAAATGCTTTGATCACTGTCATTTGTTTCAGCTCTCCACAATGGGTCTGATCTTACTGCTCACACTCCACCCTAATGTACTGCCACAGCCATTACCCACAATTCCACAATAGAGCTCGCATGCTCTCTCATTACACCTGCATCTATGTGTAATTTCAACACACACAAAGATTTTTACAAATCTCATAATGGTGGTTGACATGCTTTAGTATATTTATTATTGTAGTTTTAAAACACAAGTTTTAGTGCAAATGGATAATTGACAGACTGTAAATATTTAGAAAACAAACAGATAATAATATTACTTTTTATTAATATTTATAGTATACTATTGTATATTATTTAGATTCCATGTCACACCCTAGGACACATGTACAGTCTATTTGTCAACTACTTAAATATACAGTCTGCAGTAAATGTTTTGGACAAATATTTGGTCAGAAAACTAGGCAACACATGATCAGACACAATATTTAAACTCAAAATGAAATGAAAATGGACTATTTACAAATTCCTTGCATCATATGCAATAATTGTTCAATTGGTCACAAATACCATTTCATGTGTATTGACTATACATCTTTTTTCTTAAAATCTAGTTGTTCTTTCAAACCAGAATAAACACAAAATCCCTGTAGGACATCAGAACTCGAAACATAAAATACGCCATTAAAAAATACAATGAGATGCATGCTCTCCATGCCACAGCTTATAAATCAATCACACCGCAAACAGAAGACAACATTGGCCAGGAGTATATCCAACAGTATGACATAATTCTCATGCCTTGTCTACATTTTCATGTTTAAATGTCAGCCTCCCACATATGGTAAAGAGCCACTGTTCTCTAATGGCTGCCGGTGACAGCAGTTTGACAGCTCTGGCACAGATCGGTACGATGTGTCGATGCACTTCGACTCTCTCCTCTCGGTGTTTCTTTTTCTCTTCCGTAAACCTTTGTGTAAACCCCTACCATCCATTCAACAGTAGTGCAAAGAAAAGAGATATAGTGCAAGAAAAAAAAGCAAGGTTGAAGCCATAAACCCTTGATATTATGCCTGCTCTGGCTACCACTTGGCATTTAAATGCCATTTGTGGCAGCAAACAGTTCACACTTAATTACAGCGGGCAGGCAGCTGTAGCGGCCAGCCTTTCCACGCCGAGGCAAGCTGAGCCGCCAGCACCAGCCCTTTCAACTTCCCATGCCGCTAAAAGAGAGCTCACCTTTTAAATACTAAATTGGCCCGCTGCTCAGAACATCTCAGCGAGGGTTTCCCGGCTTCTGAGATGTTGGCTAGCGCCTCCATTCTTCAAACACTCCACCATCAGCCTGTCCTGCTGCCCCAGCGGTGGATATAATCAATTGGCCTTTATACAGCACCATGAGATCTGCCTTTGACTGCGTGCGTGTGTGTGAGGGACACTGAAGCATAGATAGAAGCCACCTCTGAGCTGTGAACCTGCTTGGATGGTGTGCTGCACAGAGACATTACAAAGGTTTCTGTGCCACTATCACTCTGAACTGACCTTGGGACAGTAAAGGAATAGAAAAAAATCTAAATGACAGCAGTTTACAACTGTGCCTGTGTCATTCGATGAACTAATATCAGCCCCGGCCATACACACCAACTCCATCAAACATAAGAGATTATCATAAAAAACTGTCGCATTTATAACTTCAGTGTTATTTTTTTACATTTCATAAACTCATTTTATATTTCTTGCAGCAAACTAAATAACACCAATTCATATTTACTGCTTAAAGGGATAATTCTGTCAACCTTAGTCTTTGTTTTTCATTTAATATTTTGAAGAATGCTTCTCCAATAATTTTAAGGGTCAATATTTAATTTCAATGAATTCATTTACACTAAAATAACCTAAACAAAACAACGGCGGTACTCACTGATTTACATTGGTTATGTGCCATAGAAGTGAATGGGTAATGCCATTGTTTGTATACCAACATTCTTCAAAATATCTTCTTTTGTGTTTTGCAGAAGAAAGATCATACAGTCATACAGGTTTGAATAGACTATAAATGACTGATTTTTTGGGGGGGTAAACTGTCCCTTTAATATCTATATTATATGCATCAAGATAATAAATGCAAGATACTGTATGCAAATTTAATTACTATTAAAACTGAATTATCTTTTAGTATGGCATCCATCCAATAAGCATCATTGCCGATTTTGACGTGCTTCTATTAATTAAACTACAGATAATTTATATAGACAACTATGTTAATGTAGAAAAATGTAATGCATAACAGTATTGAGATGCCGTATAGATTAATAGAGCTAATCTGTGATGTACAACGTATGATTGTTTTTTCACAGCCCTCGTAAGAAATCAAGCTGAACTAAAACATTAGCTAAATTATTTTGCTCAATAGTGATTTATTGAGAGAACAGATTCATCTTATCTGCCTGAATGTGCAAACCATGCCAAAAGAGGCTGGACTCCGTCTGTCCCACATCAAGCTGTGATAGAAATCCATCACATCCCAATTTATTAAATTTTGTTTTGAAATCACCAAGGACCCGTCACCTGATAAGGTGCTAATGCTTGTTGATAAAAGGCAGCAGTTTAGTATTAATGGCAATCTTATTCAGCCTCACACACACCACTGCCCTGATCTCTGCCCTGGTTTTTCCTCCATATCAAGCACTAATCCAGGTCTTATAATGTGCTTGGCATTTCCTAACATGCAGCCAACCTCAGCTCACTCACTCCTAAACCATCAGTTCGAGGCCAAAGCAGGTGAAGGATTTCTCCTTCGAGTGCAGAACCGTATTCCGCTTCAGTATCATGCATCTATGCGCCCGCTTGTTTTTGAGTGGCACTGGAGATGTCGGAGAGCATATGTGTCACAGCAGAGAAACACGCACACAGACATACTTAATCTGTCTCAGCTAGCACACCACACACCCCGACACAAACTCCATATCACCTTCTAGGCAGGTCTACACATTAAATCAGGCCATTTCATCTTCACCAGCAGGGAAGAGCGGCATGTATCTCCTCAGCAGCACAGATCAACCCCGGACACTTGTGTCCACTGCATTACAAATGGAGACCATCACTTCATCTTCCAGCATGCCCACAGGCAGACATTTATCAACACCACCAGGCAGCGGCAGAGGCTTTCGAAAACGAAACTGCGTACGAAAAACAAACCTTCCCGACACGTAAGTGTGCAGAAAATGATCTGGTATTCTATCTTTCTCATTACTTTTTCTTCAATCTATAAAGAGCTATTCTGCTACAAATGGCTGAGGCATAACTGCAATCTATAAATGGGATGTTAAGTTCAATAGCCCAAGGCTAGAATCGGGAGAGGGCCCGAGCATCTCATTGCCCTCCGCGTTATTCTTGTCACAGTACGGCGGTATCTAAATATGTTTATGAACATGAAAGAAAAAACAAATAAAACATTTAATCCTTGATAAAAACATCTGACAACCTTGCAGCCTTGTTCTGGAACCTACTGTAACTGAAGATTGTGAAATCATTCTACAAATTCCTTTTTACAAATAATTTGCATTAAAAAGCCCACCAGTCAATTAAAATGTGTACCTCAAATTACAATTGAATGCTTGCCCTGACATCATCGCTGCAAGGCGCTCACACAACAGGAGAACACGCAAACCAAAAAATGTGCTACACCAAAACACGCCAATAAGACAGACACCAATATTACCTTTCAGACTAAGTGGAAGCAAAGTAATTCATGTGAGCACATCCCTTACAAACCACAAATGTGTTGGAAATGCAATGACGAATGCACGGGGGGAAAAAAACATAGTAAACCGAAGAGGAAGGAATAACCTGAGAGGCGTGAGGATGTAGGGCTGTGGAATTTTCTAGCGCCTTATATTTCCCATCCTCCCAAAGCCAGAGGGCCCTCCCACTCCCTCTAGTGTTTTTCTTCTATGAGAGCTAATTTGCAACATGTGTTCTTTAATGGAGAGAGCCACCCGATAGAAGCATGTGAACCCGATAGCGCTGTAAATCTGCACTTCCACAGCTTTTTTTATTGGCATGTCACACTTTGGACAAGCTGGAAATTACACTAGGTGAACTGAGAAGGAGCCCTGAGACACTCTAGAATAGCGAGGAAGAAAGCAAGAGAGAAAGAGACAGATGAGAATGAAATGGTGTAAGGTGCTGCGAGCCGGAGAGAGCGAGTACAAGCGAGCGAGCGAGCGAGCGAGAGAGAGAGAGAGAGAGAGAGAGAGAGAGAGAGAGAGAGAGAGAGACTTGGGAGGATCCAATTACACGGCAGTCAGGCCGAGCACATGTGTTTGGAGAACCGGATTGTTGCAATAAATATTGGCCGCACAAAGACTGTGTAAGGCACTTGGCTAATACACAACAAAAACCAAATTTCTGGATTACTTTGGGGCAAATATCAATTACAGTGTTTTAGTTAACAAGAACAGGAAATCCAGCTGGGGAATAAAAACCACACCTGTGTTTGGGTGGGGGTTCAGAAATACAATTTATCCGCGTTAAGAAAAACCCATTCAATTTCATCTGCCCTATAATCTTTGTGGGCGGAAAAAAATGATATTCCAAAACATCAAGTCACGCATTCAATAATAATTAAAATGCTGAGGATTACATCAATGCACTCGTTGTTTTATTACACTGTGATTGTCAAAGTGTAAACATTCCCTTCGTGTTGGTATCTGTATTTTTTTCTCTCTCTGACATCAAAGCGTACAAAAGATAGAGCAGCTTGCCTTCCCTTTTTCCCAGATGAAACAGTCGGGTTGAATGCCAGGGCTCTGCGTTCCCAGCTTCAGAAGCTAGTGAAGACATCAGAAGAGGGAATTTGCCTGTGATGTGCCAAAAACCACCATTGTGTCTCTGCGGCGAATTCCGCCGATTCGAAACAAGGAGAGTGAAATTAACATAGTCGCTCCGCCGAGACCCAAATGATTTCTAATGCATAAAAATACTTGACAAATACCCACCCCATCACCAGCGCGGCGGCGGTGGTGGTCCGGGAAGGGAAAGCCGAGATAATGAAATGTGGCGAGAAAGGCTCGGTTTAATAATTTAGTCTCGCCGTCAAGGAGCTGCTATTGATTGTGCTTTCAGGTGTCTTATGAAAATGTTATCTCCTGCCTAGCATTCTCGCAAGCTCCATCTGGCATTGTAATCACCACCCAGAGCACCCGTACCCCATTGTTGACCCCACACGCCTCCATTTTGATTTTACCTCTTGTTCTCCTTTATACCTTTTCCCCTCGGCCACACAGCTGGTTTCCATAGTAGCGTTTACTGAAAGCACAGAGCTGTTAAATGGATAAGGGAAAGAGAGGAGAGAGTGTGTATGTGTGTGAGAGAAAACGAAAAAAGAGCAAGTATGAAAAAGAAAACAATACAAAGGTCCTTGATCTTTTTTTGATTGGATGATACTACAATTCGTATTCTTTCAGATTCGTTCTCTCTACATCTTCTGTTATTGGGATACCGTTGTTACCAAGTATACATATTGCTTTATACATTTTCTGGTGTGTCTACAATTACCATCTGCATAAACGCTCTCTTATGGAGATGAACTAGAAAGTGTTTTTTAAAACAGCACCAAAAGACAAACCGACGCAAGCTTCAATTGGTTTTGGAGAGATGCCCATTTGGAAGTAGCGACAGGCAGGGCTATGTGTATTTTGCACAGTGCTAAGTACCTAATGTCATTACCACCAGCAGCATTAATGCTTCCTTTAGTGGAATTTCAAGTGTACTGGAGGGAGAGAAAACCGGCCCCACACTTCATTCAAGAACATTAATCAAAACGGCCATTAAGTTGCAGCATTTCACAGCAGATTTACTTAGTGTCTCAATGCGTTGGGGATTTACAGTCATGTTTCGCCGAAATAAACTGGAGCGATGAATAATTCGAGAGGGAGGGCAACATCAAAACAATGAAAAGTCAATTCAGAAGAAAAAAAATGGATGGAGGGGGCATGTGGCGCGCACACACGCACAAAAAAACTGACTGCCGTTGGTCTCTCTAATTATTTCAAAAGGCCATTGGGGAAAAGTGCATGTTTTAGCATGTTTAGCCATGATGCTGCTGCTGAATTTAGAAGTGTGTGTGATGTCATCCTGCTTGCTAGACAAAAAGCAACACCGAACCGACATTCACTCTTTTTCCCCAAACACGTTGCCCTCCAAACGGCTAGTAGAGATATTTCACTCCCCGAGCATAGGGTGTACAGTGCTGGTTCCCTAGCTGCCGACGGAGTCCGCTGCCCTGGAGGCTTGTTTTTAGAAGGACCGAGGAGCCACACATACTAACCGCACAACAAAAACCTGGGGGCCACTTGTGAGCAATGCACCTTTGCATATTTATACATGCAAATGCACCCGCTCGTTTTCATCAGCTGAGCGGGCAGAGGAGTGATGGGGGGTGGGCGGCGAACATATCAAGTGTAACTCTAGCATGAAGGAAAGAAAGAGAGAGGGAGATAGAGAATGCAAAACCACCCATGTCCACGCAGCCTTAATGACTGCAGGCTCTCTGATGTAAAGATGGCAGCTTCGCTCAATAAATATTAACAAGAGCAGCGACTGATGGTGCTGCTCACTGATCCATAATTGCATTTCAAAATGCTGGAGCTGAGGAGGGAGGGGGAGAGAGAGAAGGAGATCCTGTTAAAGGAGGAATACGCGTGCTAGGTAGCGGGTCTTGGACTGATGAGGCAACCTACGTATCCCACCCACCCTGGGCCGAATGGGGATTTAATCAGAGCTGCCTGCGACGGGTATTTAATATAGGAGGCTGGCCATTATTACAGTTCTAATGTTATACAGGCCCTTTAATTCCTTCTCCTGTTTGCGTGGATGGAGGGGTGACGGATGCATTTGCGCACGACTGTATATCTACATTAGCGGTAATGCTTTTATTTGTGGCCAGCGGTGCTACTGGCGTACAGGTTGGAGAAATATCCAGGGGGTTATTGTGCAGGGTCTACGTGCATCTTTTCGTAAACCCACTTTTACGATGGTTGACGCATGCATGCACATATATTTGCATCTTCATGAAGGGGCTTTAATTAAGGCTTTGAATCATTAGCTTTTGAGGGCTCGGAGATAAGCGCGGAACCCATCAGGAGTGAATTACGCAGGGAGAGTATTTGCATCTCATGAACGCAGTATCTAATGCCTTTAATTTAGCTTCAGGAGGGCTGGCACCGGGCTTATCAAACACTTAAACCACACACCCTAATCAACAATATCCGCACTGCCGATAATCAATAGCCTGTGCTAATTGACATTTCAAAGCAGGACCACTAAAGCAAGGGTCAATGCAGGGACAGTTCAAATTGCAGTGTTTCTGCCATACGCTGGGCTATTGTTTCAAGTGAATCATTAGGGGGCTATATATAACTCGGCTAGGTGAGTGAACAGCAGGGGTAAAAACCTGCATTAACAGGCTGAAACCAAACCAGGGGACTTATGTTACAATGTGTTAAACAGAGTGTTTAAAATAAACAAAATACATAAATTAAATAAAAAAGAAATTCAATTAAAATAAATTAATTAATCTCTTTTTATTCAATTATTATTATTTTTTTCCTAATTGAATAAAAATAAATAAATAAAATACATAATTTAATAATAAAATGATTCAAATAAGAAATGTTAATATAATAAACAGATACAATTAAATTGAAGTAAATTAATTGAAAAACTGACTAATATTAATAAAAGTTATATTAAAATTAAACATATATAAATAACCAATACATTTAACAGTTCATTGCAATAGAGAGGGGGAAAATATATATATATATATATATATATATATATATATATATATATATATATATATATATATATAAATAATGAAACTAAGCAGAAACTCTTTTTCAGCATATAAAATCAGGCATTCACAGAAGACAAATGGCTTTGAAGAATAGGGGTCTGTGTCATAGGATAAAAACCTGTGGATTACACAACCTATCTGTATTTTTTTTAGGAAAAATGGCCGTTCTGATGCTTAAGAAAACTGCATATCTTTGGAACATCTTTGGACGTGCGCATTAGCCACATCACTTCATGTCAAGACTTCCAGGACCCTACAGGAACTTGCACCATAAGACAATAAAAAAAAAACTGTTTGGGATTTCATGCATTAACAATCCTTCACTCCGCCGTGTTGTTGTGCTTCACTCGAAATCATGAGTTCCTTCTCATAATTGTATTGTACATCACACCTAATTAAATGTCCATAAGCACCAATACAGCAAGAAGAGCAGGGCATTTCTGCCCGCGGCCGAGCCCCCAGAGGCGAGCAGCAATCACTCCATTAGAGGCAGCGCTGTGCTGCAGCTGAGCTGGCCAATATCAGCAAATTAGTTTAGCCACGGGGATGGGGGAAGGGTGCCACGGCAACACACCGACAACAAGACTGTCAGTCATCAGGCATATGCAGCCAGCCCAAATTAACAGGAGGAACAAGTGAGAGAGGCAGGCGGAGACAAAGAGGCAGGACATTGAGACCGAGATTGACTCGAGGAGAAAAACTCGTGCTGTTTATGATCGATTCGGTGGTGAATTGTCTTTGTGTCTGAGCATCCCCTCAGAGATCCTTCTCCCTCTCTTTCTCTGTCCCTGCCTCTCTTTTTCTTCCCTATGTCTCAAGGCTCTATTTTCAGCCAATCGAGTGTCAACACGACTCTTTTGATTCGCGCTCGCTGAATCACTGTATAACACAATACCTGTTTCCTTATTAGCAACAGATACTTAAGCGAACGTGTTGTTCTCATCGCATTAATACGCCGTACGTGTTACGCGCCGCACTGAGGCTGAAAAATAAACACGCTGAGGTTGTCAGCGTCCTTGAAATCAGTATGCAACGCTAGACTTGAGGAACAAAATGGTGCTGGGTTAACAGCGGTCCATTATCACACATGAAATGAATGCAACAAATCATTCTGATCACAGCAATGACTTCGTATATGCTGCAAACCTGCAATATCTGTATTTTGACAGAACTATACATTTGATTATTAAAAATGTAGTATTGTACCTATACCAATGAGCATCATTAGTAGATGCTGGAGTCTTTGCAATACATGCAATACACTGCAGTTGCATTTACAGGCAAAATGATGAAGAACTGTTTTATTTACGGACCAAAATGTACTTGCATTTAGAGTTTGGCAAGTGTTACGTTTGTGGAGTATTTTGTAAAAGCCGCTTGATTGAGGGCACAGGCTAGTTCCACCTCAAACAATGCCGATACTGAAAAGATGCATTTTCTCCACCCTCTTGAGTCTCTCCATTATTCTGTCTTTACCACCAAACTGTTTACACGAGCGGAGAGGAGCTCAGTCATCTGCGTCTTAATCACAGTATGTGTGCTCACAAACAAGGGTGGAGGCACCTGTCCTTGTACATCTTTAAAGCCTTTCAAGCAGAGAGAGGCTCTTGCAAGATATGAACACAAGCGCAGGGGAAAAAAAGGAATGGGTTGAGTGAAAAGCGTGTTGATTAATTGAGTGATTTTGACTGAGTGAAGGTTGGAAACATTTTTGTGACTGTGTGAAGATCTGCTCCACACACACATCACAAAAAGATTCAGAGAAGGCGGAGGGATTGCAGCATGCAGGTTTGGTCTCCGGTGCTAACTGGATTCCTAGGTCATTAGATAAAGTACACGGGGTGACGTTGTACAACCCTTAAGACTAGAGGAGAACCATATTAATGAGGTTGTTTTGTCAGAAGCGAGGCAATTTCCGAGGCTCGTGGCAGAAGAGGGTCGCTGGGATCGGCTGCTGAGAGCGAGGCTCACGTGACACAACAGAAGATCTCCGACGCAAGCTAGCGAAAACACAGCTGAAGCCGAGTGTGCCACGAGTGTTTAATACCGCAGGAGAAACCCATCCTCCAGAGAGCCATGATCATCACGCATGTAATGAATTGACTTTATTATGTAGAAGCACTCTGTAAATCTGCTAATGCTGGAACCTGCCGATACCCTCATTTAGCATTATGGCCTCTCCTGTTTTCAGAGATCTCAAATGCTCTATACAAGTGGATGAATTAAAGCCTGGGATGAATTGAGGCTGAGAAAGAGAGAGAATGCAGGAGAGGGGATGTCAATGGGGGGGCTGAGGAGGGGTCAGGGCAATCGACCTAAAGGCTTTTCTACCCTTTTAGTGGACAGATGCTCGTGTCCCAATTAAGAACAGAGGGGTGACAAAAGAGGTGAGGGCGTGGGGTCTAACCACGTGTCCGATACACTTGTTTCCGATCGGGTGACATCACCTGAGCTATAAAATGAATTTTTTCCCTGATTATTTTGGGGAAATAAAAAAATCAAGAACAAACACAACAACAGATTTTTTGACCAATTCTGTTTTTTAACACTAAAACACACAACCAAACGCACTTAAAAAATAATTAGCTAGTTTAAAATAAAAATATGAAAAGTTAAAAAATTGTGCATGCAAAAAAATTCTTCAGATTAACGTATTACAAATATTGAATGCAATTAACACAACATCCGTTTTTCTGTCATCCTTTGGCTAGCATTATATTATCACTGTTATTCATGCAAAGGCTTTTAAACCATTTAAGCACGATTTGAAAAGTCCTTGATGCATCCAATACATTCAGGCACTTCTAGCTGTGGAGAAGCAAAAAAGATCTGTTCTTTCATGCTTTAATAATAAAAAAAAAAGGATATGCCCGTAAGCACATTTGTTTAGTAATTACATTATTATTATTGTTTCAATTATTTAAAAAAAAGTGTTATTTCTTTTAATAGATTGACAGCACTATTTAAATAGAAGAACGGATATGCAAAATACTAAACCCAACACAGTCAACAAAACGACTTCTATAAACAGTCCGCATCTAGCGCTGGGCAAAAAATGATGACGATATGTATCAACAATAGGACTTTATCTATAACTATATAACGATGTGTCCACACACATTCACATCCACTATTTAACAACGTATATATCTCCATTGCAGACATAGCAGTTATTCATCATCAAAAAATGTTAATTGATTGTAATAAACCCTTTAATAAACCTCTGCTACAATAAGTCTATTTATTACCAAAAGACTTTAGAATAACACAGTAAGAAATCGGGAAAATGTGAATAATACAGTGGTGAAATTCAAAACCACCATTTCTTACTGGTCTTAATAAAGGCTATTAAAATATATCAATAATTATCGATATCGAATCCTTATATCGTTGATACATTTTTCAGCCGTATGGCATGGCCCCATCCACATCCTTGTAATAATGGTTTCAAAAATAAGCTTAAAAAAGCCTTAAAAGAAAAAAATGCATAAATGACAACACTAATTGATCACCTATGCACATTCCTTGGACTTACAAATCGGAATCCAATATATCTTACAAGCAAAAACACCGATGAGCATTTATTGATGAGATGGATAAAGTAGTTGAAGAGAAAGAAAAAACAGAGTAAGATTGGCCACTGGCGTCCTTGTCTTCACTCTTGACATTTACTGCCATCAGACAAAGACCTCATGATCTGCACTTAATTAGGTAAAGATAATCACAAAACATACTATATGTTATTCTTGGCAAGAGCAGACTTCTGCTGCCCTCAGCACTCTTCCCAGCAATCCGATTACAGGCTGCTTGGATGCCCGCGCTCTGGCATGCACTCGCTCTCCCCCATCCTTTTCACTCAGCCCTGCACCCCATCCTCCCCCCTTCAGCTCCCGTGGCTGTCATAGCCTGCCCTGCATCCAACCCCCCACCATCACCACCTTAGCTGTTCAGTACTATTAACAAAGCCTCCTGGGGCACCTCCACACACTCCACGGGGGAGGCGGACAGGCAAGCTGAGGGACCTCTGGGCTAATTGCCTCCTGCTGTGGGGAAGTAGCCATCAGAACGGTCGTAATGTGCTTATTTGCTTGTGACGCAACTTTATCTCAACCCTGAGATCGGGAAATCTGGCGTGGATGCTTTTGGCAGCTCTCGAGGAGAGGAGGGTGGAAATAAATGAGGAATGTCATTGGCCTAATAAATAAGATTCAATACAAGATAGTTTTGCTGTACGATCAACACGTCTTTTGGAGATTCAAGCTTTTTAAGCAGCTGATTAATGATCTATGCAAAAAGTGTCAGTGCGGATTGTGATCCTCAACTATAGTTTCTGCCTCTCTCTCGCTTATTTTTAATTGATCAATTAACGGGATGTAAAACCAAGCAGGCGCAATGACGTAAACATGTGCGAGCTAGGAAAGGCTTTACAAGAAAATATCTGGTGCTGTGCTTCACACGGGCTAATTAAACTTGTAAATCTCTGTGTTGGAGGCTGGTTTTCCTTTCGAGCAAAAAGAATGAACAACTCCAGGCATTAAAAGTAAAATCGCCAACTGTCAGCACATTTCACTTCCAAAAAACCTCGAACACAAGTTTGGTTAAACAAGCATGAGCCAGAAAGACTACGTAGAAATCTAAAGCAAAGGCAAATCAAATATCTGTGTCTTAATGTTTTAGCACTCAACACCAACATTGCTTCTGAACAACTGCTGGCGGACAAACCTACAGGGAAATGAATGCAGGCAATTATCCACATCAAACCTCCCGTTTGATCTAGCTTTCGATGTACAGAAAGAAATAACAAATAAAACACAATAGCGTGAGATGAGGGCATGCGGAGAGGGGGCAGTGATCTGGACAGCAGGGAGGAAGGAAAAGACTCGACTCACCAGCTTAAAATCCTGAATGCTACAGATGAAGTAGGGCGTGTTCGGCCGTCGGCTCTCTATGTACACACAATCTGGGAACGAAAATACAGAGAGAGCATTATCAGCATCATATGCACAGACCAAATGCAAAAACATGATCTCTATTATATTCATCTTCCCAAAGTCAAACCTGCATAAAATCGGTTTTCCTTTGTAAAATACAAGTGGAATGTGAGTAATAGGATTAAAAAGCTTTTGGATGCAGGGCAGTCTGCCCTTTCCAGAACAAACATCTAGGGGAGTCCGAGAATAAAGGCCAGTAATGTTCCAACACAATTACGTGATGTTAAGGGTTTTTTGTGTAATAAAGAGTCGAGACACGTAAAAACAAACAAAAGGCAGTGTGGATGACCATGCAAAATGCATCTACAAACTCTATAAAATCCAAACAGTGCCGAATTACATAACTTCTCCAGTCTGCTGCTCCTAACAGAAGCTGAGTGGAGGGGCTCTGTGCTTAAATTGAATGTGACTGGTGGTATGGCCAGGTCATGAACCCTCATCTCCTTAACAAAAACATTCACACTGCACAACCCCAACAAGAGAAAGCAGTTTTAAGCTGAGCTACACACACACACACACACATGCAAACATACTTCCTTCCTCTGCGGTCAATCTGCCAAACATTTGTAGAGTGCGGGGGATGAAAAGATCACCCTCTTGTTTCCACCCGCTTTGCCACAGAGAGACAATCTGAGCCTCTCTTGAAATGGAAAATACTTCAGTGCCGTGGTGTAGCGACATCAAAATTGCGATTTATGGAAAAAAACTACATCTGTTTAAAAGAAAAGGAGTGTTTGCTAGATAAGAATCTTATTTACACGGAAGAATAAGCCTCCAGTTTGAAGACAAGCATTCTTTGATAGTTCAAATGCGTTAGCAACACAAAGAGGGCTGTGCTTGGCTGCTTGGATCACCCTCTGTCAGACTCGGAGGTGCCAGCCATTGCTCCATTCAAAACACTCATTACATTACACCGCTATTTCACACTACAGATCCATTTAACGTTGGCACCCAAGTTGGTATGCGTGTTAGCCGGCTTGCTCGAGTTGAGATGTGGGTTGCTGTGGTTTCAAGTTAAGACAATGTGAAATCAAAATAATTGACCCTATTTAATCTCTTAATATACTGTCCTGCTCTCACCATTTACAATTCATCACAGTCTTATTGTAGAAGTCGAAATGGAATAACTAGCTCCACCTCTAAAATGACACTTCTGCTGATGTCACCAAGGCTGCAAATGCTATTGGATAGTGTGAAAGGGACAGAACATCCAAAAATCATTTCAAACCAGTACGACTTAAGTTTCTTCTGCAGAACACAAAAGGAGATATTTTGAAGAATGTCGGAAAACGAACAATGGCAGTACACATTCACTTTTACTGTATGAACACAAATCCAACGCAAGTCATTAGGTTCCGCCGTTCTTTGGTTACCAACATTCTTTTGGGTAAACGACCCCTTTACCTAAAAAACTCTGATATTGTTTTACATTTAAGGTCTGTCTCAATTCTGGTATAATCACCCACTTTCCGCCAATTCCTGATGGATAAAATCCTGTACTACATTCTTTCTTGTTGAATATCACATTTCAAACAGCTTCATAGCGTAACGTTTGCGGAAAACATTGATTTTAAAACCCCAGCTTCATACTTTTGTATTATCTTCATGGCTCACAACACAGATATCTACTGGCCAGCCAAAACGCAAGGAATCTATTTTCTCTACATGATTCCACCAGCAGCGTTAAGACTATAAGCTGCAATTCTCAAAGGTAAATCCCATAACACGACGCGAGACATTAAGAAATATGTCATCGTTCAGATTCATCTTTTGTTCTCCCCCTGCCCCTCCCCTCCTCATCTGAAGGTGGCGGCACAGGTCAGTCACGGCGCTGATGGATATATTCACTTACATTATCTTGTAAATGAGAAGATGAGCGAGAGCAGAAGCAGACGACAGAGCCCAGACTACCTCACCAACCTATAAAGCCTCAGAAAACCTTGTTCAGACCGGCTATGATAACAAGCCTGCGACTCAAAATGGCCCCTTCTGCATTCCTAACACCCCCTCCCACCCCCAACGTTTACATTGAGCTCAACCTATTAAATGTCTTTATTCAGCCTGCTGCACTGAACGGATAAACGCAACGAGATCAATAACAGCACCGAGCCAAACAAATAAATAAAAGATGATGTGCACAAACAGAGGTGGAAAGGAATCGCTCTTTTGTTAGTAGTCCCTTTTAGCCACCTCAGCCTACGCCGTGCAAATTCATCCTTGGAATAAGTGTTCAGATAATATTTATCTCCATGCGGTTTTAACACCACAAAGACTTTAGCATCTTGTGATCAGTGCTTAAAGGGGTCTCACACACACACAGGCGTGAGCAGCCGTCCTCGCTGGTCTGCGAAAGTGTGTTTGTGTCACGCTCCAGGAGCTGTATGTTCAGGCTGCTGGGTAACGGTGAGCCTCAACCCCATCAACAACACACGAGTGTTGGTTCCTGAATTAGTGAGCCGGTGACAAAATGGAGTCGCTGCTGTGGCTTGTTAATCTACAACTCATGTTTTACTGTACTGTATTGCCTTTGTTTATGAGCCAAGAAGTGTGAATAAATGATTTGCTCAGCATGAGGGCATGCAGATATCTCAACAGACTGATAATCTGGTATATGACTCTCAACTTTAGCGCTCAGATAAGCCACATTTACTTCCACTTTTACATTTGATTAATTGTGAAAGAAATACTTTTGTTTCAAATGTCCTTCTGCTTGGAATCCATGTTGCTGGAAGAATAGACAGTTGGAAACTAAAGTATCCAACCACAAACATCACAAGTGGTCCCTGAAGCAATTCAAATCCACGTTAAATAACTGTTAAATGTGGTGTTTTAAGGGATAACTCACCCAGAAATGAAAATTCTTTCATCATTTACTCACTCTCATGTCATTTCAAATCTGTATGACTTTCTTTCATGTGCAGAACACAAAAGTAGACATTTTGAAGAATGTTGGTGACTCAACAACATTAGCCCCCATTGACTTCCATTGTATGGACAAAAAACCACCAAAACATTTCTCAAAATATCTTCTTTTGTGTTGCATAGAAGAAAGTCATATACAGGGTAAATAATGACAAAATCAATATTTTTGGGTGAAGCATCCCTTTAACTAAATGAACAAAACGACTTTTGATTGTACCCACTGGGAATGGGTTGGATGGAAAGCAAGCACTGTATATTAAAACAGAGCCAGAACCTATTTATTTGCCAAAACAATCCCTTCAAACCTACTTGGCTATTGGTTAACGTGAACCAATATCCAGCGAAGCCCATGTAGTTTCGGTGGATAAGGATAGTCATTTCAAATAACGTTTTTTTTTCACGACAGCCAAGACGATTTTTCACTTTGAAATGACGTTCACAGTAAGACCAGGGAACAGCATCAAATCCAACCAGCGTTCCCATGTGTTTTTAAAACATTTAATCCGAAAGGTACTTTTCTCAACCATCTGTGAAACTCTTTTCCAAACAAAAAGGTCCTCGTGAACTAAATTGCGTTTAATATTTTACAATAATGACGGCCCTCGCTGGAGAGTTGCGAGGCTGTAATTTTCGAATGTGCTCTTCGAGAGCGGACCTTTAAGACTCCAATCTGTTCAGCTGCGTTCCAGCCATTTTGTGCTTTTAGAGAAGCCCCTCTCCATCAGAGAGTGAGCAGGCAGAGAAAAAGAAAAAAGAGAGAGAGAGAAAAGAGAAGGGGCGTCTGGGGGAGGGGTGTATAGGATTTGAGGGGCTGAAGTACAGGGATGTGTGCTGTTCTAGAGGCTTTGTGGACTCCCAAAGGCCACAGGTCCCAGCTCTCTCTCTTTCTCAATCTCTTTACCTGTCTCTCTCCCTCTCCCTTTTAGTGGCCTGAGGATAACAGAAGAGTGGGGGCTTTGCAAACACCACAGATCCATTATCGACCACTCCGCTAGAGCAGCCTGGCTTCATCCTTAGATTGAGATTTATTGAGCTGAAGAAATAGTCCATCACACACGGCCAAGCGCACGTGCACACACACCCGTGCTTAAATAAAATGACAGTACGTTCGAAGTTGATCTGTTTGCAGCTATTATTTCCTAATGTATTGTCCCCGTCACTTAGCAACATGAATATTCATGCGGGAAGAGGGGCAGCGCTTCACCCTTCCTCCACCTCCTCCTCCTCCTCCTCAGTGAGGCTTATTGTTCACTAAGCCATTCTTCTCAACCAATGAAGCGTGCCTAATTTATAACACACCTTTACCAATGAAACCGACCTGCCCTGCTTTCCCTTCCAACCTAGTTGCTGTTTTAATCCAATTCACCTCTGGGCAGAGGAGCGGGGGTCATTTGACACGCAAATCCTGGAGATGGTACTGACTTCACACTCCACGTGTCGCATTCACACCCTTCGCCTCCTACACCTCAACCTGCCTCGCTCTTGTCTCATGGTGCTGTGAAGTGCTTTGGCGCAGGTGCTTCAGTTGGCACAGGTGCCCTGAGTTAGGAAGAACGGCTCTGTCCTAACCTCGTCCATCCAATTTACACTGGCGCTCATTTCCTTTGCCTTGAGACCTGCCCCTTCAAACACACACGTTCTTTCCATATCAGCCCTGCACGTTTTTGGCCCATCTCAGACCAGGAGATTAATACCTCTGGCCCGAATTGTATAAAACCTTGTATGCCTTGTCCTGAGAGTAGCAGGCAGGAAAAGCAGACTCCCCTGGGCCGGGAACAGAAGCCGCCTGACGAGTACAGCACACTTAGTGTGTAGCAGCTTTCTAATTTGTAATTGGCAGGTGGTTCGATTTCACAAAGCCTTCTCCAGTCTCCCTGTCATCCAATGCCGCACAGAGGGAAATTTCTAAATAGATCTGGCTCTTTTATTTCCAACTATCGACTAGCTACGGATTTCTTTGCCCACTGTATGAAATCCCTGAAGAGTATTCTTAAGGGAAAATTTATCTTGGCGACACTTAATCTTTTATTTGGGGTATAAATATGTGATGTTTTGCTGACACTGGCAGATCACACCGATTCATGTTCGCATCGAGGTCTCTATGTCAACGTGAAACAGCATTTGCCTAATTTGCTCACAAAATGAACACTTCATATATTTTTTATTAGAATTCAGGGCACACGAAAACGTAAAGGGATAGTTCACCCGAAAATGAAACTTATTTCATCATATAGGTTTGGAATGACATGAGGGAGACTAAATGACTCCCTTTCTTCTGCGGATCACAAAAGAATATATTTTCAAGACCGTTGGTCACCAAACATCAATGGCTTTCTTTGTATGGACGAAAAACACAGACATTTCTCAAAAGATCTTCTTTTGCGTTCCACTGAATAAAGACACTCATATATGTTTCAATCAAAATGAGGGTGAATAAATAATTGCATTTTATATTTCCTGTGAACTACAAGAAAATAAATGCTACACAAGTATAAAACACAGTCCATGAATAGAACCAGTTGATAATGATTCGATTCAGACAGCAGAGCTTCCGTTTGATCCAGAGGAGACGGCGTCCTTGACTGCCGCTCTACCCACTCCTGCTTTTCTTCCTCCGTCTCTCGTTCTGTCTGTCTAAACCTTAAGACAGCTGGAAGTATAGAGGAAGACACGCGTGGAAAAGTTGTCTCCCTACATGGGGTGTTACTGTGTCTCTTCAGAAGAGCAACAGGAAGATGAAGACTGCCGCTTGATGACTCACTCAGGTGGTCAAATGCTGTTAGTCTCACCTCCCTGAATAATACATGACTCTGTGCCAAAAGAGAGCAGTCTTTTTTTCCCTGGACAACAAACGCGGGAGGAGCAGAACTTCATTTGCCCGACGGACTGAACTGTTTTTGCGAAGGTGGTGTCTGTCCCTTTTCACCCAGCAAAGTCTACTGTGTGTTTGACTAGCGGGTTTCCAGAACCCCTAACAACTGTATCCGCGGACAAACACCGAGCTAATCCTAATCGTGCAAAATTGAGAGCGGACAAAAAGGCGGAATTGAAATGACATTAGCAGGTTGATGAGGAACCGCAAAGCTCTGAGCGGAGGTGAGGACGACGTGTTGAAGCTCACGGTGGAGATCTCAGCCTCGCTGAAAGGACTGTGGGCTTTGGCCGGCTACGTAATTAGATGACAGCTGTCCAGTCACCCAGAGGCAGATGGGAGAAAAAGAGAGAAACAAATACAGAAAGAGAGAAAAATGACTTCCACCTTCACCTCATTTACAACCCCAAACACCTCCAGACATGTTTAGCCTACATAAGCCCCCAAAGCTGCATTCCAACAAAAACTGAAATGTTCCCCACCCCACACACAATATTGGTACAAAATAAAAAAAAATCAAAGTGAAACCTGTTCTTTGGTATTGAATAAAATACATTTATAACTAGCATCTTAGCTTGTCGGCCATCTTGAATCATTTTCACTGAGCTGGGAAAAATGCATTCTGGGATTGCCTTTGCCACCAAGAACAAAAGCGACACTGCCCTAGCTTTCAACATTAGGACGGCTAAAAAGGTAGGCAGTTCTATAGGTTTTGGAACACAGCTATAATGATATCCATAAAGCCCACCCCAACCTCAGCAGAGCCCACCATGGACATCCACCTATATTAACAGTTTTCATATCACACTAGTGGGAGCGGCATTTCCTTCTTGATGAGCTCTCCATTTTAAAAGCCAAACGGCAGCAGAGGAGACAAATTGCCGTCACAGTACAAGGACATTGGTGCGGCTCTGTGTTGTAAAGACGGACTGCGGAGAGCCACAGTCCAGGCTTGAGTATTGATCTCATGTGTGTATAATCTCCCGGCTGGATCCATAAGCTGCCTGTGTGTAGCGAATATCCGCAAAGCTACAGGGAGCCTGGACACGAGAACGCCACTCAAAGGCCTGATCGATTCAGCCGCTACACTCTTCCCCTCCATCCAAGCAGCCCTGCCTGCAATACAAATACCTCTCTCTTGTCTTCTCTCCACGTTTTTTTGAGCCCTCTCCTTCCTTCCTTCCTTCCTCTCTCTCCCTCATTCAAGCACACTTGATCTCTCAAATGACACGGCCGTGTATCCTTCACCGGGAGCCATCCTAATCAATGCACACTAAAGCTTGCTATAAAAACGTCGGTGGACAAAGAGAGCGAGGGGGAACGGAGGATCTCGATGTCGGCTTTTAATATTACTCCATCTTATCTAGTCTCCGACGTGCGGCGAACTCTCTCCGGCCACAAAAGCAATTTGTGTCTTGTTTCAGTTCCTCCCTTTTCTTTCTCTCGGCTTTGGTCACTCGCTCTCATTTTTCGCTGGCTTCTCGGCATATTTAATACCCACTCCAAGGGTGGCCAGTTTTACATATTGTGTGTCGCTAGACAAACATAAAAGGATTTAACATTTAGCAGGGCTTAATCCAGCACAAGCTTTGTGTCTACTTAAGCCTCTCAAATCAAATCTGATTGCAATAAGGCTGCAGCAACTGACCGCCAACAGACCGCAGTACTATATATGGCCAAAAATGCACATTTGCATAAAATGCATCTACATGAAGGCGTGCAAAACAAATAATATCCACATCAACAGTGCTAGCCATTCTATATAGGATATAAAGGTTACACTTTATTTTAAGGTCCAATTCTCGCTAATAACAAACCATTAACTACGACTTTTGCCTCTATAAACTCCTAATATGGTGCTTATTAATAGTTAGTATGATAGTTGTTAGGTTTAGGTATTGGGTAGGATTGGGGATGTAGAATATGGTCATGCAGTAACCAAATCTTTTTCCTTATTGTGTTTGAATGACAAAGCTATTATGCTTTACAGCCGTCTCCTAAAACACGTAGACTTCACATCTATACACCTTTATATTCTCCTCTCCTCACCGACACTGACAAACATCGAACAACATGCCTCAGATATGTCTGATTCAATTCACTCTTATCTAAAAGAGAGCTGCGGCGCTCTCCAAGGCAGAGCAAGGGCGGCTCGGCAGGGTTATTTCAGAAAGAGCTTCAGTTGGAGCAACTGTGTTTTCAAGGACCTTCAGCAGATAATGCCTCCAACTCAATTCCAAAGGGGCAACGGCTAGAAGAGAAGGAGGAGGAGGGCAACCATCAGCACATTCTCCTCTCTGCCCCTCGAAGCAAACACTAGGAGGAGGAGACTGGAAATTACACATTGACTATAATTTTCGCTGTCTTCCCATTAAATAACTAAGCATTGGCAGCAGGCTACTGCTTGACCTTTCTGTTGCTGCTAAATAAATGAAAGATATGGCAGGGATGATTTAGAACTACATACGCTTGGCAGCTGCGCTACGCAGGCGTGCTTTACCCGATGCTGTAGTGTTGACATTTCCCCCTAGTCTCATGTACAACCAATTTCTAAACAGCAGGTGAAAAAGAGGCCATGTTTACAACCCAGGAAAAGGTTATTGCTCTGGTCTAGGCTCAATCTTAGCGCCTAATAAAGACCTAATATGGACCACTTTACTTATTGTTGCCCTGCACAGCAAAGACCAAGAATACTGTCATGTGTGCTTTGGCATGCCAAGTATAAAAAGGAAAAATAAGCTTTTGCACCTATATTCCTTGTGTATTTTCATCAAGAGGCAGTAAATGAACATAGCCAAGCCCTGCGGCCAATATAAAACTGTCTTTGTTCTCAATTTTTTTTACATTTAATAAGTAAAGCCTTGTGGGGCTTAGGAGGCATGTTTATCCTACACTACACTACTTTTTTAAATGGCCAAAATATTAGTACAGCCAAAGATTCGATGCTTCGACGGGAGCACCATGATTCAACTACCAATCTCACAGTCGAATCTTTGCAGAGGTGTTATGCAATGGGGATCATGTACACACTGCTACACAAAAAAAATATTATTTATGATGTAAAGAAATTGGATATTTTTAAGGTTTGTAACGAAACCCCCGGCGCATATGAGCGCGAGGTCTGGCTATGACCCAATGCAGGATCGTGTCTCTCTGCTTCTTATGTGCTGCGAGAGCGGTATAGAGAAACAGCTTGTTCTGGACGCACCCGCAGATGACTCATAAATAAATGTATACACAGTTTCCAAACATTTGTCACTTACTGAACGTTTGGGCATATAAATATAAATGAACACTTTGTCGGTAAATGCACATACTTCAGTTCTTAGACTGAACTTCGCGCTGCATGAAAAACAAAATAAGTAATATAACCAAAATCACAGCATATAGCAAAAACGGTGCAGACTTTTGGAACTTTGCAATCTCTGCACTGAAAGCAAGCGTGCACTTCAGGAAGACAGAGAAAGAGTGCGCCGGAAAAAAGGAGAAAGGGACTTTTTGGCCGTTTAAATGGCGAGACGCTTTATTGCATTCCTCCTTTACATGCGGTAACTTTATTGGTAGTTCAGTGGTAATGAATGTGCTGTATTCCCGTTTGTAGAAAAAAGTTTTAGGCGAGGTCTGGTCTAGTATTGTATGGCACAGCATTGTTACGTGATGTTTCAGGGAAATGTCTATTAATTTGACTATTTCCGGCTTATGGCTTGAATTTATGTTCCCCTGCATTTCAGACATTTTACCTAAACACATTTATTTTGTACATTGTGACTAGATTCTGGCATTTTTTCATTTATTATACAGGTACATTCTGTTTCAAAACAAATTCTGTAAACTAATGTTTGATTTTTTTGTTCATCGGTGTTGCACTGCTCTTTGCGGTGTAGCCTTGTTAACCACCTACTGTCATCCCCACCCACACACACTGTGCGATTAGACTATGTAAATCCTTAGTCGAGGACACCCCTAGACAGAATTGTCAAATTTTCCTCCGCAGGTCAAGCTACAAACTTCACTTAAAACGATTTTTATTCATACTGTAACGCAGACTTCATAATAGGGGTGGGTGGAATAGCCAAAAATCGATTTCAATAGTCATTTTATTTCACGGTAACACTATTTCACAGTAAAAATTTCCTATTAGAATTCAATATCTTATACCTAATTTTTCTTTGATTGATTTAATTAATTTATTGTTTACTGACTATTTAAATGCTCACCATAGCTAAAATGTAGGCATGTTATGAAAATGTACTAAAGATATCAAATGAAGTTCTGATAACAGACATATTATTTATATTTATCTTCTGGCCATTTCATATATATATATAGGGTACAGTGGGAAGATAGACAACATGTAAAACAATGAAGTATGAATTTATGCACAAACAATGAGAGTACAGTATGTGTCTTCATTACTTTTCACTCTCTAATAGATGCGCACTTTTAGTGTCTTTAGGTTTGTTCATTCCCTTTTGCACTGCTAGTCTCTGGTGACTCCACACATGTCTTCCAAAACGGGAGGTAGCAGTGCGCCACTTTAAAGGTTTCACCTTGGCACGCCAAAAGGTAAACTTTATTAAACTATTAACAGTTTTACAAAGCTTCCTGACTTCTGAAATACGCAAGAATGAGCTTTTTTATGCATGCACAGATCCCTGCACCTGGAGCGGATCACGAAACTACAGACTGAAAGAAGGTCAAAAGAATGTTTGATTTAATAATTTGTCATGGGTGAATTCATTTACATGTTTTTTTCAACATAGCTTGCAGAGAGCAAAGTTAACCACGCCTACATATTTACGTTCCGTGGAGGTCACGGAATAGAAAAATCTCTTACGGTTGACATTTTATTACGCGGTAAATGCATTTTCTGTCATTTTCTTCTTCATAATACATTATGAACAGCAAGACAAAAACGAAGCATAACACAACTGTAAGAATTTTACAAACTAAACTTACCGCCAGGTCTGTAAACAATGTCATCCTCCGTAATGAAGGAAGTGATCTCCCCGTTCTCCATTCGCTCGTATCGCGACTTCTTTTTAGGCAACTTCTTCTTGCCTTTCTTATTGGCCTCCTCAGCGTTAGCGCCACCAGGCGTCTCGTTGTCATCGTCCTCGCTGTGTTCGCTCTCTGCATAGTTCTTAGCTCCTCCCTCCAGCGTGCAGCTGCGCCTGGGCCTTGAGCTCTCGCACTCTCTCATTTTGTCCCGCTTGTCGCGGTCTCTGTCCCGGTCACGTTCGCGCTCCCTCTCCTTGTCCTTCTCTTTATCGGCAGTCATGATTCGCCACGTGCCTTCTTCTGTCCTCTCACGGCTGGGCCTCCGTGAAAGGTAGACTGTGAGCCTGGGCTTCAGTCTTCTGAATTTACCAATCAAATCCAGGGAAAATTTGGCCACACCAACAACCCCAGTGTTTCGGGAGAGCTGAAGGGAGAAAATGGAAATGACAAGTGTAAGACGGGTAATCGTAATAACCTAAACAATGGAAAATAGTCGAATATGCAAATACACAATCATACATTTGGGGCGGGACTAATTGTTGAACCAATGAAAAACGGGGTGTGTTCTGGTGATGCTAAAAATACAGATATTACACGTCATCTCTAATGCAAGACACTCTTGATGTTTGATGCTAGTTTCAAGCCATGAGCGATATTTGAAAGAAGGGCTTGTTGATATACATGCAATCAGTTGAATCAGTCACAGCCCGCAAGCAGCGCTGTGACGCCACGTGCCAAAAGGAACATCAATCGGAAGTCTTCTCCGCAGCAATGACGCGTGTGCTCGGGAGAGCTTCGAGCACAGCTATATCAAAAGAGCCCTAACTTCAAGCCGCCCGCTCTATTCCCCAGCTCATTTCTGCCCGGCGATGAAAAGCGCCACTATGTTTCCCCACAAAGTGACCTAAACAGGATTCCCCACTGCATTATCAAATAGGCTCAGCTGCACGTTTTACAGGGTATTAGGCTTATACAAACCCTCGCACGACTACCCATTTCAAGCCATCGAGAATTCCTCTCCAGCACAATGCAAGGCTTTTCCTGTGAAGATCCCTCAGGGCTAAAGCGTTTGACAGTTGTGCATGCTGGTCAGACTAACCACAGCCTGGCCAGAGGCGGCTCTACCTCAGCTGGCACAGCCATCAGCCGTGGAAATCAGAGCAGACAGGCATGGAGAAGCAAACCTGGCAACAAACTCTGCTCTGGATCAAATCTTGTTTTTACAATGCTTTCACGATGCTCACCGCTTCCCTCTTAAATCAACATTCATGAAAATAAAGCTCAATCTTCTAAAGCAAAATAACAAAATGAGGCGTCTAACATGGACGCGTGAAATGGCTGTGTAACAGAGGGCTCTACACTTGAAAGGTTTCGCACCGCATCCCCCTCTTCAGATAAACCGGAAAGTAAAGATTGCAGCCTCTGGTGCAGCTAAACCTGACAATTGTGAGAAAGAGCTACGGTGAGTGAATTTGGAAATGATGGGAGCCTGCGGGAGGAGAGCAGCGGGACAGAATTGGGCTGTTTGTCGGTGTAAAAGGTGTGTTTATGGAGCAGGTATCAAAATAAAGAAAAAAATACCTTATGACAGGCACGCAGCGTCGTTGGCGGCCTGTCATCTTGAAAGCCGATGTCGAATGACATGGGTGCTGCTCTCCTCATTAACCTCGACGCTCATGCTACTATGCTGCCACGTCACGGCTCGAATAATCACCTCATGGTGAGTTACCGCGCTAACCGTTAAAAGTCCAATCTGTAATATTTTGGAGGATCTATGGACAGAAATGCAATATAATATGGATGACTATGTCCTCAGAGGTGTTTGAAGACCTTACAAAATAAGGCGTTGTGTTTTCATCACCTTAGAATGAGCTATTTCCAACTACATGCACCACGGGTCCCCTTACATGGAATTCGCCATGTTTGTACAGTAACCTTAACAGCACAATCTGCTCTACAGGGAAGCGGCAAAGAAGCGAAAACGTGCCTACATTTTAGTCCTGTGTCAGCCACCGTAGTGTTTCGAAAGGGTGGGATGGAGATAGCTGTAGATGCCTCACCCCTAGATGCCTCTCCCTTTAATTCACTGGACCTTTAAACATGTGCACATGCGCAGGCTGTAAATGCATAAGTTGCATTGAGCCAATAGTAGCAACTAAAACAACTAACTCCTGAAATTCGTAATTGTGACACCACTAATGCATGGGTGTGATAAAATGCTTCTGTTTATTTTCATTTGTAAGCTGGTCTGAATAAAAGCATCTGCTAAATAATTTAAATGTTAATGTACACACTAGTCTTGAAGAAAATTTGCAAATATAGCAGTAGGGGAGAGTGTGGGGATAGATATTTTACATCACAACAATGTATTAATATACTCACAGCATAGAAATAAAAAAAGGTAATGTAAATTCAGTGTAATAAAAGTGCAGAAGTCCAATAAGGATGATAAAATGTAAAAGATTTCAATACATCACGGTTTAAATAAGTAAACACCGAAGGAAAAGGCAAAATGTTATATTACACCCCAGGCACCCACAGCTAGGGTAGTATCATTAGTCAGAGCAGAGACCACTCAATATATTTCTGCCAAAACAAAATAAGGCAATAAAAATAACTAAAACAATACAATACAAAATAATTATCTGAATTAGCATGCTTTAAACAAACAAACCAAGCGAAATTACCAAAAATTAGCGTTCCTTATTAAATAAAATAAAAATCTATTCTTTACATACAGTATAGCGACATAACTTGACTATCATGACAACCCTACTGCCTACATGAGACGGTCCACAACACATAATAAATAACTTGCTACCGCAGCAAGGTCAGCAATCCACACCTTCTGAAGACACCTGCAAAGAGCGTCTCATTTATACCAACAGGAGAATAACCAGGCAAACAGCAACAGACAAACAGCTTCATGTTTGCCACTGCAAGGCAGTTCATAGCACCGAGCAGCGAAAATGCAGCAGTTCATGTGGCTTCTGAATGGTGACCGGGACCAATTAAGCAGTGGCAAGTTCTCCTCTCAACAGTACCCACAGATGAATAACACGCTGTGGGGCAGGTGAGGCTTGAAGCCATTACACATCAATCACCAGAGCAGGACCTTTTGAAAGATACCAGCTGTCTTAATGGAAAAGGGAGGGAGAAAAAGGAAGGGAGGGAGAGAAATCAGCCATTTGTGAAAGCTGGTTTAAAAAAAAGAAGCTTCAGGGGTCTCGGCCAACAGCACCTATTTTACCATTTCCATTACAGCAATGAAGTCAAGGGGTGTGAGCCAGGAGGTTTTAAATAAAAATACATTTCTCCTTCAGCGGGCGGATAAATTAGACCTCCTCACCCCTCCAACCACACAGTTGCTCTCTCACTATTAACACATCACCTCACAATGGGCACGCAGCAGGACTCTATTACAAAACACACTCCTTTTTCAACATTATTCTTTCATGCTCCATGTTTTATTCATCCTAAATCACTCTCATATTACGCCAATAGGACGACGCATTCATCTCTGTGATTTGAGGCGAAAGCCAATGAAAGGACATGCAAACACAAATGCCATTTTACAAAGCGAAACCGCCAGGTGATTCATTTCGGAGACAGTTTTCGAAACGCCAAGTCAGCGATGAACGAGTAGAGAATAGAGAGATCTTTCTATCGAGGAGAAAAAAGCACACTACAATACATGTACATTTATGGAGATCCCAGATGCGAGGAATTAGTTTTCATTATGAAACTGTAGAAATTTGCCTGCTGAGGATTACCGGAGGCTTTGCGAAAGGACGGAAACTTGTGAAATAAGTGTCAGATATGATTGTTTTCTGCGAGGGAGATTAGCCTCAGAACATATCAAACAAAACATTATCTGCAATATGAGCGACTCAGATTTATCAGACAAACGTCAAATCTTATCCAACAGAGGTATTCTGAAAACGGCTTTGCTGAAATCAATCAATTCTGCCACGGTGCGAAGCTCGATAAATAAATAAAGTAAACGACAGACTTCTGTAGCAGAGGTCCAGCACAACAGAAACAACCAAAAAACATCAGTAGCGGAGAGTAATCAAAACAGATTTCTGCTACTGCTGCTGATGAAAGCACCGCACAGACCGAGCCAACACTTAATTGTGAACTTGGAACAGTTCAACTGCAAAAGTTTTACATGATGAAACATCACAATCGCTGTAAATCCCTACTGTATACACTGATTTACAACATCATTTGTCCAAATGTACATGTTGATGATGAAAACATTGCATTGAATAAATCACATCCTGCTCGAAAACATACCCGCCACTACTGACTATTTCCAACAATTACAGAGTGCTTCTCAATAAATGACTACCCAAAGCAACTGTTTTTATCAAGTTCTAATTTGCGTTCATACGCTGTTGGATCTTTAAGCATTGCCACCCATGTCTGATCCATTAAGTGAAATAAAGTAAGAAAAAGCGATCAAAAACTAGGCCTAATTCTCAAGCAGACTTTTCTGTCTAGCTCACATTATGCACACGCTAATATCTATGCGTTTTGTTCCGGTACTGAAGCCTTGCATTAGTGACGATCAAGCCAATGCTCCTCACTTCTTATAAGCTCTTTTAACAATTACATCTGGAGTTACAGATGGTCACAGACAAATTCAATTTAAAACTTAAAATCAAGAACTCTTTTATAGGACGAACAAAGTACATTTCCAAAACGAACGAAATGTGTGGCACCAGAAAGCCTAGAACAGATGTATCTGTATTCCTGTTTTAGCAGTATGAGATTTGATGTGTTGTTTTGGTTTCTGCTTATTTACCTGTTAGACTATTAGAGCTTCAGCGAGTGCAAATCATAAACATTTGTAAAATACTTGAAACAAGTCTTGTTTTCTTTATAAAACAAACAATGTGTAGTGGAGGTGCTAAACCCTAGAGACATCATATGAGAGCAAATACTGTTCTCATTTGAGTGCTGCATATGTTTCAAATGGAAAACAGAATATACGCTCATATGCATATTTTCCAATAAACATGGCACTTTAATCCATCATCAAATATGAATCATACTCACTAAATAAATTCAGCGCACATCCATAGAATAAGCTGGTAACCACATTGTAAGTTGTGCTAGCTACAATCGTACTTGTACAACATGAAGTATGCTAACACTATATGAACAGTTTTGTTGCAAAACTTATTTTCAAAACTCTTTTTTTATGTGCATTTCAATTAGGGGTGTGCGATATGACGATATTAGATCGCGAACGATTAAAATGACTGCACGATCCACTTTTTCGGGAAAATCGTTAAATCGTCCTATATAGTGCTGTTCTATAGAATTCGTCAACATACTTGCGATAGATTGCGCCATGTAAACAAGCTCGTATACGTTGCTTGTGAATTCAGTAAGATTAAGTGACGCGGTCAGTGAAGATGGAGGGGAAAACGGAGGACTTGGTCCCTAAAAAAAGTTCTCCATCAGTAATAATGAAATGGTTTGGGTTTTCCCCAACTGACACGGCCCAAACAACAGTTATTTGCAAATGTGGCAATGGTAAGATTCGAGCGTCGTAAGGCAACACAACGAACCTTTTTAACCACCTCAAAATAAAAGGGACTGAAAGAGTATGCCGACAGTCAAATTATAAAGGGATCCCACGCGAGTAAATCAGGTACAACCAAGCATACGGAAACTAAAAGGCCTAAACAACGACTTTAGCGAAAGAACCATTTGAGAAAAAAAAAACACGTATCCGTATGACAGAATGAACAAGCGCTGGAAAGATGTCACTTACGCGGTCGCATTTTACCTGGCCAAAGACAGGATTCCCATAAAGACTGTGGAAAATGAGGGCTTTAAAAAACTGCTCAAAGTCGTAGATCCACGTTACGAAATACCCAGCCAAAAATATTTATCCTCCACGTCCATTCCACAGCTTTACTCCAAGTGCCGCAACAAGATGAAAAACAAATTTCAAAATGTAAAGTTTTTTGCTAACAGCTGATTTATGGTCTTGCACTTGCATTAAATATTAACTTGATTAAAATATTCTTCATAATATAAATGGTAAAGAGTATATTTTTATATGGGGACTTAGTTTGGCTGTATTGAAGCCCCTTTAATTTGCAAAATAGTCTTAAAACCAACTTGAAGAAGAACCGCGATAAAATTGTGAATCGTGATCTATCTGGAAAAAATCGTGATTTGAATTTTTTTTCTAGATCGCCCACCCCTAATTCCAATTAATATCAATCAAACTGCAGTTAGTTTGTTTTGATTTAACCAATTATAATAAAAAAAAATACAGCTACCTAACACATAACATGACGACATAATAAAAACAATTAATTAAACCATTCTCATTTTGGAACCAAACTTTTTATATAAACCAGAGTACTAAAATGATTCAGCCGACACCTTAATGTAATGTGGTGGAACTGCTGTGCCTTTTACAGGTATGCAGAGGTTGATGTGTTTTATACTGAAATCAAGGTTGGAGTCAAAAGGCTAATCTAACGCCGGTCGAGTCTGTAAACCCGAGGCTGAAGGCTAAGCTCAAGCAATCCGAGTATATACACAGTAAGTGGATATGTATGCGTATGTGTATTCCCACTGCACTTTTCCCGGAGGGGCCAGCTCCCCATCAGCACTCGTGTCTATTATCAGCATCGGGCCTGAGAGTAACTTAATTTCACACTGGAAAACATAAAAACACAGCAAACCACACCAAGGACTCTCAGACTAGTTTGCCTGTATGGTGGTGGGGGGCTATTCCAGCACTCTGGTTTTAGGGTTGTGCGGCTAAAAAGCACGTCTAAATGTAATATCACTGGAGGAATAAAAATAAAAAGAGAATTCAAGTCGGTGAAGGTATGTATAACAAACAAAGAAAGTAGTAAACTAAATATTAATTGTTGATCCCACATTCTGCGGCAGATGCTCTCATGCCTCGTCCTGCCCAAGCAAACCGGATCAATAACCAATCAATGGCAGATAAACACACACGTCACATTCTAAATCCCTCCTAGATACAGAGGATATTACGTTACACTTTTCCCACCTCCCCTCATCCACTTTGATTCACAATACAATGACTGTGACGTGAATGCGGCCGTTTACAAAAGCCTTTTCACCGTTTCAATGGGTTGAGATTATGTAGCAGCGCCTGTGCATCCCCCTCAATCAAAATACAATCAACATAATGGCTGATGCAGAGGAAGACTGTTAGCATGGTGACGGCTGAAAAACACGGAATAAAAAATGATCTGATATTGTGTTTAAAGAATATTTAAAGGAGATTTAAGGGTGGCCAGTTGATCAAAAACGCAGGGGCTTAGCTTGAGCTGTGTTCACGGGAGATCAGGGAGGTCTCCGTGACTGTCTGTCAGGGCCAGCGCTTCACCAAGGGTGAAGATGGGAGGAGGATGGGTGGGCAGCTCTGCGTCGCCCACCTCCCCCCATCATCACATGAAACACAAGGCCTGGAGGAGTGATCTCTGCTCAGGCTCATTGTTCGGGAGCTCATCTTCTCTCACTGCGATGTTATTCCGCACACGTCTTTGAGAACATAAGGTTAAAGATGATGAGGATGCAGCGCCGATGCCATTAGGTCAACGCGTCAAATCGCTTTCAGACTAAATTATTTAGTTATCTGGTGGCACTCTCCCCCAGTATTGGCAAACCGGCGGCAGATGGTCCAGTGAACAAGCAGGGCATTGAACACGCGTAACAGACCTGCCAAAAGCACCTCCACCCCAGATACCACAGGACGGTATTACCTCTAATTAGGAGAGGCTTTTGTTTCTGGATCAGCCACCTCTCCTGCGTGTTCTAAAACCGCAAGCCGACTGTCTTTGAGAAGCTCTAGTCTGCTGTGAATAACACCCTTTTTGATAATCCACCCCTCCATGTAAAGCAACTCTATGCTTCAATATAAATATACATTTTAGAGGCCGAAGCTCTCCAGTGCTATTTCCAACGCAGGCCACACAAAACACGCATTTGCTGTTTGTTTACATTCGGCAAGTCTGGAGCAAGCCATGGCACCGACGGTGTTGACTAGTGTCAAATCTCAGTCCTCAACATAAAGCACAGAACCATCAGAATTACCTCCATACCGGATTAAAAGCACGCCACATTGTAAACATGATTTGAGATTGTTTCCGTGCCCTGGAACAGGAGGCAGGAGGGGAAGTGACTGGAGGGTAATGAAAACACTGCTGAAACAAGCAGTATCAGAGCTTCTCTCCTCTCAGCTTATAAAACATACATTGACTAGAACCGTTACCATTCTGCCATTTTACTGCACCGTGCATGCTCTCAGGAAGAGAGCGTGCTTATCAACCCGTACACAAACCAGACCCTGGTTTATTTAAAGGCGTCCTGTGACGTAAGAGCACCCGTTTAGAAAAAAGATAAATAAACGGCAGGCACCTAAACAATGGGTTCAGGGTCGTGTTTAAAGCCGTGTACAGTGGCAGCCGGCAGATTAACTCGTAACGCATTCATGTGTGAAATAGAGACTTTATCCCTCACAGATAGCGTGTGGGGCTTCCAGCAAACACAGGCCCGACCATTTTTCATCATTTTGTAAAACAACTGTAATATATTAGATTACCGCTCGCAGCCTTTGGTACGTCCGCACAATGCAGACTCTGAAAATACTCCGGCGTTTTACAACAAAGCACGGTGGGAGGTGGGGTGGTGGGGTTCTGGCTGCTCATGCAACGTGGCTTTTCTAGCCAAGCGACCACATTTAAAGACAAACCGTTTTCCAGAGGCACCGGGTTAAACCGCTTGACTGTGACAAGTAGTTAATGGAGGTCTGAGAAAATAAAAGCTACAAATTGTCTTAAGAGTAAATAAAGCTACTACAAATTTAATTGGGGTTTCTTTCTAAGGCGGGAGAATAAAGATTCGATATCGTGCATTAACCCTCCATTTCTCAAGGGAGCCAACCCCACGCACTGGATTTAACAAAAACATTTTACCGTATTATTTAGCAGCACATTCACCGGCCGATAGCATTTTTTGCAATGGCAATGGATGAACCTCTAGGGGCAGGTTTGTGTGCATCCAAGTTAGAATAGCTTGGAAATGCATGGGCAAGCTCATAAACAGAGCGAGCATGTTCAGCACAGAGTCACATTCATCCAAGTGTATACACATGTGTCAATCTAAATGAGTAGTCCATTGACTGCTGAGCAACTGTATTTTCTCTAAACAGCACACCATGCAGAGCTAATAAAAAGCTTGGCTGAAATGAAATGTGGCCTGACCTTTTCGGATCTTTCTTTTAGCAGTTCCTCTACGTAGATTTCCAGCACCCCTCATGTATCATGCTGTTAAATGGGCCCTTCTCCCCCGCTCAACCTGTGTCCCCTTAAGAGGGAGCGGGCACATTTCAGCTGTGCTAATAGCATGACGGAGAACCCAGCGACTGCAGGACAAGCCCGCTCTTAATGAAAGACGACAGAGGCTTGGTTGCAACGAGCAGACTTTCGATGCAAACTGGAAACCCATTTCTGCTACGAAAAACGAGAGGAAATCCCTTTTAAACGGCTGTGTCGCTCGGATAATTATTAATAAGTAGCTCCAAAGCCTTACGCAGCAATTTCTGCTCGCGTTTTGTCCCGTTATCTCCCTAAAACAAGATCTGATGAATATTTACAGTCTTTGTTACTAAGAGGAACATCTTAATGAGCCACTCGCTCCACCGAGCCACCGCATCTCTAACCTTGCGTGGCAACAGCAGATCAAAAATTCAATAATGAATGTGGATTCGCTGCAATTAATGTTTGGGAGAATCCAAGCGCTCTGAGAAACACACTAACATCAATGATTCATTTTATATAGAAATAATCTCTGATCAGCATTAGCAAGTAGGTCTGAAAAACAAATTAGATTTGAGCTAAGAGTTCCATTGATCAGCTCTCATCTAAACTGGCTATGAAAAGGGGCTGGTAATCCAATCCGCCCGTTCGGAAGTGCCGGGGAGAGTTGCATCTCCACAATGGAAACATTCTGTCCACAATGTAATCCATTGTGTTCATTCAGCTAACAGAGCACGCAGCGTTCTGGAACCCGTTCGATTACACTAAAACGGCCCAAATCATCGCGGGTCTAAACAAGACGAGAGGGAACGTAAGGAGGATCCGTTTTCAGCTTGGCTCACGAACGAGGCCGGAGCGGCCTGAGGTCCCGTGCCACTCCAGTTCCAATGACATTAGACTGACCCGTTGAAATAGTGACCCACAACTGTCAAAACACTGCCGCTCTCCAAAACATTCCACACAATTCTATGCGTCAGCTGAAAACTCACATTATGCTGGATTTATATCATACGGGTGAATATTTAATGGCCGTCCGCAGTTACTTTAGTGGATCCCTGGTGGCTAGTGCTATGCCTGCAAGACAAAAACCTACATAAAGTCAGCTCAGTAAAAACAGATGCCAACAGCCATGTTCATTAGCAACACTATACAAGCCATCGAGAGTGTGAGATTATACATTCACTGCTTAATAATACTCAAGACTGTAGCCTTTGTGCATTAGACAAATGGATCAATATGAAAAAGAATCAATAAGGAAATAGCTGAAAATAGATCATTTCAATCTAAACAGATATTCAGACAAGCTTGCCTCAGGCTTTAGGACTGTTTATATGAAAGCCGTCATTTGTAAAACTTTACCTTTCCGAGAAAGTCAAATATACACGAGAATCAACAGCACGTACACTAATAACCTTGGGCTAACCATTCCATTACTTTATAGAACTGTATAGCATATAAATAGCAGATCCATTTCAACCCAGTCTGCCAGGGCTCTATTTCAGCTTCCCCATCATTAAATATTTATCCTTGCAGAGTGGCGGATTGTACAGAGGTGATAAGCATTCAGAAATCAAAATTTTCAAGCCCCCTCCCCAGCGCACCCATTTCCCATGTCTGTAACCCTCTATTTCCCCCCGACGTGCAACAGAGAGAGGTTTATTCGGACGGATTACCTACAAGTGTTCCTTTAATCGGCGCGAGCCAGTGCCCACATTCCAAGAGGAAACGCTTTCTGCTGGTCTTATCGGAGAAATCTTCATAAATACCAAAGGAATGAAATAACTTTTTATAAGGAAGACTCCCTGCTTTCTAAAGAAAGTCAGACTGGGGGAATTTACAGTATCAAATTCGACATCTCCAAGCCCCTTTGTACCCATAACACGCCAAATTATGATCTAAACAGCCTGGGCTGAAACAAAATAGGAGATCTGCCCTCGCCAAATAAGGAAAAGATCTTCATTGTGAATCGAACATAAATTTAAGTAGGGCTGCTGCCGCTGCTTGTGTGAGCGTTTGGCTCGGGTTGAATTTGGCATCTTAGAGCGTATAATGATGAAAAGATTTCATGCCTCAGCCTTGTGGGTGGTTACTGTTGGGTGCGAATGCATCTCCAGCAGACCCTGCGTGCTTCAAAAGCTCCTCAGGCCGACCTACGGTACTTCACAGGTATTCTTGGACAGACAACAAAAACATATTTTTAAAGCTCAATGGGGAACGGCCTGCCAGAGGAATGGCTGCTCAAAGCGAACAGGCTGAATTCCAAACGGAGCCTCTATATACCGGCTGGGAACTCTCTACAAGACAAGAAAGATCTTATAAACGTTTACTGAATAGCCAAGATATTCAGCGACAGGCGGCGCTTCCTTCTACGCAGTACACGGAAAACAAAACGGACCCTCTTCATGAGATTTATTTATAGAGAAATGCTTTTGACATTACATCAAATTTTGTCTATTCAGCGTTCAATCACAATTAATCGTAACCATGATAAATGTTTTTGTTTACATAATGTATGTCAGTATACTGTGATTTTTTTTGTATTTGTTATCACATACACATACATGCAAATATTCCCTAAACATATCATTTAAATTATATATTAACATTTATTTTTATAATTTTCTTAAATATACACATGTATGTATATGGGTTTATAACTACAAAATTAATATGCAAAGTACACAGACATATATTATATTTACACAAACATTTATATCATTAATTACGATTAATCATTTGCCAGCCCTACATTACATAAATTCAAACACACACACACACACACCTGACAGTTCCCAGAACTGCGCCCTATCTTTAAGCACATAATTAGCTTTTGTGTGCTTAACAATACAAATAACTATTACAACACTCCTGTATTGCTTTGATTGTTCATATTAATTCAGAGAAACGTCTGTAATTCACTATAACGCAGTCCGACCTGTGTTTTAAATGAACGGCAAGATCATGATGTGTGCTTAACCGATGCGTAACACAGCCGAGTAACACAAGCCCGACGGCGAACCATAACCTGACCCCGCGGCAGCCATGTTTCCACATGACCCTGTGGCACACTGGCGCACAATACTTCCTTCGAAAAAATACAGAAGCAAAATGTACAGAAATCTGACAAGGCCACTTTGTCAAACAAACAAACAAGTACAAATTACACACGAACACAGCCGATTGAGATTTGATAAGAATAAACCAAGAGCTTCCAAATGGATGTCTTCCACACGCTAGCCCTGACACAAAGTGGTGATGACAAGTGGGAAAGCAAATATTCAATAGCTCTGCGATGCTTAATGGCGACTGGAGTGGGATTGTGGTGTATCGCAACAATAGAGTATAATTTCCCTCCCGCTCTGATGGAGCCACTTCACTCTGATGAAGAACACGACCATTGAGCTGATTCTATGACCACAGTTTCTGTTTCACCCCCCCAGCTTTTCTCTTTGTCCTCTCAATGACACACCTACACCCCCCCACCCCTTCACAAACACACAACAGGCTTGTCATTTTCAAATGTTGCCATTCAAGACTCATCGATTTATTGTAATCAAACAAACATGATGCAAAAGGCCAAGATAAACACACGGCTCGCTCGACAAGGGTAAATAAACAGCAAAGGTCTTCGTGCACAAACCTCACGTTCATTAAAGCGGCGTTAACAGCCGGTTACGGCCGCTGGAGCCGTAGTAGCGAAATCAATTACCTCAGCAAGTATCGATATGTCTCGCAGCCTGTTTACAATTTAATCTCTAACTTGTCAGAGCCATTATTTTCCTAATCACAACGCTGGCTCTTCTGCGCCTTTGTCTCTGGCTCATGTTTAAGGGAACAAAAAGGTCACAGGCTCGAGCGCTCCCCAGGGCACAGCCTGCCACCGCTTTAATTATTCCCGAGCAAGAGATGACAAATGAAGTGGATCAAATCAAAGGTGTCAGTAGCTCTTATGACACCGGCCCAGTCGCGCAGGTTAAAACGGAGGTCAAGCTAAAAGGGAAAACTAGTAAATGCCTCTCCCCGAATAATTACGAGCGGACCTCTTTAAGTGACTGTTTGGTAGGTGATCATAATTCCAGTCTTCTCGCTCTGTCTCACTACAATAACCTGAAGAAAATCCAGACGTGCAAGCAATCGACTGATGGGGTCATTCAACTGCAATAGATAAAAACAATGCAATGATGTGTTTATTACTCAAAGCGCATCACAACGGTTGCAAAAAATATCTTGAAGTGACACAGAAAACAGCGCTGACATTAAACCAGTTATAACATCAACAAGGATATCAGCAAACGCGCCGTTTGTATCCTGGCCAGTAATCATTGAGAAATGGAGGCTGATGTATTATTTACTGGCTAATGTATAATTCAGAGGCAACAGCAGATTTAATGCATAAATAAAGCTGTGATACACTCGCATTAAACGTTTACTCACCAAAATAAGATCTGAAAGTACAAGCATGTCAGCACGCCGCCTTTGAAAGTTTCAAAACTGTCAAACGTTTTCTTTCCGTCTTAGTGGCTTGTGCTAAATGTGAAAATGGTTTGCAGGTGGCGAGACCCGCAGCCCCCTTTGTTCACCTCGGTGAAACATCAGAGATGAGAAACTCTGATGTCGAAGCACAAGATCTTAATTAGTAGCATGTTTCGCTTATTCAAACACAAACAGTGACATAAGGAAGTTCATGTTCCAGTTAAAAGGTTTCTGTTACTCAACGATTTCTTTGATGAACTGTTCACATGAAAATATTTAGCCCAAAACTAAACGTTATTTTGAAAATACATTGAATTTTCAGAACACCGCATGTCAAATTTCTGAGGAAAGTTTGCCAAACAAATTATGAATGCAAAACAAGCCGAAAGAATTCTTGTAAAAAGGTTAATTAGGCAGATTCAGCGAACAATCTTTGACGGCAAACATGTCAGCCACAATTCCCTAAAGGCTGCGCTATTGACCCTGGCGCTGAGGTTGGCCTAGTTAAAGAAAAGCGTCTGCTGCTTTTTCAAGTTTGTGATGAAAGACAGACCGTTTTCTCACTGCAATTCAAAACACCTTGTGGAGAAAGCGTTTCAAAAACAAACGTGCCCATCACGATCATAATCTACCTATGAATGTAAATATTGATCCCATTTTGCTCTTGCTGTGGAGACTTAAAAAGCATACCCGCACTTGAAACAGATACCAAAAAGATGTACAAGTCATCAAATTGACAAATAACTTTGACACCGACTCGCTACACTTTCTACAAGGACAGTTTCACTGCAGATAACACAAGTACCTTTTCTCAAGGGCAAAATATTCATAACGGTGCACAGCAAATTTCCTGCTCATAGATCACCCATGTGGTTTGAACCTAGAACATCTGGGTTACAAGAACAGAGCTTTAACCTCTGCACCGCCACCCCAGACAGACAGACTGAGTTTCTGCACCGATGGAAGTTCTTGAAAGAAAAGAAACTTCCTTGGGCCAAGCAGAGACATCTAAAAGCCATTGTTTTCTTGTCTAGAAGGCACAAAGCTTAGACATCTGATAAACTGTCACACTCTGCACCGCTGGGACATCGTGGCATGCAACTGGCCTTGCTCTCACAAGTTCACACCTCAACCACCCTGACAGCTGCATTCAATACAATGTTCCAGCCTTGGACCATTGCAGAGGTATGTGTGAGGTTGAGGGGCGGTGCCCAAAACATTGTCAAACCCATGCAGGGCACCAAGCTCGGGATGACCTAAACTCATACAGTTCTGCCATTACTCAATACAGAAAGTCACGTTACATGTTGAGGAAAACCACTGACACAAAAAACCCAGAACGCTAGCATTTAATAAGATCAGTCAACCAAATACGAGCGCATGACTTCCATCATATGTTCTTTCATTAAATATGGTTACGCTTAAATCCAGCTTAACCTTTTCACGTCTGAATTCATATTGCTGTAGGTGAGGGTTTTTTAACAGCCACAAATGTTTCAAGGCACTTCTTCACCTACTTCATAAAACTATTTTCACATTATTAGGATGAGAAAATGTCTTTTCTTCTGCCAGCTAAGACTGCCCAACAGATTTATTTGATAAGAGATACATCAACTGTGCCATTATTCAACAACAGCCGGCCTAGTTTGTTCAGAACAATGTGTATAGTGTCACAAAAAGATCACCACCTTAAATAAATAAATCACCTGCCCGAGAAGAGGCGGTCTAGCTGAAAAGTGGCAATCTAGCTGAAAAGTGGCAATCTAGCTGAAAAGTAATCAGTATCTCCCTTAAAATGAACAATTCTTCTGAAAGAAAATAAACATGCCTGCATTCTGCATACAGATGACCTATCTTGGCTTCTTGCGTCTCTTTGGCTAACAATCCCCGTTTCTGTTCTCTTTTAGCAATGTTTATGTCAATTGGCCCTTGCTAACATAGCGTAGCGTGACTGTAATGTAGTGATCTTGATGAACGCTTGTCCACCCACCATTACTAATCACAGAAATTAGATTCTGCTTTTGAGTGTCATATTTATCAGCTTTAAGCTGGATGAAGAAAAAAAAACATTACATTTATAAAGTACAAAAGAGGAAAAATTTAAGCAACTTAAAAACTGATGCAAAAAATTGTCTGATAATATTGGAACTAGTACCAAGCAGGAAGCGCTCCAACCCAGCCCATTTTTCAGGGGTGTTTTCTCCATCGGAGTCTCAATGACAAGAACAGAGTTAATACAAGGAGGGGTGTCCAGGCAGAAAAACGTAAAGACTCCATCTGACATCCCTAACAGAGCAGGAAAACAGTGGGGCCTGTGGGACCCCAACCTCACTTTATGACCATGTGCTGAATTAACAGGTCCAGATGTCCCCTCTCACTTAACATGTGTGAGACATCTCGAGCAAGGGCTCAGCTGCTTTAGGGCTTATTAAAAAAATATCTGTTTCAATTATACCCATTAACTTCTCTCACTCCTCGCGTTTACATTTATTTGACATCAACAAGCCTCCTTTCCGCAAAGATATATGTTTAACGTATAAATGAGCCGATTCGGTCCTGGAGGTATGCTAACTGCTAAAGGTTGATCGGGTTAAACTCATCATGGAAAGAAGAGAAATAGAAACAAATAAGTCACAGGGAATGTTGCTGAAAAACGGTATCGTGTACCCGTGAAGCCTGAGGAATGAGTCGAACAAAGACGAGCCTATTACCAGACCGATATCAATCTGCCGCTAGTACTTGCTGCTGCAGAAGCATTCAGACGACTCAGCTGCTTGGGCTGTTTATAGTTTGACAGTGTCAGGTCTCTTTGTCACCAGGGCTATGAGCAGGCGCCTGTGGTTACTGTATCTATTATCAAGGGGAAAGTGCCAACACATTCTTGTAAACAAAGGAGAGTCTACCTGCAAGACACAAAGCCCAACCTATAAACGCTGGGGGCGACCCATCGTAACAATCGTTCTGGACTATCTTCCAGAAACACTTTTAAATTAATAGGCTCTTAGTCAATCAAGCCGTTACCAATGCAACTCGGATAAAGATTTATTGAGGTTTTGACTGTGATAACCACAGCTTTCTGACAACACAAAGCAACAGGAAGCTCAAACATGACATTAATCACCTCTGCCCTTTCTCCAATTCATTAAGCATAACATTACCCTGCCTTGCCTCACACAACTGAGCTTATAGATGCGACACCATTAGAGAGTAGATGTGCAGTGTAATACCAGCCAGTTCCATCATGCGAGCAGATTAAATAACATGCCTGCCCAAGCCCTGTCAAACATTCAGCATGCGCCGCGCATCAACTGATCCGCTACAACACATTCTGTGAAGAAACCCCTCCGTCAGCCCCGCCACACGGTCTTTGATCCAGCTATCGGCCGTTTGATGCTTTTAAAGGCGGGGGATCACACACAGGCAAATCAATGCTAAGAATGCTTAAGATACACTTGCTGACGAAATTGTATCTCTGCTCTTAAAAAATAAAAAACGAGACCCAAGATGATTCGATTCAATTAAGCGCAAAACACCAAATCTGCTTTTTTTCTGGTGCGCGTTCTGCTTTGAAAACACACAGCCTAAATGTTATTGTGCGCTTAGGCATTAAACATTTAGCAGCCATTCTCGACTGCTCAAGCAAAGAGCCAAGCAGTTATTAAGGGAGAAGGATGACACAGTTAATCATACACCCACACACTGAAAACGAAGGCCCGGCACCCAGATGTATCATAATGGGAACATTAAAATATACAGCCTGCTCGTTGTTAGAAAGAAGTCGTTTAAAAAGAGAGTAAGAAAGAGCCATCTACTAAAGATGACAGAAACCTCACACAAGAAGTTTCAAAACGCCAAACGATTCCTTATTTACAATTCTCTATTTTAATCAAAACATGCTACTGTTTGGCTTAGAAATCACAAATGCTTTGCAAGCACGCGCCACTACAAACGTGAAAGATTTCAATTAACAGCAGGCTGAATTTAAATATGTGTATTTGGACGTAATCTAGCTCAAACAGGTTTCCCTGAGTGTAACAAAAGACAATGAAAAACATTCTGTTTCTCGCTGTACTCTTTAGTTCCTCTGCAGGAGAGACGCTTCACTAAATGTTTGATTTCTTCCACCTCAGGCTACCCTCAAAGCCATGGCATGTGTAACAAGGTTTATAAAAGCTTTTCTTCTCTCCTCTCCATTTTCTATAAACCGAAGGATTAGGACAGACACTTTATACATAATGTTTTGATAAGAGATTAATGATGTCAATGTGTCTACTCTATATACCGGTCAATTTCATCTTTTGGTAACATTTAATCTTTATCCTTGTGATTAAACAGACCGCTGTGACCACACGAGTCTGTGACCCTGGGTTTATCAGGAACCCTAAACAAAACTAACAGTTCTGTTCCCAGAAACCTCAAAGCTCAGATTCAACAATTACCATCTTGTTGCTTGGGATTAAATGATAAACAAGTGAAAAGGAAAAAGACACGCTTGTGTGGGGGATGGGTTGATGGCACAAAAGAGTAGGCCTTCTCTAATATAAATAGCTACATCTCTTGTAGATGCTAGTAACCAAATATGTTGGCCTCTGTACAAGTTACCCTAAGGAAATGAACATATTCAAAAGTCACATGAATTTAAAGTATGACAACTAAACCAAAGAGGGAATCCAAGCTGCTTCCTCCACATGCACAGCATGGAGAACAAGATCAGATAAGGCAGGCGGTGAAACAAAAACTGTTTCAGACAAGTCTTTCCAACCACCACCCAAGTTACCCCCCAGTAACAGACAAGGCCCTTTAGTCTTTAGCACCGACATAACACAGTGAGTTCGAACAACCCTGTTTGTTGTCATTAGTTTGTGTTTCAGTTAACAAAGACAAGTAAGGCTTACTTGACTATCCCACGCCAGACACCAACTGGTCAGGCAAGTCTACGGAAAGCTCTGCTCGGGTTTTTAGTAAACAAAAGGTCTTAACTCATCACTTCCAATCTCTAAAGGAAAGCAAAGGGGGTTGGTGGGGGTTCATTCCAGATACACTGCTGTGATTATATTGTGGATTACTTTGTAAGTCTGGATGCCAATAAAGATTGTGCTTGATAATGCTAAAGACTTGAGATAAACGCCACGCTTAATGTATGGATGATTCACAGCAAAAGCACCTCCATGTCTAAATGCACCATTAAAGCTGCCACCCAAAGCATCAACAATGCACTTAATGCATACCAGCTCCTCACTTCATAAAATAGAAAATGGACACAAACTTTTCAAGAGTTGAAATAGCTGAGGATGGTTATAAAACCGCCTTTGGTTGGGCCAATTTGAAAGAAAAACGAGTGACAAAGAAAGAAAAAACGCCTGAAACAACAATGTATCCAACTTGATAGACTGCTCACTAGAAGTCATAAAGCATCCTTAAAATATTACACACTGCTTGTCTTTCAACGGGGAATCAAAAGCGAAACACGCAATAAAAAACAGGCTGCTTTCAACTTCTAAGCCTCCAGCAATTGCCAACATTCCATCTCTATCCCCCCATTTACCTTCCCACCCACTCGAGCCCTCTAAACTCCCTCTATCTTTCTCTTTTTTTCACTCCCCACATAGTCAATGTCGCCGAGGCGCTACTCACCCGCCAGTATGATGATCTAAGTTCCGATCGGACCGCTGCAAACAACTTCAAACACGATTCCGCGTCTGATTCCTCCAAGGCGACCCCGCGAACTTCTTGGCCTGGGCCAAAATCCAAGAACCCGAGGGCTGATACTTTATCCCGAGAGAGCCTATGTCCATACACATGAGAAACCGGGAAAATGCCTCAACAAAAGACGACCTCGCTTTACTAATTTATGCGCGTTCACACCGCCCGGGGACTCTTTTCTGAACGCGCGCGGTTCCCCCTCCTTCAGCCGCGCGATAACTCCGAAAGCTTTTACGCTTTCGGAGAAGTAAAGCTTGATACGGTGCGGTAGTTTGTGGAGGGTAAATCACTGAGTTCGCCGTTTACAGACTCCGCTTCCTTTTCACACACACATACGCACGCGCGCGCGCTCTCTCTCTCCCCCTCGCGCTTTCTTTCATATGCACACACCACGTTCTCTATCTCTCTTTCTGTGTAACCCCTCCTCCTCCTCTTCAGCTGTTCAACAGACGCATCCACATGGCTGACCTAGTCTTTCTTTATCCAGGCACTAGTGAAGGAGAATTACCCCCTCCCCTCCACCGCACACCACTTCTAAAAAGCGAACAAAACAAAAACATGGACTGGATTCAAGTGAACGTCGGAGACAGACGAGTGCGCGGGAGTCGTGATCGATCGCGAACCGTAGGGATACGGTCGGTAAAGAAAGTGCATCGGTAAGCAAGATGTTGAATCCGGTGTAACCGCGCGCATTCACACGAACGCTGCGAGGAATATTAATGCCGCGGGCGACTCCACCTCCACCCTTCCAGATGATCGGAAATAAACACACCCAAGTAGCAACATCCTACCGTTTAAACAAACCACATATTCCCCTATTGATTTTTGGTGACCAATAATGAACGCGCTGTTTTAATTGTCGCGCTGTAAAAAGCCAAACGATTGGGGCTTGAGAACAAAACAACCAGTGCGTGTCACGCGTACGTTGCGCGCTGGGTTGACAGTCTCATTTGCATATTCACATAATGAATTAATTACTCTTTTTTTCGACAATGTGTCAGATCCATGTAGGCCTATTCACATTTGTGCATTTGAACAAAGATGAGCATGCGTTCTCCTTTCATTGTTGGTGCTTTAGGAAGCACAACTGATTTATGTTTGCATACAGAACAAATACGGTACAGCATTTCATTAGTATGTTGTAACAATCTAACACACACACAAAAGAGCAGGATATTCTCCACCCCAACCAACATCAACGTTATATATTTGCGGAGGCAGCCAAAGATCAATAGGAACTGAGTTTGGTGTACTGCGGGCCCTTTATTGTGCTGCAAACCATGTAGCCTGTCAGCTTCTCAAAAGGAGGAGGTGTCCCTAGTGATCCCAGTGCTGGCAAACGTTTTCCAGCTCCAGGGAAGCCACAGACAGTGTGACTTCTGTTTCTCCTGACAATCCTTAGCTCTGCCTTGCAACCGCACACACACACACGCTCACACCCCAGCAGGCTTCCTCCGCCCCTCCTGGAAAGCGTTTGAGATTCACATTCAGGCGTATTTATTACATTTACTCAAGTGCATCCATATTTATCTCCCCGAGCCGCCCTGATAGCACTTACAATGTGCCCAACAGGAAACCTGAGTCACTTGCTTATGCGAGATCCTCGCTGTGCAAGAGTAAGATATTTAGAGAATGCAGTTTTCAAAGAGATACCAATCGGTGCTATCAGCCAATGGGAGATTAGCCAGTGCCTCGTGAGAAAAATACACAACAATGCGTTTGACATGGTGGCGGAGAGTTAATTACGGCTCACAAATGAGTCACGACGTTGGGTGCGTGTTCCAGAGGAAAGCAGAACGATGTATAGATTGTGCTTATTTGATGGATATTAAATCTTTGTGATGTTGTTTACAAAGAAACACATCGTCTGGACGACTGACATTCGTTATTACATCACTAAAGTGAACGCAGAGCCCTTCGACTGTTTATTCTCAAAACGCAGTGGTAACATAATCGCCCTGATGGCTCTAATACATTTTCAGCTAACGCATGCTGTAAAACACCTACCGTTCCGACGTATTTATCGAGCAGCACGCACAACACGAGCAGGGCGTTCTGGAGAAATGTAAGCCATTCGAGTTGGTTTATGAGAAGCAAAATTATTTCAAGGGTGAATGCTTTGCATTTCATGCACTCAGATGGCTGTTCCACACGCATTCGCAACAGCAGATGAGATCCCATTATCAGGCAGACGAGAACTCCACCTCCAGGATTTCACAGCTCCTCTGTTTATCACATGGCCCTGTCAAGTTGGGCACCATTAACCGATAATGAAAGGAGACAACCGGTGCATTTACAAGCAAAGCATTCTGCATTCTACAGGCCTAAGCATGTATCTGGGAAGCTGACTGTGTCTATTCAGTTCTGCCCTGCATTCAATTCCGCATCACAATGCCTCAGCTACTGTACTCTGACCCCCTCACAAAGGTGGCTTGAGATGACAATTCGATGAATAAACGAAAGACTGCCAGGGTGAATGACTTACTAATACTTATTTTAATAGTAAAAATCTTCTGTGATGATGAGAAAAATAAAGGTAAGAGCACGTGGAAAGTTCTTTGTTACAACCGTCTTTACTGATCTCCTTTTAATAACAGAATGAGGCTTCATCGCATTAGCTGTAGATGACTGATTTATTACGCTTCCTCTTGTTTGATTGTCTTTCAATAGGTATTTGAAGACTATAGAAAACCCCTGATTTTAAATGCAGTGCGATACTAATAAGTCAGCCAGTAGCTGGAACAACAAAAAAGGAGAAAGAAAAGATGACATGGTTGAGTGAGCCAAGCTTCTGAGCGCTTGGCAAGCCTGGGAGGCCCTGGCCCCTTAAGCACTCATATCTAGTAACTTCATTTAATGCATTCGCCGGGGATCATCAGACAAGTGGAAGGGAAACCGAAAAAAGAAAAACATTCAAAGCAACGTTCCCGGTATAAGGTTCAGCGAGTTATCGAGCAGTAAAACCAGCATGAAGAAATTAAACTTAATCTTTCACACTATTTCAGGGATAGACAGGATTTATTCCCCCACTCATAAAACGTGTGTCTTTAAGGAAACTACACTGCCTACAACAGACAATTTCAAAGTTGTACAAAATAACAGTGGTCCGGAGCGCCTGAAAGTGGAGGGTGAGCTCAGCAAGCACCGTTGCTTTTTCTTTTCTCGCCCACTTTTTTCACCAGAGGTCATATTCACACTCAGATGTCTGCCATCAAGAACAAACACTCGTGCTTCCCTTCAGCAGACACCAGCCACTTCCACCCCCATTTTCCTTTTTCCTTTCAAACACAAACACATGCAGGCTTGCGCGCTTCATCTGCTGACAGCCTCTCTCCTAGAAACTCGTGAGACAATTTTGACTTCAATTCATCGGGTGCCATTTTGGCCACTTTTAGGATGAGACTGTTTGCAAGTTTTGAAGCTTGAAGGAGGGGTAATGGGGCTAATGGGGTAAAACATAACAATATGATCTCACGAGAATTTGTAAATATTTTACGAGGTGGCTTATTTGTTGTTAATTTGTACTAAAATGTACGATTATTAGGAAAAAAGCAATATGGAAGCCTCTCCCCTAACCTCACCCCTAAACCTAACGTCACTGGTGCGAAAGCGAAACATACGTAAACATACAAATAAGATCGTACAAATTCATACGAATAAGCAACCTTGTCCACTGCCCACAGGATAGTAAACGTTTTATATTTTTACAAGTTTTTTTACAGGATGTGTAGCTTAGCTTTCTGCTCATAAAGGAGACCTAACTGGTTTTAATCTCCATGGAATCTGTTAAGATATTGTTAGATTGAGGTCTGGAACAGTTTAAAGAAATGTGCTTCTTGGCACATAAACATTTTCTCAAACTGTGTCATCAAAGGTATTCTGAGATTCTCTGCACTTACTGACAAATACTTTATAGGAGAAAATACCAAAACATTAAAGCCCTCCTCTTTTAAACAGTAGTTAAAGAGATAACTGCCTTCCAACCCGGTATTTACCATCATAAACGTAACAAAGAGCAAAGCAAACCTCCTTTGATGCTAGGCAGGAACGCTCAATTTCATTGAAAGATTACCCTGTGGCAAGCCCTACATAGTTATATTGTTTACTTTGCCATTCGTCCATATTTGGCAGGCTCACGAAACCTCAAACCCTGTGACACTTCAGCAAGGTTTATTTATCATATTGCCAAGCTACACAAACTCATAAAAATTAATCTTTCAGGGGACAGATTGATTGAAAAACCATCACATTAGGAAAAAGCAACATTCACGTTTACAATTCCAGATCACCCGCAAACAAATCAGATCAGGACATGAAGGCGAGGTTTTCGTGTATCTTGTCACGTAATTACACAGTACAGACCTCGCTGAGAGCGAGTGACGAAATGCCTGACAGGCGGACTAGTTTTCAGCCTCGTGCATAAACTCGTTCTTAAATCCAAACGAGCGGTTACTTCTGAAAATAAACACAAGTGCTCGGCCAAATTCATACGCGGGCTCGCGCTGCTTTTTAAGTGGCTGTGAAGCTTCTATTTGAATGCCTTAATTTTCTTTGTTTGCCGGTGGTAAATAGCCCATCTGGGTATCGACCCCTCCTTCTTCTATTCTCTTTACTTCACTCACAAGACAGATACAACACACACACACAGAATCTTCCCCAGGTGCTACTTACTCATCCCCTGATTCCACATGTATTCAGAGCATGCTGTTTCACAGGAAGAACTGCGGTGCATTTGTCACAGTTAAAAAAATTAAGCTTCTTAAAAACACTTACCTGGGTGCTTGTTACTGTTCATTATCAAACATATTAAATCGGCCAAAGATGTTTTTAAATATTTACACTAATAACTAAAACCAAGTAAATAACACAAGATTTTTTTGTTAAATAAAATTTGAAGTAAAAACACAGGTCGATAAAAATGTTATATTGATTCTTATTAATGAAAATACTTTAATACCAAATACTTAATAATTAAATGATTCAATAAGTTATTGAATATTTAAACCCTACTTAAAATATGCCTTAATTATTGTTATTATATTTTACTTTATTTTACTTACTGATGTTTAAATCAATAACAGCTGTCTGGCTACAATGGTTCATTTGTTGAGAAATCAAATCCCAATTTAAATTTCTGAACAAATTCATGTTTAATTATGATTTTGATTAATTAACTATTTTAGCAGTAACACTAATAACACAAACCTATTGTAAACTAACAACAATGCGCGATTCTTCTACTGTATAAAATTAATTTAATGTTAACTTCCGCATATACTAATTCAATTTTAAAATCAAAACTTTTAACTTTGCATTAGTTGATGCAAACAAGCATAATTTCACTGGCATTAACATTAATAAATGATGAGAAATTAAAATGGCTCATTGTTAGTTCATGTTAGCTAATGCTTTAAAGTGATAGTTCACCCAAAAATGCTCTCAAACCCTGTAAGACTTTCTTTCTTCTGCAGAACACAAAAGAAGATATTTTGAAGAATGGTGTTAACCGGCACCCATTGACCTACATTAGTTTTGTGTCCATACAATAGAAGTGAAAGGGTGTCAGCGCTGTTCGTTTACCAACTTTCTTCAAATATCTTCTTTTGTGTTCTTTAGAACAAGAGTATGAGTAAATGATGACAAAATCTTCATTTTTGGGTGAACTATCACGGTAACTAATGGTAACAAATACCTCCTTTTTGTCAAATGTTAAAATTTTTGCTATAATGACCAGCCCTTGTAAAATATCCAAGATACAGTGCAAATTTGGTTTGATGCATATAAAATGCCTCACAAATTCAACCTTTAGTGTTTTGTGCTTGCCACCACTGGGATGCCATTCATTTTAAAGGCTAAAAAGAAAAAGGAAGTGAATGGAGCACGTTGCTTTAAGCTGATGTCTAGACCCATTAGATCACACTGCTAGTGTCTGCTGTGCGAGAAACACGTTTAAAGTCTCTAACTCTGCCACCCGATGGACAGAATGAGGAATCACACAACAGCCTGAAAAATACAAAGACACAAAAATCTCCCAGAGGTTATAAAAAGAATGCTGTGTGTTCATGACGAGCTTGAATGTGAAGTTTGATGACTTTCACAGCAGCGGGAAATTCAGAAGCTGCTGTTGGTGATTCATTCTTTACCTCTCGCTCTAGAAGCCAAGTTTCTACCATATCCAAAGCAAAACAAGACCTTTGTGTGACTAATAAATCATATTTTACTCGAAGATACCATTCTCGGCCCGAGATGATGAAAATTTTCAATCGATTACCAAGCAATTAACAATGTAAATGTTCTCCAGCAATATAAAAATTTGCTGTTTTGCTGAAAATACAAAAACGAAGAGAGCAAAGAAAAAAGCAAAACATTCCGCCGCTCTATTAACATCTTAAAGCCAAAGAGCTTAAAGCAGAGCGTTAAGGCTATTGTCAAACAGTAAATGCTCTCAGCAGTATCTCACACTGTTGTTTCAGAACTCATCATACCCTAGACTGAGCCTACCAGCTGGAAAACCATTCAAATGCAGATGAGATCATACTCAATTGGCAAGGTCCGGGTTTCACACTTTTGTCGCCCTGTCCTAAGATTTCAAAGTTTCACCCCTCTGACCCAAATGGAGGGTCGAGCTGATTTTGCTGGCGCACGACGAGGAATGCAAACAAAATGACAGAAGGTCGGGTCTGTAGCACTTGAAATGCTCGCAGGAAGTACAGAGGGAGCATTGTTCTCCCTCACTGCAGGTACATTCCTCCAGACGGTGAAAAACAAACCCAGCAATACCATCTACACGAGCCTAGCTGAGTGTAAAAGTGTCACAGTGACTCCGCTGGGGCTCTGAATCATGCTGAATGCTGACATCTTTCCAGAGATGTTTTTAACACCGGAGTCAGCGTGTATTTAGGACAGGCATGTGTGTGGGCTCGTGAGCGATTGCGAAAATCTCGAGCAAAGACATCATGACAGTTGTCTTCGTAGCCTGTCTTCATGTCAGAAGGCATTTCTCACGTATCTGCGTGCTATCGCTTTATAAAATTGCATGTGAAGGTGCTGCGGTGATGTGAGAGATGACACTGAGTGGCTTTCGATGTGAACTGGCGTTCGCAGGTCATTTAATTACAGTTTTGCGAGGAGTGAAACGGGATATTCAATGAGAAACAACAGCTTTTTCTGTCAATTGGATCATGAAAATTTGATGCTACGAAAGTAAATGTGATCATTTCTGATTTTATGTTGACCTATATGGATGTGCATGGTGAATGCAAAGGACCTTAAGTCACGTATACGATACGGTACCATAAATCAAAAGTATTAGGGAATGTCGAGCCTCCTTACACGTGTTAAACGTTTGCATTGCATCTTGATGTTTTTTAAGCATCTCAAGAAGGTGGTGCGTCAAGGTAAAAATAGCAAAAAACTGCATTCCTTTGTTCTACTCCATTCAGCTATGCTTCGTCTAGCTGCATGCTTTTGAACAAAACGTGTGGGCTACACCTCTCTCCATATAGTGCTGAATGTTGCAGCTTCCCCAAAGAGAAAAAAATCACTATGTACCAACTGGACCACCCAAAGTGCCACTGTTACAGTACTGTTAAAGTCCCATTTTGTCACGTTGCGGAGTTAAAAAGTGAGTCGTCATTGTTCTTTCAAGATCAATCGTTCCCATCACTTCATACTACTGCGGATCCCTGGAATAAAGGCAGAAAAAGAGGCGGCGAAGGGAAACACAGGGACAAAGAAGGAGAGGGAGAAGACTTAGCCAACGGAAAGCCAATTATCAAACTCATTAAGTAAGCCACTCTGGTGCTTTAAGAGGTGCTGCCTCCATATCATTGCTGGATTTATTATCACAATTTGCTCCAATGATTCAGTATGGGACTTTATCAATATCGCCGTAGGGGTGACATCAAAAAAATCACATGCACCCGTCACAGATGCTGGTCAGCATGCAACGTGGTCATGTTTTGATGCTAAAAAATGTGGGCGGGGCTTAACACGATCACATTTAAAACATTAAAACTATGCATCCAAAGTGACATTTGGTGCTTTTAAGGTTTATGCGTTTGTCCATTTGGTCTTTTTTGTTTGAATCTAAGACCATGGCTAGCGCTATGCTCTACTTCATAAACAGATATTATCACCATGTTATGGTTCAGTAGATGTGTTAGAAAAGAGAGCATGTAGCAATTGAGTCAAACAGATTGTTGAAAGACTAACAAAGGGGGTTTCTGGAAAACATCACAGAGGTGTGTTGTTGGCATCAAGGGGTGGAAAAGAAGAAGATGTTAGGACAGGAACAGCTGGATTTACAGTTGTAATGCTGTTACTAACCTCGACTGCCTTTACCCCGACGTCTCCAAGGACCCGCAGCCCTCTTTACAAGCATTCACACTACCACACTCTGGGGAAAGCAAAAAAAAAGAAGTTCAAAGAAAAGAAAGGAAGGAAATAAATCAAGAATGCATGAGAGAATAAGTGAGTAAATGCAGGCAATAAATGAAGAAACAGCATCCAGCCATTGCGGCTCTATGCACACGAGGAAACAAACGCAAGATTAATGAGTCACCTGGAATTACACTGATGATTTATTTCAAAACGTCTATTCCTGTCAAAAACAATGTGGCGAGGGGAAAACGGGAGAAAAGAACAGCACGTAAGATCTAAGCAACGGCCGCTTTCACAGTCGCTTGGTTCTACACTTTAGAAATGAATACAAACATAAACTCTCTCTAGAGACGCGGTTTTCCCCCACCCCAAAAAAACCACACGCACACACGGATTTCTAGCCCTCCTACAAGCCTTTAACTCCCAATCCAGCTCCCCGAGTAGCCTATTCTGTCTTTGCCTCCCGGCCAGAGCTGTGCAAATAAAAACATCAGGACCTCGCCTCGCAGCACCTGTTCGAAAACAGTGACATTTTACATTCAGAGGCATCCGTTAGCCGAGCATCACAGCAGTCATTAGCCTTACAGAGAGAAACCAGAAAGCACCTGGAAGGCTTGATTTATGAGGGCTGAAACACACTTACTGCTAATCCTCAACATTTCACATAGGAGAGACTGTTCCATTCATGTGTGTGTGTGTGTGTGTGTGTGTGTGTGTGTGTTTTCATTGTGGAAATGTAGAAAAACCAAGCTTTCAATCAGCAGTAGGGCTACACAGAATAAAAACGTTCAACAACTAAAAATAGAGGTGTTACTGCTTGAGATCTATTACAAATGTTTGTTAATGTCCGTTTAAGTTTGCAGACGACAGCAATAAATATCTTTGTTTTATAAGTGTAAGTAGGACTGCTCGATTATGACAAAAATTATAATCACTGTTATTTTGCCTAATGTTGAGATTATTTAACACGATTGCTCATTGACTTTGGAAACAATAAATGATAGTTATTATTAATTAATAAATAACTTGTCAATTTAACACTGGATTCAACTAATAATAACAATTAAGAGTTCATTTGCAAAAACATTAAAAAAAATGTGAATTCCAACTAATATCAATTAAATTGCAGTTGGGTTGTTTTGATTAAGTAATAATAACTCATCAAATACAGCTAACTAAGACCAACAACAAAACGATAACACAATAAAAACATGATTTTTGAAAATGTTTAAAACGGGCGTTATCAGTTTGTGCAAAAATGCATTTTTATATTTGTTTTTTAAGCACAAATATTGCATTTAATTTTTTTGAAGCTGCAATGCTTGACATTTGCCTCTATATCGCCATCTCTGTTTAAAACATTAAACTGCATGTTAATTTACAAACAAGCATATAAAGTCAAATGAATTTATGGGTTACTCACGAAATTCAATCTCAATTTATAAATTAAAATGATAATCTTACAGTTGCGAATCAAGAGGAAAAGAGACAGTTTGAATGTTGATTCAAACATTGATGTTTTATGTTCTTGCTCAGTGACTGATTTTGAAAATTATGAATAGTTGACATTTAATTATTAAATTATCTGTTTACAGTCCCAGTTTCATTTCATCTGTCTGCTGCAAAAAATATTGATTTAGTATTGATAATGAGGTACCAGCGGATTTTATCATGCCAAAGCCGACATTTTGGTATTGATCCAAATCAGAAGCGCTGCAGAGAGTGTGAGGAAAACAACATTTGCTGTTTGCCTAACCTCTGAATCCATTGCATGTCCAAACATATGGTCTATTTTCATTTAATACTTAAAAAAAAGAATTGTTTCCACGACACCCGAAATGTCCACGGATCTGGTGAACCTTTTTTGAGCCTTTGGGACATCTGTTCCACAGAATGAGAGCATTTAGCCCTCTCTGCAATTACTCCAGATAAAGGTTATTAACTCCCAGGATTAGATCACTGTATTAAAACATTGGGCTTTCTCCTTATAAACAGCTGCATGTTTATAGCTCTCTGTCTACACGCATGTTTCTCTCTCAGTGAGTATGGAATGAGAATAAACCAACAAACTTCACAGCAACGTGACTGTCGAGCACATACATGTTCCTAAAAAGAGGACATAGCCTGATATAGACAAAAAATGAGATGTTTCGAGAGGCATGAAAAGAGTTAAAAACCTTGTTGAAGACAATATGCATACATATAAAAAGGCACTTAAAAGGACCACCCAAAAATACAATTCTGCCATCATTTATTCACCCTCAATTGTTTCAAACCTAAATAAATGTCTTTGTTCTGCTAAACACAAAGGAAGATATTTGGAAGAATGTCAGCAAACAAACAGATCTCATCAGAGGTACTGTTAACACACAGGCGAGCAGTGGTGCAGTCTTTACACAGTTTTTTTCCCTTAAAAATGCGTCTTTTTGGATAAACATTAGCTTTCAGTGAGTGGAAAAATGTCTCTCTCGCCGTTTCCTCTCTTCGGTGAGCAGCAGAAGCAGCACATTCATGACCAAACCGCAGCTTAAGTGAGTGATCGAAAAAAACGTTTACAGGCACCTGTCATTGTTACTGACTGGACATATGAACATAAACATTTGTCTGTAATTAATATTTTAAACGGTATTAAAATATAGTAAGTTCAGAGAGTAAACATGCTAATTAGCCATAGCACCACCTTGCACCATAGTGAAGGGAAATAATAGATTATGATGGATTTGTTCAAAAGTCTAAAGCAACCTCTTGATTTCATCCCCCACTGACTCCTATAGTATTTCATTTCCCTACTATGGCAGTAAATTGGGGATGAGATCTGATTGGTTACTGACATTCTTCCAAATATCTTCCTTTGTGTTTAGCAGAACAAATTAATGTATAAAGATGGATGAGTAAATGATGACAAAATTTTCATTTTAGGGTGAACTATCGCTTTAAATAAATCACATGATTAACAAATCTCATTTAATCAAAAGAGAAATTGTTACTTGCAAATCCGTTCTGCTCACGTTTCGTCAATGAGGCTCAAAGAGACTAAGGGCGTTCATTAAAAAAGTCAATTATGATTTCATGTCAAAGAGAGCAATCCAGGATACTGTAGAAACAAACAGCACAATGAATTAAACTGCATCTTAGTTGACAAAGTGCAGAGATAAACGAGTCTGTGAATGACTCAAAATGACTCTCATTATACATCTCATCTCTCTCTCTCTTTCTAACTCCTTTTTCGCTTCCTCTTCAAAATCAGCGTTACAAATTCTTCACTTCCCGCCTGCCGCGGCCCCCGAGTCTCTGGCTGATTTGAAACTCTACTGACAGCTCTCATGACTAAGGCTCTCATGTCAAACACCATTATATCAGCCATCCATTCATTCCCTTAACACTGCTTTAGTGACATTTTCAAGCACTTAGCTGTGCTGTAGTACTGTCTATGTTACCTCTTACATCAACTCGGCAGCCATCAGAAAACGTACATTATTCAAAAATGCAATCTAGATTGTACAAAAAAAAAGCTTGGTGCTTTTTCCAGGCTGGCGGCTGAGATTAGAGGTTTAAATGCTCCTGTTTTAACTAGATCAGTGCGATTTAATGCTAAACGCTCTTGGACAAAAGCTGCCGGCTGCTTTTCTAGAACCCCAACTAGTGCACTCCATTTGCCTACAGGTTGCCGAGCATCTCAGGGGAACGGTCGGCTCGATAGAAATGTAGTTTCCATGCTTGGGGGAAAACTAGAAACATCAAAACCAAGAAATAAAAACAAATCTGCCTTCACCTCACTCCACTTGACCCAACATCCTGACGCTCTAATCAGAAAGGCAAAAGCCTGGAAAATAAGAAATCATGATCCCTGCTTCACTTACACAAGACGTGTGCTGCGGTCACTGCTGACCTGGGAAATCTAACAGAAAGAAAACAGATTACCTGCTGATTAGCCTGCATTATAGGCCAGCGCTAACCTTTGTGAAATGGACTGCCTGTTCTGTGCTTAGCCAAGCATGGCGCTCATCTTCTCCAGCCGAAAGAGAAAAATGCAGTGACAAGCCTACCGCTCCCTATTAAGTAAGTGAGCTGAGCAGACAGCCCTGCACATCCATCAGCGAGCAACGACACACTGTCCTGCCATCCGCAACGGCAGTCTTCCCTTTAGTGTCTCTCTTTAAAAAACGGAAGTGCTGTGTTCATTTAGCTCTTCTTTGTGAGATGGTAACTTAATATTATTCAGAATGCTAAGTGGTGGCGACTGGAAAGGCTGTGAGATGATAATCAACACTGGAAATACAAATAAGCCCTGTTGACAGACACAACTGCAGTGAGGTGAACGCCTGATGATACTTAAAACCAAAATGTATGCAAATAATAAATGATATGCTGGCTTCTCACAAAGCAAAAATAAAGCACTCTCAACAAACAACTCATTTCTCATCTTTCTCAGAACGGATGCTCAAATGTTTTACAGAGTACAAAATGGTCTTTGGAAATCAGACGGACACACCAGGACCGAAGTCAACTTTCGGGTTGGCTAGTGGCTAGTTATATATGCTTTACTATTTAATTTATATTACTACTAATTTATATTAATATTTCATTTATGACACATCTATTAAATTAGATTAAACTTATTACTCGTTATTAATTCTTTGCAGGTTGTTATTTTCTCACGCAACAATCAACAAAATATTAGGAATTCCTGGGTAATGCATATTTAGTAACTAGTAACTGTAGTAACTAAATATTTCAGAGTTTCGGGAGAGAAACTATTAGTGAATACACTAAAATATTGTTAGCTAATAGAAGCTATTCTATATTTGATAAGTGATTTATGAAATGTGTTTTAAATTAAGCAAAATTTGTTAAAAATAGCCTATATTGTTCATGTGATATTAACAAGTTTCACCTTTTTCTGTAAAATTATACCAAAGCCGTTCAAGACTAAGCTGCCATCAAGGCTTAATAAAGCTTAATGCAGAAAAGGGACCAGGAGCATGATGAGAAAACGTTTATTTAAATTGTGATAAGAGTATGGAGTCCTCATTATAGCTGTCCATCAGTTGCACACGATTGGCTAGAATGCTCAACGCTGCAAAGCGCACTGCAATTAGAAACCAGCTCTTCAGACAAAGCTTGAACACAAATAAGCACAGGACCGTGTAAAAGCAGCTTCGTATCAGCTGAGGTGAGTCGAAATAGTCTTGGCTACTGGATCCGTGTTCCTCCTGCGCGCATTATTTCCCGACCCGAACCCCAAATGAAACATGAAGGATTATTCCACCCCTAAGATAAAATATTAGCGGTTTACCCGACGGGGGATGGTTTCGAAACAATGCTTCCTGAGAGGAAAAAACGTGTACTTTAAGTTCTTGCAATAACACATGGACTCAATGGACATTGATGAGTCTGTGACTGAATTCTCTAAAGTTAGTTAATGCTGTGAATATGATAGAAGAGCTCTTTGAAAAATTTCATCAAATCTTAAGCAACTAAATATTAAAATGTAAAGGAAATGTAAATATGTACATAAGAATGAAAAAATAAAAATGTTATACAATTTTAATACTACACATAAAAATTATTCAAAAAGCTAAATAGTTCTTTTGTAAATAGTTTGTTTATATTAAATAGTTTGGGGCAAAAAAAAATTATATAGTTAGTTAACCCCCAAATCCCCCCTCCTGAATCCTGGCCCACCTTTCATCTCATTTCTGGAGCCAGGCCTGATTCCAACCCTGCGTCCCATTTTGTACTAATCCTCCTAAATAGTATTCGAAACTAGAATAGTATGTCCCAAATCATAGTAAGTTGAAATGAGTATTATCAAAGTGCCCAGCTGGTCTGCTATGACCGGTGAAAATTTGAAGTATAGATCCATGAACAAAACACTCAAACGGCTGATTTTCCACAACTCACAGCGAGAGGGAAAAGTTTAGTGACGCCCTTCTGTAAAAGACCACTTTGAAAGAGGTAAACAACGCTACTTCCTGTTTCCTTTTTTTAACGCTACACGAACGTTTGAACAAAACAATATGCACTGAACATCTATAACCGAATGATAAGTTAATATTCTTTTCATTATATATGTAAGATTAAAAAATAAAATAAAAAATGAAGTGCTCCCGGACCAGTACTTACATCTTACAAAGTGGTCTAAAATAGAACAGTAGTAGAAAGTAATGCTTAATTGAATTAATACATGTAAGTGTTCAGTAAACATTACATCAGAAATAATGAATGAAGAAATTGCTTCCTAAACAAAAGGAAGAACTGTATTTTAATGTGTGTGACTGTTAATGATCACAATGTCGTCTAGGCAACAACAGTCGCTTCCTTTTCGAAGGTATATCCAAATGCGTGCATACTGCTATGGTAGGCAATAAAATATAGATACTTTTCCGTCACAAAAACAATACAGTACATAGTATAAGTAGGCGAATTGGGACGGTGCATTGTTTTTTGCATGTTGCTAAGGTGTTCTGTGTGGTTGCTAGGTGGATGCTTACTGGCCCACTTTAAAAGACCCCAACCCGAGAGCTACAATATCTTGGTGCTCTGATAAAGCTTTGCTCCTTTTTTGGTTTAATTGCCTGTTTAATTGTCTGCCAGATGAACATTTTAAGTCTGGCTGCTTAGAAAATGAATAGCACCCATCTTCTCTATCTGAAGTATAATTAATATGGGTAGCACAAACAGTGCCTTAATAGGTATTAAAATCAAATACTTTAGGTTAGCGATCTGAACAAACACCTGACCTTAAATATGAGCAATAGTCACAGTGATGCTTGCCTTAGCAGGCACCACTAGTCAAACAAAATTGATCTGTTATAAAAACACTTATAACTATGCTAAAAAGCACGACGGTGAAGGCCTTTATGAGCAATATTTATGACAAAATGTCATCAAATTCAAATTCCTTTCTATTACACACGAGGAACAGAACGGAGTGCACTTACGTTGACAGATTTGTTCCTTTTATTTAATATGGCTACGACAGATGGCGGCCAAATTTTCATTTGACAGTTACAAATAGCCCTCAAAGATACATACACAAAAGAGTAGACAGAAAAGATCTGCTCAAGTCATTCAAACATATTCCCACCGAGCTTGACCCGCTCCTTCAGCACAGCCCTCTGCAAATAAATTCAAATCATCTTTCGGCCAACCCTTATTCAATTCAGGCTAATATCGGTGCTCTACCAAATCAGGCCAACGGTTGACATTTAACATTCCACGGCAGTAGATACCGAAGGAGGGGGGTGAAATGAACCCGCTTATGCGCCTTGACACGGTGCCCTCTGCAGGAAAATAAAAACATGGCTTTCACTTACTGCCAGACGGTGAGCTGAGCCTATACATCACCTCGGCTACAGCGGAGACTGATCCAAGGTCAGCTCCATTTCCTCGCCGTGCTATTTTCTATCGCAATCGCTGAGCGAGGGCTGGAACACTGACGCTTATGTCACATCTGTGTGACGGTGCAGAAGGCGAACCACTTCAGGGTCTTTTATGAGAGCGATTGACTCGGCTACGTAAATGAAGATGGGGTTAGCATGCAAACTAATGGACAGGGAGTATCAAACCCGCTACATACTTTTTTATACATTTGAATACGCAGTCAAGGTTAAAAAACAATGCAGACTGAGCATGCTCTTACCCTGAAATGACGTGGAAAAGAACTAAATGACATTTTTTCTCCAAGTTAAGTAAAATGAGGCAGTGCTCGGCTCAAATCTCACAAGCAAACAGCATTAATGCTGAGCGGTGAGCTTGCTGATTGCTTGGTTGAGCAGTTGCTGTGTTTGAATGTGTGTGTGCGGCTGAGTCATCAAGAGTACTTCACGCTAGGTTAACACTCAAAGTGCCCTGGGAAATAACATTTAGGCTACATAACGCTTACTTAACATAACTTCAGTTACACATTGCAAAGCCAATTTTTCTAACTCCAGTCTTTTAAAGACTAGAACAAACACCAAACAAAGCGAAACTCCTGCCGGATCATCATTATGCATTAATCTGTGTTGAGAGAACAGAAAGGTTTTTGTGATAGGCGGTAAAGCTGGCAGTGAAGGGCAACAGGAAGAGGATGTGGGAAGGAGGAAGAAATATGATGCATGATTTAAAGCAGTAACAGTGCTTTAAAGGAATAGTTCATCCCAAAATAAAAATTCTTCCATCATTTACTCAGCCTCATGTCATTTCAAACCTGTATGATTTTCTTTCTTCTGCAAAACACAAAGGAAGATATTTTGGTACCCAATTAACATTGGCTCACATTTACTTCTATTGTATGGACACAAAACCAATACATGTCAATGTGTACCGTCGTTTTTTGGTTAAAAACATTCTTCAAAATATCTTATTTTGTGTTCCGCAGAAGAAAGAAAATCATATCAGTTTGAAATGACATAAGGCTGAGTAAATGATGACAAAATAATAGGGTGAACTATCCCTTTAACAATCCCTGCGAATCAAACTCCTCCACAAAACCAAAAAAGAGAGCGAGAGCACCCTTATGTGAAGCATAAGATGGTTGCCCTGAGGGTTTGGATGAGACCAGCCACAAGCACAGACGCTCTTCATCCTCTCGATGAAGGCGCAGGATGGCTCTTTTAATCTTGCTTCCCTGATTCTTCGCACGACTCATTGACCTCTCCTCGGAAGCGTCGGAGAGAGCTCCACAAAACATCTACAGAAATACTTCCTCCCATTCAAACGCCCCTACCCTGCCGGTTCTTTCTCTCTCTATCTGTCACTCTCTTTTTACTTTACAACTCTGGCCCTTGTACACCACCCTCCCCCTTTTTTCTCTTGTAGTCAGGAGACATACACTTCCTCCTCATCCCCCCTGCCCACCCGCCAGTGATGTTTAAGGGTGAAGCACAGTGGCAGATGGAGAACATACTGCAGCAGGCTAATTAAAGGAACCTGAAACTTCAATGAAATATCCGAAACACTGGACCTGTCACCTCCAAGGAATTCTTTATTAATGCAGGCAATGATGACAAACTTCTTACGTAAATCCGTCCGGCGTAATCCAGGCATAAGAGTGGCAGACAGTTACAGAGATGATGAAGGAAATTGCTCTGAATGCAGAGAGGAATAATTCGTCGTGAAGAGAATCCCTGAAGAGAATCCACCATCTCGTACCTTATGCCTTTAATTATTCATTGCTTTCATGCAGATCTTTATGAAAAGTGTTGTTAGAAACAAATACGATTTTTCTATTGTATAATGAAAACTAAGTGGTGCTTATCACAATCTGTTGTGGATGGTTGCTGAGATCAAAGTGTCCTGTATACAACTTGGGTCCCTACATCAATGTAAATCTTTAAAATGTACTTTTTAATATAGTTTTGATAATAATAACATAATAATATTTTTAATAATTACAACACAATAATAGTGATAAATAATCATGAATTCAGTTGCTAAGTAGTAAGGAATGGCACACCACTTTTTAATAGGATGCAAAACTGTATGTGAACAGTTCAGGTTTATGGTATAAACTAGAATAAAAACATCTGTCATCATTTATTCACCCTTATGTCATTCAAAACCTGTACATGACTCTTTCATCTGTGCAACAAAAAGGAAAATATCTTGAGAAATGTTTCAGTGGTGTTGTGTCCAAACAATGGCAGATAGCGTTGTTTGGTGTAACAAATGATAATCCAGGCAGAGAAGCAGATCCACATGCAGTATATTTTAATATAAAACAAAACAAAGAACAAAACAAAAGCAGCAACAACAAAGAACACCAAAATGCAGGGACACTGAAACATCAAATAATGACTGACACTAGACAACTGAAACACAAGGGCTTAAATACAGGAAATTTAACAAGATGACAAGGCACACCTGAAACACCAAAAACTACAGGGGAACACAGACTGGGATTGTGACATTTGGTTACCAACATTTTTCTAAATATCTTATGAAGAGGCATACAGATTTGGAATAACATGAGGGTGAGTAAATGATGACAGAATTTTCATTTTTGGGTAAAGTTTTTCTATAACACAGGAGGTTTAGGGAAAATGCAACAGAAATGCTTTAGCAAGCAAAACTAAACCTTTTAACATTAAGTGGAAATAAATCAACTCTTAATTATCAGTTTATCGAACCGGTTGACAAAATAGCTTCGCCTTAAATCTTAATGTGCAATAGGGACCAATACAAAGAATAAAATGCAGCAAGTGTATTTACCCTTTTCTCAGGGGTTAACCACATGATCGCATCAATCACATGATCCCTTGTGCTCTCTCATCAGTGCCACACTATCCTTGCAACTGACACCTAATCTAGCACTCTCCAGAGGGATGCTGGGATAGCCGCGGCCCGAGGCCGGCACCAGCGGGTCCGGCTTGATTAAAAAACAGCAGTAAGCGTTGAAGGAGAATGCAGCACCTGTCATGACGCCTCCCATCATCCCTCACTTAAACGTAGAATAGGTGATCCTGTCCAGAAACAATTTTTGTCATGCTGGTTGAAAATCTCATTACATCCTGATAGCAATCAAGAAGTATAGTGGTCAATTCATATTTTAATAATTATATAACGTCTGTGAAAGGCGTAGGGCCAATAAACATTCGCCCAAACAAAACATTCTGGCCGAACACTGTGACTGGTCATGTGTAAATTTTCAGCCAACGTACTTTGTATACCCCTGCGCACCCTGTTCACGTAGACATCATACATCATCAGCGCGCTCACGTCCCCTGTGTCAATGTAGGGAGGATCAGCAACAAACAAACTTTCCTGCGGAACCGACAACAAATAAATCTACAAAACAAAAGTCAGTTTTTGAAAAAGCAGTGACGAGAAATCGTCTGGATGATGAAAGAGGAAAAACTTGATTTAACGTCAGTTCAGTTTTTACACGATGGAGATAGCTCCGGCAGGCAAAGAGTCTGAAAGACAATACTATGATTGCTCTTTTTCTTTTGGACAGGTATGTACATGCTTCGAGAAGAATTTAATGGATTTAGTTTGCAATAAGTTACATGGATTTACGTAATACATTCAAATGTTTGGAGGAGGCGTGGTTTTGGATGGCGAATTATATAGTGGCTGGGATTATAATTTCAGTGCTAGCAGGCTAAAGTTAGCACCTTTCCAAATCAACCACTCCACCTTAAACTGCTAAATATAAATCCACATCATCGCTGATATAATTATCGGAAGGTGAGCGAATAATATTTTTATATTCGTCAGATCAATATTTACGCAACAAGAGAGGAGCGCGAAGCCTAACATCAATAATTTCATAATAACTAGGAAGCTTGTTCAGATATCAGACAGGCAGCTGAAGACAAATATGGAGAGGGAGATCACCGCATGGACCAATGAGAGCTCTGCCCCTTCCTGCCCTAGATCCACTCTCTGTTTTCCTACCTTCCACCTAAACAATGAGTGTCGAAACCTTCTGCCCGCTGTCGTTCTCCATCGCCTCCCCCCCTCTCTTTCTGCTCTCAGATGTTTGCTGTCTCTCTCTCTCTGATAACTGCACATCTATTTCAGATCGGCTCCAGGGTTTGGTTTTCAGACTCTTCGGTTAGGTAAAAATGATAAAGAAAACATGCTCTGTATTTCTTTTTTACAACCGCTTCCATTCTGGTCTCCTCTCAGTAGCTTTATTTTTGCCTGGAATCAGCGTGCAGAGCACTGGGCTGAGGCTGTTTCGGGGGAGTTTACCCTCAATTAAGCACAGGTTAAGTAATGCCTGTTCTGGGGTGCTTGTGAATACATCCCAACCAACCTTTAATCACTCTGCAATGAAATGCGTTGCATTTGATGGAAGGGCGTTCTTTCTTGTAGGAACTGCAGGTGCAAAATTATACATCTACCGAGTGCTGTGCTTAAAAATGGCGGCGAGTGATTTTTCTCCATTAAGCTTGAGGGAGAAGCCAAACGCATCACCTGGATTCTTCAATGACCCTCTGAAATTACAGGTTCATCTGTGACACTATTCCAGAGCACTTATCGCTTTCTCTCAATGGACAAATAAAGTACTTCAAGTGTTTAACCCTCTTTACCTCCCTCACAAAAATCGTGAACTTGTTTTCCAACCCGTTTTAAAGTGGTTTGTCGACATATATCACGACTCACACTAATTATATATGTCTACATCGATACTGAAACCGGTTCTGTGTTTTATGCATAGCTATTCCGGGAACTACAGATCTTTGATCAGTAGGAAGTACTGCTCGATCTCAAATCACTACGAGATTGAGTTGTTTATAACGTGCATTTGTGAAAGCAACACTCCTTAAACATCATCATAATAAATATACTTTATAACATAAAAATACCTGAAAAGGTTGGAAGAACAGCGTAAGAGAAAACTGTAGCTGTGTCCCAAATGACAGAAAATGAACTATGCACTCAACCATGTAGTGTTTGGGCATTAGAAGGGCACTATCCTCCCAAATGGAAAACTAAACGGTTTTATACTAAACGGAAGTATATCGGTTTCCCAGACGAATTGCACGGCACAATGCATGTGAATAAAAATCTACTTCTACATTGTACATTTAATGTAGCTTTCATCTGTCTTGCCAAGCATTGCTTTAGTCATCATCAGATTAAAGCGATATAACTCTGTAGGAGTTTTGCTCGAGCAGCGTCTAATATCCCCTTCTCCCTTCTGCTACGTTAGCGAAACTACGACCGTCGAGTGTGTGAAGTGTCCACAGATCCACACTTCATATTTTCGGTTGAAAAAGTGCCTCATCCGGATACTTAAAGTGCACTTATTTTTTGAGAATTTTCAATGTGAACGCACAGCTCACATGATTTATAATACAAAATGGCGTAGAATAGTGCATTTTGGGACGCACCTTGTATGTGTATAAATCGTTCTTCTTCTGTCCCATATTCAGTGTTTCTGCACTAGAGCACCCTCTAGGTTTCGGATGTTGTGGCATTTATTTGGCATAATTCATTGAGGAAACATTAGAATTGCTATCAGTCCCAGCAATAGAACCTCCACTACCTCGCTCAGCTCGGATCCAACTCGATTCATGAAGCAAGAAATCGTAACAGGTGGCTTCTGTACCACCCCAACGAGAGCAACTGTTTAGGTAAACATATTCCAAACAGGATGCGAGGATAATTAAATGATTCATCTACGATGAGCACTTCACTCCGATGACAGGCCACGCTCACAATTTTGACTATTTTGATCTGATCAAAGGGTATCAAATACTCTCTGCGCTTCATGAGAGTCATCCACTCCTCCTTCGTCGATAAGAATCCAGGAGAGATGGAGATGTCCTGCCCTCTGCTCAAACTCTTTGTCTCTCGCCCCCTCATCTCTCTTTTCGCTTGCAGTGCACAGACGAGTAAACACAGATGCTGAGCAGCAAACTTGAGGAAATCGTTTTATAAGAGATGACAGTTCTTGCTACGGCAAAGAAAAATCAAACATACAGCATGTGTAACTAGTGATCCAGCAAAATGAAATCTAGACGCATTGGGCCAAACAAAGTTTTGCTCTGGTAATTTAAAGGTGCTGTGTGTAGTTTTTTGCAAATATAATATACCTAACTATGTCTTCAGAGGTGTATAAAGACCTTACATTATGAAGCGTTATGTTTTCATTACCTTAGAATTAGCTCTTTTTATCTACATACAACACGAGTCCCCTTACATGGAAGCCCCAAACGGACAAACTGCTATACAGAACGCATTTCATAAATACGGTATCTTTTTCGGCAAACGAGCGAAAACATGATGAAATCTTAGCCCTGTGTCATCTACCATAGTGCTCAGAAAAGGGGTGGAGTGGGCCGTTGGTTGCAATTTGCAACCTCACCGCTAGATGCCGCTACATTTCATACACTGGACCTTTAATAACTGTTAATCCTGTAATGTACTTTAAGGTGATTTCACTATGATCTTTCTTTGTTTTGTATGTATTTATTATGCTGCACCTTTGTGCAAATTGTTTTTAATTGTCTGTAAAATGCTTTTGTCTTATTACATCAGTCTCATTACGCAGAGATGCGAGCTCATTTCTGTTAATATATCATCCATCATCAGCCGACATTTACATTAAATCCAATTAAATCCCTATCAGCTGACACGCACGCTGCTTTTTTCTCCTTGTCAAAGTTTCCGGTGATGATAAACTTTTATCTTAAGATAACTGCTCCTGCTACAATTTCCATTCTGCAGTTTTTTTATTTATTTTTGCCAGTGAAGATCGCTCACATAAGTATTTAGCTTTAATTAATCTGACATGGGAAGAACGAACAGACAACAGTGAAACAGACGTACTCAAGAGAGCCAACGCCTCCAGACATTAAGACGGTATTACAATGCTTAAAAAGGGCATCACTACACCTACCAGATGTCAAAGCCAATTACATACAAGGAGGATGCAGACCGCCCCGCCCAGGACTCCATGTCACCCGGCCGCACGCAGACACCTCATCACGTCCTGTCCAATGTCATCAAAGCCAATTAATTACCTCTAAATATCTCTGATTAGGATAAAGAGATAAATAAATGCATCAATCGCAGAACCCCAAGAGGATCCTCATCTGAACAGCGTTGTGACAGCTGAAAGGTCTCCACGAACCCCCCCCCCTCCCCCGTGCTACAGATGTGACACTGCACGTTAAGAAAGGGGGTAGGGCACATGCTGTGGGAAGAAGGCAGCTTTTTGTTCTGAGCCCACACAGCTGTCACTTGCAGTCTAGTCCAGTCACATTTCTGTATGCAACCATCTCACCATCTACCCACAACAAACACACACACAAATGTAATTCAAACACAGAGGTTAGACAACACGACCACTACCCCTCAGGGCTGCGCTGCATTCAGGACCACATGACGTGGGCAGAAAGGCAGGACGGGTCAATGCACCTGGTCAAATGCTTATTTTTATGAGTCTGTTTGCCAAAAAAAACACATCAGAATCAATTACGTATGTTCACCTCTAAAGCCAGCTAATCCACTTGTGTGCCATAAGCTTCCATGTAAATCCACTTTTATACGGCGTAGACCGTGCCCCCATTAATCACCGCTGGCACGGTCAGAAACGGGCGGTCTCAAGAGACAGCCTTGAAAATATCAGAGAGGAAGAGGTCACAACTAAGGCTGTTGACGCTGTTGTGAAAACACTACGGCAAAACAAAAAACAAATGGCAACATCCGCTTGTGAATTTGAGATCAGGCAGGATTATTATATGAAATAATTTGGATGTGTGGGACGTGTGTTTGTGTTTAACATTTTAGCTTTTTCGTGCAAAACAAGCCAAATGCAACTATTATACTCTCAAATTATTATTCAACTTAGTTTTTTTCCCTGAAGGCACCCAAATGCCAAGCTACAGAAAATATTTCATGTGAGCTACTTCAAATGAGAGGTTGTGTTAAAGGGAAAGATCACCCCAAAACAAAAAAAGTCTAAATGTTCCGAATCTGCATACATTTCTTTGTTCTGAACAACACAGAGAAAGATATTTAGAAGATTGCTTGTTACCAAACAGTTCTTGAAAACCATTGACAAGCATAGTAGGAAAAATGACAATGGTAGACAAAAGTGCCCCAGAACTGTTTGCTTTCCTACATTCTTCAAAATATCAACGAAACAAAAAATTATGTGAACAGTGGCTAAGAATTGTTTGGTTACAAGCATTCTTCCAAATATCTTTCTCTGTGCTCATTACAACAAGAAATGTATACAGATTTGGAACAACTTGAGGGTAAGTAAATAATGACAGAATTTGAATTTTTGGGTGAACTGTTCCTTTAAATGACTGGCCTAAAGCGCGGTCACACTTGACTTTTCCCTCGAATGACTTCCATTCATAGGCATGCTAATGCGACTGACCGGAAATGCAAGCCAGTCCGAAGATATTTTGCATTTTGCTTCGAATTTGCGTCACGTGAGTGCATGACAGAACGTCAAAACGTCACGCCGTGACCTCTTGCTACAGAGTCTAATCTGGCTTTTAAAACAGCTATGTGATTTAATTCTTTTCTCTTACATTCCCAAAAAATTGTAAACACACTCTAATAGACACAAAAAAAGAGGAATAACAAATCTGACACAGTCTGAATCTCTATTTTACTTATCTCCTATGCATCAATTACTCGCAACAACACATCATACCACGCTTTCTGAATTTCATTTTGACGCAATCCGGTTTTGAAAGTTAAACAGCACGAGTCAGTGTCAGCCACAGACATGCATTAATAAATTATAAAATAGCTCCTCTAATCCCCTTGTGCAGAGCCAAGTAGTTTTTCCTCATCACTGAGTATGATATTTACACAGAAACTGAAGCGAGAAAGGAGAGAGAACGTGCGCGAGCTGGAAAGAGAGATGTGCGTTTGTTTTTGCTATGGTTTTAACAGTCTGCTGCCTTATAAAGAGATGCTTATTTGTTTCCATTGCAGCTTGTGAAAACACCGCCGTGAGCATCGGCTTATTATATTCTCCCACACCGGCTCCCTCTTTTCTCATTTCTTTCTCCCTGTGCTCCCTTAGTGACAAATGTAGAAAGCGTCATTGACCGAAATCACTCTTTTCCAGCACATTAACCTCAAACACCTTCTAGAAACACACCTCCACAAGAGAGGCACGCTGCTGCCGGCACCATTTTAAACACAGCCGTCTCTCACCTGCGCTAATTGTTAAAATGTCCTCTCATTACATGTGGGCGGGCGATGATGGAGGCTGCCAACGTGGTTACAGAACGCAAAATGAAGCCGTGATAGACCGAATTAATTGATTAAACGAGAAGAAGCGGGACGGGAGGGGTTGTCAATCAAACCCGGCGGGGGACTGAATGAGGGTTTGGGAAAAGGCGAACGACTGAGATACAATCGAGGTTGGCTCTTCTCTGCACGGATCAATACGATTAGAATTTTTTAAAGCTCTGTTTATGAAATGCTATAATATCTCATTAAAAATGAAGGGGAGTGTGGCTTGCGTAAATGATTCATGGTTTGATATCCATACTGTGTAATGGGCTCCTAGGTGCGGGTACTCTGTAGTGTGAAAGATACAACACAAAAGAAAAAAGAGCTTGTTGCACAAATTTGCTTGGAACAAAACCTGAAAATATTTCTTTACCTTTTTTCATTAAACACAAGGACGCCTCCCACTAACCGCATTGACTATGCAAGCTCATCTAACGCCGGATAATTTACTGTCTCTCCTCCAGTAACCATTTTTTCCCTCGCTTTTCTCCATCCTCTCTCCCTCCCTCCTTTATCCTCCACAGCACCGACTCCCAGTGAGAAAATGAAGAGATTAAGGCTGTAGCATGTGCCTGGCTTTGATTTAGGGGAAACTGGCTAATCATAACATAGACAGTTTAGTGCAATCTTGCATAATGAAACGCTCGGCACTAACCACCTAATGCATACTAATTTGAAACAATCCACTCCTGGGACTGGCAGAGCATGAAGGGACCGGCCGAAAGAACCGAGATGCTAACATCCAGGGACATCGACACACACAAACAAACAAACAAATTCTTTGGCCTCAGACCACATGCACAGATCTAGATTTGCTGTGGTCTGAAGAGCAAGAGGGCTATGTGAATGCTCGAAGGCAAACTTAAATAGAAAGGTCAAGCATCATTATCAAAGGACTAAATAGGACGGTTTGCGACCGTGGTGATGTTTTGGCTGGTGCTGCTATTACTGTTGTGATTCCGTCCACCCAAATCCTTTATCTTTCGCTATCTCTCGGGCTCAGACATCACATTAAGACTGTCATATCCTGTATTGATCCTTATCCAGACGGGGCTTTATTGCTCCTCTTCTACCTTGTCGCGGGGATAAAGCTATGCTAGCATTCTTCAGTTCAGAGTGCATTAATAATAACTGCAGCCATAGACACTGGAATAGCACACGGAGAGAGAGAGAGAGAGAGAGAGAGAGAGAGAGAAAGAGAGAGAGAATCTTTCATTAGCATAGTGGCAGGTGGGAGGGTGGATTGTGCATCCATTATAAACTAAGTGTTGGGAATTGACTACACCTAATCTTTAAGTTAATTACCTTTAGTCAAGGCCAATACCCTCACCCACCAACGTCCTCGGAAAACTACAGTGTATGTGTGATCGAGTGCAGAGAAAGGCCACAACACCAATAAAACCGTGTTCTTAAAAACCATCCTAGGAATTAATAGCGTGGCCTTATTTCCAATTGGCTCCTAAACGCATTCAATATTCTTCCGCAATGATGTTTTAAACAATGCTCCGAAGTGGCCTGCCTGATCAACTTGTAAATAATTCTCAAGGAGAAACCGTTACTTCTCAACTATTGCGGAAACACATTACTAGCCTAGCGCTGACGATGGGGCTAATCAACACTTTTTAGCCGTTCCATTCGCCTCCGCTAGGAATCGCGGGCAGCTGCGGGCATGTGCACTTGACGGCTATATCGCCCCCTTCTCTCCTCTCACTCGATTTTCGCTTTTTTTATCAGCGGCTGAGAGAAAACTGACAGCATATTTAACATTGCAGTTTTGCAGTACATTTGTGCTCCCCTGGCCGATTTCCCCCCAGACTCATCAATGCCGCATTACCAAGTCAAATCAGGTGGTGCTGCAGAGCTCGCCTCACACCAACACAAAACAGCCAGATCTGTGAGCATCACCATCACAGCCTGGGAGAGAATATAAAACACTTGCCCCCCTCTGCCGCTCTGATTTCTCTGCAGCCTGAGATTATAATCTCACAGGCCAACTGTTACCCTGTTATTGTTTCTCATTTCCAGCATCTGATACAATTAAAGGCGCACACATTGTAACAATACTCTTAGCTCTTTCTCTGACACAGGCTGTTCAGAATTAAATACTAGTTTAGTCAATACAGAATAGAAAAGGATCTACTGCAGTGTTTTGAAAACGGGTTATTTTAAATAATATTTACTGACACTGTAAAACAGCTACGTTCTTTGTCACATGACAACATCAAAGACAGTATATATATATATACATTTATGCATTTGGGAGACGCTTTTATCCAAAGTGACTTACATTGCATTGTCTTACACATTTGTTTCTGATTAATGAACAATCCCCTGGGATCGAACCTATGACCTTGTCAGTGCTAGTGCCGTGCTCTTACAACTGAGTCACAGGAAAGCTGGACTTATTTTTATAATATTATATTAGTTGACTTTTGCTTAAATTCAAAGAGATGGATTTAATTTTGAGCAAACAATTTGACCAATTATTCACCCTTATGTCTTTTAAAATCTTTTTTCTTCTATGGAAAAATGTCTTTGAGGGTTTTGTCAGCACAATGGAAGTCACTTTGGGCCAATGTTGTTTGGTTACAATGTTCTTCAAAATATCGCCGCTGTGCTTCTAAAACCTTGTATGTTCAAATTCACTGCATAAAAAACATAAAGGGTGATTATGGCAAAAAATTTAAATCATGAAATATGGAGATACAAGCTTTCAGAAGGACAGCAGCAATATCTTCATTTGTGTTTTGCAGAAGAATAACATCATACAGGTTATTATTAATCACATGAGGGTGAGTAGATGATGAAAGAATTTTCATTTTTCGTTGAACAATCCCTTCAACATCTGGCAGAAAAAGACTTAGAAATGTTACAAATCATTCTCCTATCACTCCCAGTTCATCTATCACTGTGCAAATGAAAGTTTAAAGTGTATTGCATTGTGGGATACAGCATTTCACACAGTACAGTGCGTTGCTCATTTTGTCAAATGTAGTAGGTCGTCCGGGTATTTCGTTTATACAGAACAGCGCACTGTATTCATAATATATCCCATACGGGTAGTGTGTTATTCTGAACATTTTCTTGCCCTCTCTCCTCCTCTCCATTTCTCGCTTATGACCATCGTTCTATTGGAGGAAAGGTCACACTTACTGCCCCCTTTCATCATTCTTATCGCCACGCTGCCATTTACAAGGCAGACAAGCTCTCCTCTGGCATGAGCTCAAGAAAGCAGGTTAGAAGGGACGTTGAAAGAAATCTGCCATTTATTTCCCCCGCTTTTTTGTTGCCGTTTCCACGGCTGCAGAGGCAAGACAAAAAGCTCTCGGGAGGAGGAAGAGAGAGCGAGAGTGATTGTGTTTGTGCGAGCGAGAGAAAGCATTGTGTATTGTTTACTCTGTAATTCACAGCGCATGCCGTTGATTAGCAAAGCAGACTGCGACACCGAGTCTGGGTGAGGCACAGGAACTATCTCTCTCGCTCTCTTTTTCTTTACTCTAGGGCACACTGTGGAGTGACTGATGGCTGCAATGTGAAAAAGCTGCCTGGGTGAGGAGTGAAATTTAAACTGCTGCTGTCAGGAGCATTATTTGGCTTTCATTACGACGTGCTGCTCCGGTTGCCTGAGACAAGCCGCTCTCTACGTGAGGCAAACGAGGCAGAGGCACCTCGCCTCCCTTTTATTAATTCATGTTCGCAATGAGCTCGTACATGATAATTACTGACAGAAAGCCGGCTTTGTGTACTGACAGTCGACACAGAGGTGATAGATGAGAGCGCGGACTAAACCTTTAAACATGGATGTCTAATAATATCACATCTGATGCTGTAAGCAGCGCAGAAATTCTGAAAAACTAAAAAATACATTATGGCGGCAAACAGAGAATCTTGGGCAACGATGATCGTCTAGTAATCCAACTAGGTTGACTAGTTTATTCCTATTTAGAGATGTGAATTATTTTTAAAGGGCAGTTCACCCAAGAATACAAATTCTGTCATCATCTATTTGCCCTCAAGTCATTCAAAATATGTATATGACTGTTTCTCGTGTGAACACAAAAGATAATATTTTGAGAAATTTCTCCATTCATTGGGCCACTGTTATACAATCGTTTTGTTGAAGAAAGAAAGTCATACTGGTTCGAATTGACATGAAGGTGAATAAATTACGACAGAATCTTCTTTTTTAAGTGAACCGTCACTTTAAAGCACAAAAATGTGCATATACCTATAGAGATATATTTAGGCATTAAATATCCCACCATGAAAGTTGCATTGCTAAGTTACTGGTAAAAGCATTCTGTACCTTTCTGTTACGCTTCATCTAGTTGTTTTGAACACACCATATTGTAAACAAACATCTGATCATTGTCACGGTCAACCCACAGACTAGTCTATAAACACATGGTTTTATTCATTCCTAATATTTAATTACAGTAGCTAGCAGAACAGCCAAAACATGTAGCAGCACTGCATTTCTAAAGCTCAATAACAGATAAGCTGTGCTATAAAGCTTTTCCTAGAGGACTTCTGTTTTTTAACCAATAAACTGATTGCGCTGGAGAATACACAGACCTCCTGCTGTTCGGTGTAGATGAATGAGACTGGGAGAAATTTAATTCCCTGCTAATTAGCATTCTGCTCAGAGGAGCATGTGGTCTCTCTGTGGGTTACGCCCAGGTCAGGTGACACCGGGCGACTCAGCAGCAGCCGTCGGGCTGGCAGTAGCGAAAGCTCTCGGGGGAAACTAAGTGGCAGAGCCCCTCTTCTGCTCTTCGGTCTGGCTGTCCCCTAGAGCTACTTCAGTCTTTCCTAAAACAAAGAGCGATGCTGCTGGTGGGGAGGTGCTGGGCTCATCTCCTTCACCACAGGCAGATAAAAACAGGATTACAGGTAAATACCAAGAGAAAAGGCCGACTGGAAACTCGCCGTCTTAAAACCTCACAAACCCTTCTCCCAAACCCAGGAACAACAGCCCCTACGAATCAAATGCCACTCATTGGCAAAGCGCAAACATGCGGCCCCTGTGTAATTTGCTTTAGAAGTGAGAAATGATTGCCTGCGACTAGACAATAATTAATTTCGCCACGGAGAGAAAAAAGGTTACGCAGCCGCTTCAATTACAAGACGATTCCGCCTTTGCTAACAGACGGGGTTGGATTCAAAGAACACTTGGCGATGACAAAAAGGAGAGACAACTCTGGTCTCATCAGAAATAGGCAGCGATGTGGGAAATCAATGGAGAGATCAATGGCGCACCTGCATCACTCTCTAGAACAGCGGGGGAAAGGAGCTCTTTACATAAGCACTGATAACCATCAGGGAGGCTGGCTTTTGCTCGCTGATTTACTGCGCCGGACCCCGGAGACACCTTCAGGTGGCAGAGCCGCTCTTATTCGCTATCACTGTAACCTTCTCAAAATCATCTTCAAAAGACACACAGTCGGAAAGAATTTAAATCATGCATTCACTCTACTTAAGCAATAAAGTGCAAGAAACTGTTGTGAGTATATTTGCTGTATTGTAAATATAGTCACAGGTAAAGCATAAAAAAGAGGTCGATCAGACAGAACGCAGTTTTTGCTGTTAGACGTGCATCTTTTGAATCGTTTTCAGTTGGCAGGGAAACGTTTCGCGCAGGCGCTCAGAAAAAACTCAACTCCTTAGCAGAAAAGCACATGAGGTCATGTGCATTTTCTCCTATTGTCCAATCGAATGAAAGGAGAGGCGGACCTTCCGATGTGGTGACAATACTTTACAGTTACTTGAAATGTCAGTTGAAAACGTGAGTTAACCGAGCAAGGTCAGAGCAAGCGCCCTCTGCTTGTACCTTTTAATGTCTCCGATAATATGATAGTAAATAGCAAGTAGAGCGTTCGCGCTATAATCCTTGACTGACAGGACAGCTGTTTCGGTGGTTACCTAGCAACATAAAAAACCGCTGCACGCTGCTCTTTTTGAAAGAGTCAACCAAAAGAGCAGCGCGTTTTCGAACTTTAAAAGTGCTTTCTATGTGATCGCCCGCTAAAGCATCATTTTTCATTAAATGAATAGTTCACCCAAAAATAAAAAGATTGCCCTCTTTTATTCACCCTTACGTTTCATGTATATGACTTTTGTTTTGTAGAACACTTAAGAAGACATTTTGAAAAAATGTCAGGGTTTTGTGTCCATACACTGGAAATCAATGGGGACCAAAGTTGTTTGGTTAGCAATATTCTTCATAATATCATCTTTTGTGTTCTGCAGAATCCATACAGGTTTAAAATGATGAGTGTAAGTAAATGATGAAAGAATTTATTTTATAAAATAATTTTAGGACAATTCTAGTCTGAGTTTGACACATCACTAGAAATTGGAACCAGTTGGTTTTAAAAGCAATAACAAAAGTGGCATAGAAACTTAAGGTCTTAGGAAAGCTCTGGTACTATTTATTTGCATATACAAGTTCATATTCTGTTCTCTGTGCAAAGAAATTCATTCATTTTTAAATGTCTAAAAACATCTTACATTTCTGGGCCCACTGTGTAAATAAACACTAACAGTAATCAGAGACGGGAAACAATTAGGACGTGGATGGAAGAGAAGGTGCAGTAGCAGTCTGGCTGGGGTGTCTTCATTAGAGCTGCCTGCTGAGAACAAGCAGCAGTAGCTTAGAACACGCCGGGTGCTTTCGGCCGATCGGTTAATTAGGATTTTTGCTGCTTGGTTTTGCACGAGAGAGGCGGGAAGTGGAAGGTTGATTGCCTTTTATTATCAGCCAAGCAGCTTCTGCGCTCCCTCCTTCTTTATTGCAGATCGTACAGATGTGAAACGTCTCTGCAAACATCAATTCCAATAATTACAAGAAAGTGCAAGCAAGAGCACGAGCCATCGCTCATCCGCGATCGCCCGCGGCCGTTCGTACCGCCGTGTTTCCCTTGATGACAACGTGCGACAGAAACGGTTAAAAAGCGCACGCGGATGCGCCAGTCGTTCCTCAAATTGGAGGATGAATGGAGAAGAGAGGTGCTTTCGAAGTGAAGAGGAACGCTGTAATAACTGCAATAAGCGAAGGGAGGTGTGTAAATAAGATAAGAGGGCTCGAGAGTTTATGTTGTGAAAAATAAAGCAAAAATATGTGAGAGCGCAACGTGTGAATGTAACACCTCGGTGCTAACCGTGCATCTGTCTGAATGGAGTACGACGTACTCGATGGTTAAATTTGGCTAAGGCTCAAATTACACGGCCTAAAAATCACAAAATACTTTGCTTAATACCATTGCTTTGCTGCTGTTGCAAAACAAGACAGAACAAATCAAGTAGTCATGCTATAATGATCCTCTTGATTAACACAAGGAAATCTGATATGAGTAGCCTTTGTAATTCACACCGATTTTTTATTTCCCTGTCAGAAATCATTTCAGTCTTCACTTGTTCGTTTCTTCCCAAAAGTTGAGCATCAATAACCCATATCATTCACGGGAAATGTTATGGTTTTAAAAACATGTGAATGCTACAACTCACAAAAACCTTTAACTAGCCACAACGCTCTCGTTCGTACCGAGAGATCTATAGATGCTGGCGTAACTGACCCTCTGACTCGTTTCCACTTATTACCGAGACTAATGCTGCCATTTGAATAAAATCAATACTTCTGTTGACTTAGACTTTAAAGCGTTCTCGTCTAATTTCGCCCGTTAATGTTTTTTTCATGAGGCAGCGCCCTGTGACACATGAAATCCCTTGAGTATCCTATAAAACGGTGGGTGTCGAATGAGCTTGTCATCGCTCTCAAAACAACCACCGTCGCCACTTACGCTCTTCTATTATATGAAGAAATATTACGGCTACATCTACAGCACTAAATTTTGAGTAGATGCCATCAATTTTATGGCGAAGCTTTTCAGTATAATAAAAACAGATAGCATGCTAGTTCGCTCTAGAAATACAGAATGACGACTGAAATCATTACAGCCGTTGGAAGCGGCGGACATTTTAAATCAATCTATATTCAACATGTGTGTGTGCATATTTGTTATTTAACTGCGTCTCATCTATCCGGTCCAATTAAAGCCCCACAATGCAAAAGATGTAAATAGAGAAGAAAAAGGAGAGGGCTGCAAAGAACGAGAGCACGAGAGAGAGGCAGGATGAGGGAGCGTGAGAGAGCTCCAGGGTAACGCTTCAATGATAAAAGCAAGAGAGAAAATCTTGTTTTGATAAGTGAATTACTGGCCTTCACTACATTTCCCTGCATTCCAGAACCAGTGGGTTCATTAAATGCATTGATATATCTGTCAACCTCGTCTGAGCTGCCTTCCTCGGGGCAGAGAAATGCAGTCACCTTTGCAGTGTTGAATCTCTCAACAGCTCGAGGCAACAGATTTATTACAAATTGATCCATTAGATAGCGCTGCCGCGGTTTATTGTTTACGCCGTACCTCTCTCCCTGCTTGTCTTCTCCCGTAATAAGCGGGAAAACTACAGGTGCAAAGCTATCGTCACGCACAGCTCAAAACAAAGCAAATGAAGCTAAATATCTTAGAAAAAGGTGCTGTCTAACCGACAACGATGTGCCTCGAGCGGTCACGTCGTGAAGAGAAAGTGGTTGTCGCAAGGGTAAATGAAGGACAAGGGAAAGGAGAATCTTGACGCGGCGCTCTCTGATGAGTCAGGACTGATTAGAGAGCACAAAGACAGCAGGCTACCCCCCCTTTCTCAAGCACATAATTTACACCTTCAGATCCTCACACATTCGCCATTAAAACATCAGACAAGACTTGATCATTGGTCTGCGGGCACAGCAGTAAAAATCCAGCTCCGGTCTGCTAATATAAATGACTATCAGACCTGCTTTACGGCAGAGTCATGAACAATGCCAGGCTTTTATGTCGGCATCTGACGTTAGGCTCTTCCCAAAGAGGATAAAATGAAGGCCAGTAGGAAGGCACCGTGTTGCATAATAAACTGAGCTCCACATGAATCTCTGAGCAACCTTAGAGAAGAAGAATTTGGATTTGTAATGCTGTGATAATCATCAGATCTCCATTCAACCAATTTGACCTACACATGTATGTATACTATCCGCACATACGTTCATTTCATCCATCACTGCTTATAGGACCAGTCGATTGTGTATACAGCCTGACTCAATAGTACAAGGAGGTCAGCCACAACCTATAGCTGATGAATATTGATTTTGCTTTCCTTGAGATGTCTTGGTGGAAAATGAAAACAAAGTTACTGTCATGTATCTAATGACAAAAGCAAACTCTTCCTCACAATAAAGCAATAATCCTGTCCCACTCATTATTTTAGCTGACATTTGAAGTAGGATGCATTTTTACTAAAGTTTTTAGATGAAGTAGTATTTTCATCTTATATTCATGGAATTCCTCAGTTCTGAACTGTTTAACATTTAATTTGCTGTTTTCACACTAAATGGCTTTTATTTGAACACCCATAGAACAGACACGTAGGCCAAAAAAGATATCCATATATTATATGTATGTAAAGATATGTAATGTATATACAGACACACACACACACACACACACGTATATTGTATATGTTTGTGTGTGTATATACTCTATGTACACACACTTGGGTTTTGACAAATATACTGTAAATGCCCTATGAATTAATAATATATTATTTTATACAATTAATATTTTTAATAGAGCATAAGATTGCATATATGTGACCCTGGACAACAAAACCAGTCTAATGGGTAATTTTTTTTAAATTGAGATTTCTACATAACCTGAAAGCAAAAAAATAAGAATTCTATTGATATATGAGTTGTTAGAATATGACAAGAGACAGAGATACAACCCTTTAAGACTCAGGAATCTGAGAGTGCAAAAAAATCTAAATATTGAGAAAATTGCGTTTGAAGTTGTTAATCTGGAGAACTGTGGAAGGCCAGCCACTCAGAAAAATAAAGATTTTATATATTTAAGGTGGGAAATTTGCAAAATATCTTCATGGAACATGATCTTTACTTAATATCCTAATGATTTTAGGCATAAAAGAAAAATCGATCATTTTGACCCATACAATGTATTTTTGTCAATAAAATGTTCCCGTTCTACTTGAGACTGGTTTTGTGATTAGATAGATTATATAGATTACATATATACACACACACACACACGTAACTATATATACACATTAAAAAAATGTAGGCAATTTCAAGCATCAAGTAAAATTCATATTTCAGTAAGAAAACTGTATATAGTAAAAATATAGTGTAGGCTACTGTGGTCCTTTTAGCTTTGCATTATGCGCTTAAGGTGATCCAGACACTTACGTCTTGCTGAACAAATTGGTTCAATATTTAAAAGCGCTGGTTAATGGGCCAGCAGGTTTATAAGGGATGTTACTAAAAGGCACATGTCAAACACAGTGCAGAAGCCCGAGTTCTCCTCCCCCGGTCCGTGCTGTTGCGGCTAATGCATCAGAGAAAATTGTATGGCTTTGCTAATACATCCTCTCCTCCCCGCCTCTCTCATTCCTCACACTAATGCACTTACAAATGGACAAACCAGACTGGAACCAGACTTCGAGTGAGCATGTGTATGTGTATACTGTGGGAGTGTGTGTACGCTTTGCTCTTGTAGATGACTGCTCTGAAAGATGGGCATTACCAAACTATGTGCAATATTCCAGGAGGCACCACATAATCCGCTCACGGCACCCACAGTACCCAGGCAATAAAGCACAGGTATGAAGTGTGTTAGCTCCATGTCGTATCATTACAGCGACCAATCTTTTGTCTAATTAGCAGGGTCAGTCTCCAGTCAGCAGGGACAAACCAATAAGGTTTCATTATTTTATAAGAAACCATCTTAGTTTCCCTCTTTACTAACAGCAGCCAAGCGGCCATGAGGTTCCCTGTTAAAACATAAACAGCAGTTTGCTATTACCCTCCCTTGCGCTCTCTCTATACGTCATGGAAGTCTATAGTAATGCTTTGGTTCTTTCATTCCTTAACAGCTGCTTTGGCACAGTTCTGATCTGGGAGGACATCTTGGAGAAATCTGGATAAGGGTCCTATAATTCTTAAACATGTTGCTTTAAGCTGACGGGCGTTTGAAAAGCAGTGCTGTGAAACAGTGTCTCGTATGAACTCCACGGCGAAGTGCAGCAATAAAACCAAAGCAAATGTCATTCTGTTACATGTGAGCCTTATTCGTTCACATCAAAAAGTGTTGATTGAAACTGTAGTATGAGCTTTTACATTATTGAGTGAATAACAAGGGAACTAGGCTGTTGTATATAAATATGTAGAGACACATCATATTCACCAAAGGTTGAAGGTTTGGCATGGTCCTGTTAGCCCCTGCTGGTGGAAGCTGGAACTACCCCCTTTTTCCTAATTTAAATGTTAAAATTGCATATATATAAAATCTGTTTTAAAATAAATAAATGTTTTGCAAGCAACATATGCATCACTTATAGTTCATGTCAGTATGGTAGATATGGGATGGGTAATGCTCACAAATTTCTTTAATATCCACTTATGGCTTCCACGATATCAGGTTTTCACTTCATGGTTATCGTGGCCAAAGCAATACACGGCAGCTTTTTTATCCTGGTATCAATTACTTTTATAGTGGAGAAATAATGCTATTAGTCAAATTCATCTTTAATTGTGTTTATCTTGTATTTTCTCATTTTGTGCCGAAAATATCACTCAAAATTCTAGTGGGATAGACAGTTTGACGCTCCTATAATTATTGTGCAATTAAATATTTGTATCTTCTACATATTGTAAACATACTACTATATATCTCCTACATGTGCCGAGATGATGATTAAGCAACAAAAAAAATCTATTTACAACATAATCTCGCCAGGCCTTGCTACTTATTTGTCTTTTCTCTTACATACAAGAAAAATGACATGCAATAGATTTGCATGACTCTCTCTCGAGAACTGTCAAGAAACACAAGACAATCAGGCCCGCTCAAGACACGTAGAGCCTCTCGGTGTCAGAGAGGAAGAAAGGAGGCCTGTCTCATTTCTGCCAGGCTGCCCTGAGTGTCAGCGTAATATCTTAAAACAACAGATGCAGAAAGCAGTGCTGCAGCCAATTACCCTGCTGTTGGCATTTGTGCTACACACACACGCGCGCGCCAGAAAACATCTTTTGAGAAGAATGAAAGAGCGGGATTGTTATGCGTGCTGTCAGTGTGTGTTGTCAGACTGTTAAATTTAATGAGTACACAGCATTTGAATGGCCTATCAGGAGCTGTTTGGAAGGACTATGACAGCGTTGTCCAGGGCATCAGATCTTTCAAGGAGGAATTGTGGATTTTCGGCAAACAACAGTGATTTGCAGTCATGTTGTGTTTGAAAATCAAAGCAGACCTTACTGTTAAACAACGGCAGTGTAAAGAACGACCTACCGGGTTACACAGATGGCAGCGATCAGTTACACGCCATAAAAACAAGCACGATTAATGGCAAGCAGGTCAAAAGCTAAATTAACTGACTGGGCGCATCTTTAGAAAAATGATAGAAAACTCACAGCCTTAACTGATGCGACTTCTTTCTTTTGAATAAACAAAGAGGTTGAGTATAGCTTTAGGGGTTTATCTAATTTAAAGAACAATTTTACCGTACATCTCTCAGGACAAAATCTGCCTTATCTAAATAAAAAAACATGCAGGCAATTTCTCTAGTAAAAAATATCACTAATTAAAAATCTCATTCACATCACCAGTGACTTTATCGCTGCATGCCACCAGACGCTGTGGTGCTTAACCGCTAGAAGACATTGCTAGTTTTGTTGCTCTACTAATGGTTCTGAATGTCATTAACAGCACGTCATTCCATTTACATTTATGCATTTGGCAGACGCTTTTATCCAAAGCGACTTACATTGCATTATCCTATACATTTGATTCTAAGTATGTGTGAATCCCCTGGGACCGAACCCACAACCTTGGCATTGTTAGCGCCATGCTCTTACCACTTAGCTACAGGAAAGCAAAATGTTCAATGTTGAATTAAAGGGATAAGTTCACCCAAAAATGAAAATTCTGGCATCATTTGCTCCAAATCTGTATTCATTTCTTTGTTCTGCTAAACACAAAGGAAGTTATTTGGACGAATGTCAGTAACCAAACAGATCTCATTCCCCATTCACTACCATAGTAGGGATATAAATAAATAAAAGGGATTCAGTGGGGGATGAGATCTGTTCGGTCACTGACATTCTTCCAAATATCTTCCTTTGTGTTAAGCAAAACAAAGAAATCTATACAGATTTGGAATAACCTGAGGGTGAGCAAAGGATGACAGGATTTTCATTTTGGGGTGAACTATCCCGTTAAAAATGAAAGCTAATAAAATGCTAGCCTACATGTTTTCTTTCCTCTATCTAGAAGAAAAATCATTCGTATTCAAAACATTTGTATTCGTTTCTCTGAAACTGTCAGGAAAAATGCTAACACACATTCAAGCCTGTGCTGAGCTTCACGCAGGGTCAGTCAACTATCTGACACGCATCAAGTCTGGGATCAAGAGGAACCGAATGTGTCAGTGTGATGGAGCATTATGTAAATGCAGACTCTCCCTGCCTAAATATTGACAAATCAGCTCAGAGAGAAGAGCACAGCAGCATCCACATGGGATCTCCCCTCCAGTCGCCTGACTGACACTTCATAGGAAATGTCTTCCATTTACAACCCATTATTTACTGCTCTCCCTCTGATTGCTTCACACTGGCCCTGGCAGCAGCTGCCCTAAATTGCCCTCTCGGGTGGATTCGGAGCACACTCTTGCTCAAAAGATGGATACATGCGATGCCAAAGAGACTAACTGGATTACTTCTGTTGTCAGCGTTTTTTCCGATTGCTGCCTCTATTCCAAGAAAATGCAAGAATCTAAGATTGCACGAGACAGTTTGACTGATGTGGATATTACAGCAAGGTGCAACTGTACACAGCGGGCTACGTTTCACTCGACAATGAGCGGTAATCTTCGGCATTAAACTATACTAATGAAGGAGATGCAGTGATGTGACTGTTGAGCTATTCATCCATGAGAACCCTCTCAGCTGTTAAAAGCCAACGGCGGAGGCACTGCACTGCAGTGAATCTTCATCACTATTATGGTGAAATATGAAAATGACAGGCAATCTGACTGGAAGGTGTTCGACAAACAAGATTCAAAAGGCGGGACGCGGCGGAATTGAGTGCCGCTTTGCAATGAGAAGGATGTGCTGCGCTTTAACCTGTTTTCAAAAGCCGAGCCAGGCCTGTACGGATGGCGAATACAATAGCCCCGTCGCCTTTAGGGTTGAAAAATGAGCACAGCTGTGAGTCAGTGTGACACTGATTTTGTTCAACAGTTTACATAGCTGCTCTGTGATACCCTTGAGAGTACTCTCATGCCCTTTAGCCAGCAGAGAATGATTACTAATAGCTTTCTCCTACACTGTTAAGACTCCCACACTCAGAGAATAGCAAAATGAGTGATTTTATTCTCCTCCGAATCTTTGACTAAGGGGGCTCAACGTTATTCAGGCAATTGAGCTTTCACATTTTTCCCAAGCTTCTTTAACCACATTAACGTTTATGTATTAGTCAGACTCAATATACAAAAAATGTGAATTATTTCATGTCGTGAATGTGTAACGCTAACTACGTTATTACATCAGTACACGCTTGTGAACTGGACTAGTCACGCTGTAGGCACTATTAGCTCTTGCGTGCACCCAGCAAAAACAATGTAATAGAAAGACATGTTGTTATTGTTTTATTTCACGGTACCCAGGCCTTTTAACTTATCACATTCAATTCAGACCACAAGCACAGAGAAAATGTGATTTATATTGCGGTGAAGCATAGCCTGTGAATGCCTGTGCAGAAAACACTAATATGCCGCTTTTAGAAGCTACAAACAGGAACCTGCGGTCGTGTGGTCAATAAATTTGTCATTAAAAGGCAGCGTGCGGGTTTTGTTAAATGATATCACACAAGCCTTAGGTGTCAGTTATTACTGGAAGCAAAACGACCAAGTGTGATAATCCTAGCCTGGTTGCTTCGCTTTGCTTTCTTTCTGCCTGCTAGATAAGCACATAACCCAAGGCAGAAAAGTGTTGAAAATCACAGCTAAGAACCAACCATAAAACTAAATAAATGAATTACCAACAAGCCTCAATTGCATTTAGGCTGTGAGAACGAAAAGTAACACTAAAAACAACGATAGAGAAAAAAAGCCATGCATACTAACAAGTCCATGGAAAAAAAATGAAAAACAGCCCCACACATTAAATCGGAGTAGCAAAATAAAGCAATTTGCCTAAGTACTGTACTGTATTATCCAACCTTGTACAAACTCAATGAAAGAAATTACTCATTGTTTCATGACAGGAAGGAGAAAAATCACTACAAAAAATACTTTTTAATACTTCTCCCTCCTCCAATCACAAACTGTTAGGGGTGCCATTTGGTGTTAGTGCTTCACAGTGGCAGGTGGCTGTACAATTCAGCCTGTGTTTACTGCACATTGAATAGACAAGAAAACAATGACATGATTATGACCTTATTCAGTCCCACTTCCAATTAAGTGAGCAGTGCTTTAAGTATGACTACTGAAAAAATAACTCTAGTGAAAACATCTTATGTTTATTAAAACAGCTGAGACAAATATTTATAACCGTTCCACACTTAACCTACTAAGCAATCCTTTTATGAGTGTTAGCATCTAAAGATGGTTTAGAAAGGTCCAAGTGTCCAAAGTTAACTTCCATTCCATGTGTGTGGATCGTTCTGGCCAGTGGCTGTGATATAACTATTTATTTTTATAACCACCTTATATTCATATTTTTCTATATAAAGATGTATTTAATAAACAATTTGTTGAAATGTATTGTTGTTTATTTTATTATGTAAACTATAAACAATTTGGGGATTGTATTGTGTAACTTTGCCGCATTTAAGTTTAGCCAAGTAACGGTTTGTCTGGTCTCCCAAAATAATACTGGCTAGACACAATTTTAACTTGCTAGTTAATATAATTAACTTTTTGTGCCTGTTTTAAGAAATAATCAGGGACTCGATTATTTGTGGATGTGTACTGGAAGTTAAGGCCACAAAAGCGTGCATGCGCAGTATCGTTTGTTTATATTGTTGCTAAACAGTCTATAGCATCAGCAAAAATTATTTTATATCTGAAACATCATGTCCATGGGGACAATGGACATGATGACATAACAACTTGGCCTCGCATTTGAATAATCAGCTGGTTTTATTGATTCCAGAATGTAAGCAGAATAACGTATGACATCATCCAACATACGGAGGCTTTACTGACAATGCAAACATGTGCTATCAAGTCTTCCTACAGATTTTGTTATTACTACATATAACTCATTAACAACACTATTACATCAGAAATGTTGTTCTTATGCAAACATACAAAATAAAAACCCCAACATAAGGGAAGCGTGTTATAATTGTCAACCACCTGTTATAATTGTTTCGAAAAACTGGCTTATTAACAGACAGTTTGTTTTACACTTACAAAAACTCTTTTAAAAACCCCGGCCATAAAAAATCACACACATCCCACCTTTGACAAGCCAGACAGAGCAAACACAGTGAGCAAATACAGGCACCTGACCCCACAGGACATATTTGATAATAAAACTATGTGGTCTAGCAACCACTCTTGATAAAAACACACGACAGGCAAGGCTGATTCTTTCGGTCAACCTCAGTTTTTTTAATAAAAGCTTTTGACAATTTTCAGCAGACCGCTTTAATGATGCTTAGTGCAATTAAAACCTGCACACTATAAGAGGTGCGTGCGTGCGTGCCTAAGCGCGCGCACAAGTTGCCAACAAAGCGCTCGTGACTCGGATGCAAGACATCATATAACACGAGACAAACTATCAAGTTCAATTCTGTCTAAACTCTCCAATAACACTTCGCATCTGCACCTGCTGTCATAACCTGCCTGACTGGCGCGCTGTTATATTTCTAACGATACGTGAATGATTCAAATATGCATGAATCTATCGGGCACTGTGATCGTTGGAACATACAGATTATGAGAATTATGGTGATGATGATGATGGCGTTAGCCTGCTAGCTAATATCTCCCGTGTTAATAAACCATAACACTCCCTAACAGCAGCAGCTCACAGCGGCAGTGATTATTAACACACTCGGCTAATTACACGAGCCACAAACAAATACGATCATCTCTCGTAAACAGAGACGGTCAAAGGCGGAACTTACCTGGAATCCTTCTTTACAACATCAGAGATTTTGTGTTTTGAGAGGTTGTAACTGAGCAGCAGCGGCGATTAGCGGATGACAGTCAAGTGCCGCTTCAAGTGTTTTGGAGTCGTTTTACAAACCTAATGCACCGATATTAATGATATGCTTGTCAGTCATCAATATTTATGGTGGTGAGGAGTGTTGGTAACGGGTCAGTGTTGGGACACAGTGTTGTCTCTCTCTTTCTCTCTCTCTCTATCTCACTCTCTCTCTTTTCTCTTCAGTAAGAAAAATACAACCCCCCCCCCCCTCGCGCAAAAGCCGCTCTTCCTGCGAGGAGAATAGCGTGCGCGTGAAGACGCTCGGCCCACTTTCTAGTGTCGCGAGTCGCGATTGGCTACACGCGAGCAGAGCGAGACATTCCAGCCAATCAGAGTGATCGTTTTGTGATTTAAAAACCCGCGTGAGTGCATTTTTACGTGTGATAAGCGTTGCGTGTATGTGTCAGACAACAGTGATATGCACGCGATGTCACAATCAAATATGATTTTTCAGATTTGCATCAACGGGAATTGTTAGTCTTACACCATATCATTTTCACAATATTTTAATAATTTTTCATTAACAAAGACATGTTTTATTCCTTGTTACGATCGACGTGACCTTTAATCCAATGATAGAGTATAACCGAAGTTTTGAGGATGCTAAGATGTAAGAATCTGCCCTTAAAAACTTTATTCGTGGACCACTCATCTCAAATCTCAAGGGGGTTTGTGTATATATATTCCGTGCGGCGCTGCGTTAAACACCCGGTCTTAAAGGGACCGCGTTATGTTTGAAACGCTCAAGCAGAATATTTCTCTCCAGTGTGCATATAAGCACACCGAGTGTGTGGCACCCTGCTGTGGAAATGATTGGTTTATATCGTTGTCTCCCGCACTTTGTGTTTCACCCTTCTCTGAAAGGGTGCTTCAGTCAGTCCCAAAGGATTTATTCAACAGTGAGTCATTGAACACGACCGCTGAGCCCTGAATGCTCTACTTAACCTTACGCTGTTCTGTCATGGATGCAATCAACACACAAAAACATCATCATATCGTTTTACATCCAACAATTTTTTTTAAGTCAGTAACATTGTTTTTTTTTACTGTTAAGTCCCTCGTACGTTTAATTGAAGGGTTAATGGGATACTGTAAATGGCACCTGTTTTGCACTTTAATAGATTGTAAGTGTAAATGTGTTACACGTTTTGCATAGGCTTTGTAAATGGTAAATTAACTATGCATTATATGCATTATGAATGTAAACCTTCGAATGAGGTTGTCGTTGAGTTTTACGTCCAACATTTTTTTTCTCAGTCAGTAACAGTGTGTATCTTTTGACTGTACAGTCCCTCATTACTTTTAATAACATTGTAATTAAGGTTATCGAAGGGTTAGTGGAATACTGTAAATGGCACCTGTTTTGCACTTTAATAGATTGTAAGTGTAAATGTGTTGCACGTTTTGCATAGGCTATGTAAAGGTTAAATGAACTGGATCCTGAAATTATGCATTATATGGATTATAAATAGTTTCCTTCGATTGAGGTAGTCGCTGAAAATGAGATACATAACAAAATTATTAAATGTATGTGTTGAAAAATGTATAGTTTCAATAAAAAATGCTTGCACGAGCATTCATTTTTTTATGAAAATTTCCGAGGATGCAGATTTTCGGATGTTTTGCATATGCAGCATTGTCCAACAAAGAAAGAAAGAAAGCAGAGAAATGATAAATGGAAGCGCTGTGGCATCACTGTGCTGAAGAAAAAAAACAGGCTGAAGTCTAACTGTTTTGTGTTACGGTGTAATGATAACAGCTGGCGGTTTTCTCCTCTCATTATGATAAAGGTATCAAGAGGCTCACTCCAAGATATTGTGTGGGAAACGGATGGCTTGTTATTCGATTGTGACATTGTTGCAGATGACAGACTGAATGAACAATAAAAATGGGGGAAGGAAGAGAATTTTTGACCTGGTGTTTTGATTGGAGGAGAAGAAGAACGTGGTGATTGATTTCAGGAGGAGAGGGTGGAAAAAGAAACGTGGATTCAGGAGATGTCTGTAATCAGAGAGACAAAGCCAAACGTGCAAGTGCGGTTAAGAGACAGGTTCCTGGGTAGAAAAAGAAACGGCGCACCTTTTCCTTTGTAAGTTGAAATATGAATGCTCGATGGCTTCTCTTGATACTGAACACCAGACCTCCATCATTCCTGCCAGCACAAGGCAGATGGCTTGAATCTCATTTCCACTGCTGGTCTACCTTGTCTTGGCAGCTCATCTAAGGCTTTGCTATTAGTAATCCCTTACATACTGTCAAGATATAATGTACATTACAGGTTGACTTTATTCGGGCAAATGTCCTTATGCTTTTAAAATAAATGAACTGAGGGAACTGAATGAATGTGATGAGTAGAATAATGAGGAGTTGGAGTACAGGAGACAATAAAGCAGTGTGATTTGTAAAAAGTGATTTGATTGTTATCATATTGTGGGCGGATTCATGCTCCCAGTGGGACATATATGGCTCATGAACACAAGCAGGAAAAACCACACGTGCTATGCAGATGAGAATTATTCAATTAATATGCGGTAATCAAATAAAAAGATAAGAAGTAACAATCATAATGCATTCAAATACTAAGACAGAATGTTCTTTCATCACGCCAGAGCTTGAAGTTTATTTTGTGTAGTCAAAGTAGAACAGTTACAAACCTTTCAGTTGCAAATGTTTTTAATTTGCATGGTGAATTTGTACATTTTTACATATTCACTAGCCTAAATGATAATTCAGAATATTTGTTTTATTTTGTTGGTTTTACAACATCATTTGTTTGTTTAGCAACATGCTAAATATAAAGGATGCTTTACATACTCTTGCAAAATACTTCTTGTGAAATACAAGATTAATCAGTTATTTGTTAGTTATTATAAGAGTTTTTGTTTGAAAGCATTCATCTTAATACAGGTAAGCATTTGTGCAGATTGTTGTGAGAAATATATACATGCTGATTCAACAGTATTTTATTCGTGACACCAAAGAGACTCCCTGGCATCAGAGTAATAAGGAAGTGACATGATGTGAAAGATTCTGCAATACTGTAAAGTAACAGCAGAGGGCAGTGTGCCACAACACATCGTGCAAAACTATTTCAGTCATGCATTAAGGCAAGAACTTTCAATAGACATTTTTATAACATGTACATGTACATACTGAAAGAGACTCTGAACAAAACTTATCACACGTGGAAAAAAACAGGGCTATTCTCAGAGGACAAGTGCTCAAATCTATAAAATCTGTTTATGCGTACAAACATGTTGGCAATACGACCACTGGGTGGCACAAAAGCGTACTTTCAATTTGGCTTATCCACTTTTCACAATAAATTTGTCAATTCAACATACTACAACATACTACTATAAATATTAATGCCATATTATTTAGCAACAGTTAACATTTAATTAACTTTTTTTGTAATATTCCACAAAATACAACATTTATTTTTGGGGAAAAATCGTGATATTTACTTTCATGCTAAACCTTGAGCTGCTTAGAGAAGTCAAGCCTATAATAGGAAGCTCTACAGCATGGAAAGAGTCTTCACTGAATATTTTAATACACTGAGTGCTAGAATACAACATTAACAGAAAAATGCAATATGGCATTTACATTTATAATTTTAAATCTTAGAAATGTAAGTAGCCTACTGTAATTTTACACCAGTAAATATTGATTCACTGTTAAATGTCAGGAATGAAGTATAAATTAGAAAGTAATTTATATTGTGCAGTGTGCTTTCTATCATAAACATTATGAGGTCACACTTTAAGAATAGTTTGTTTAAATTTAATTTTCTTGGTTATATTGCCAGGACAAAAATAGAAAACATAATATATGTGTTAATGTTAGGCTACTGGCAGATATTCTACTGTGGTCATTGCTCTGAGTTTTAAGACTCTTAAACACAATCCGTGCTTATGAGGTCTTGTTTTATTTGGATGAATCGTTTAGTGTTTATTTCTCCTCAACTTTACTTTTTTGCCGTTGTAAACCCTTTAGTAATATGACAAATATAATTTAAATTAATCATAAGTGTGTGATATATATATACATAGACATATATTTTTTTGAAAATAATGATGATCAAAACATCATGCAAATCTCATGTGCATCCCATCCCCTGAAGAAACAACAGCTAATTAAACTTTCATATGCATGTAGTCGTACGTTTTATGTAAAAACCTCTTCATATAATATAACAACGTTCACTCACACTTTTGTTTAAATAGGGATCATTTATTTGTTGTTATGCCACGCATATAGAACTAACACTTCTCAAAAGCAATACAATGCACATAGTAGTGCACATAGCACCACAGTGAACAACGTACAGTAGCTCTGCGCTAAAATACTCAGTGGAGCACCAGAATCACTACAACTCACAAGAAGCTAAACAAAGATCTCTCACACGACATAGAGACACAATTAAATGACTTAATTTATTTGAATTACAAAGCATAGATGGGATAGCAAGAAGGGTTAACACAGAGAGCAGTGTTCAGTGTCATAGACTACAGAACTGGACCTTTGAATTCACTGCGTTTCCAACTGGTCTCCATTCTACAGCAGTTGACTTTGCTTGGCGTTATGTGTGGGAGACTAAGCATGATAAACACACTAAGACCAATTAAAGGTGCTGCTTCAGATGGGCTTCCTGAAGTTCTTGCCAGCGAAGCGAGCCTTATCACCGAGCTCCTCTTCAATCCTGCGAGGAAAAAGCAATAACCAGATCAATCCAGGAATGAAATTTTGCTCAAAACTCAGCAATAAGTATTGACTGGCACTATTAATTCTATATTGACCAATCAGAAAGAAGTATTTTAAAAACTTATTAACGACTAAGAAAATATAGAGTTTTATATGCTCATTTATGTAAATGTAACAGAAGTTAAGCTCACCTCAGCAGCTGATTGTACTTGGCCAGACGCTCGGATCGGCAGGGAGCACCAGTCTTGATCTAAAGAGAAAATAAATAAAAATTGTAGTTTTATTCCTTAAATAAAAAAAGGTTAGACAGTGGTATATTTTTACCTGGCCGGTGCAGAGTCCGACCACCAGGTCAGCAATAAAAGTATCTTCTGTTTCTCCAGAACGATGACTGACCATCACACCCCAGCCGTTGGACTGGGCCATCTTACATCTAAATAAAATCAAGCAAATAACTCAAGACAAGCTAACATTTATTTTATTTAGTACTTACAAACACGCATGTTTAGCTCTAGATATTAGAAATACTCACGCCTCCAGAGACTCGGTGACAGATCCGATTTGGTTGACCTTGAGCAGCAGGCAGTTGCAGGCCTTATCAGACACGGCTTTAGCAATGCGTTTGGGGTTGGTCACTGTGAGGTCATCACCCACCACCTGGATGTTGGTACTGGCAGTGAAGTTGGACCAGGCCTCCCAGTCATCCTGGTCAAATGGATCCTCGATGGAGACCACTAAAAAAAAAGGAGAAGCGTAACTGACTATGCATTAAATAAAGATTTAGGACATTTCTAATTATTTAAGCGAGAAATGTCTGTCTTTAACTGTCATCATGAATAAGCTGGTGCTACAACAGCTTGTGCAATAAAATGATTGTTTGTGTAAAGTTTAATAAATACTCTAAAGTTTATTTATATACACTGTATCCATTATGTATCAAGGGAACAGCCAACTAGCCACAAGAGGGTCAAATCATTACTGCCATTGCTTTGCAAGTTCCCCCTACAGTGTCATTCACTGTAGAATTATTATGCCGTAAATCCTATTTAAAGACATCTTAGTCTTTTTAAGACATCCAAAATAAACCGGTTTAAGTAATATTCTGGATCTGTATTCATTAAAAACATATTGTCCACCTAGCTGCTCTCACGGTATGGTCAGGTATCATATACACACACACAGCAGCACTAAAGATCAATGAGGGGCAACTGACCGGGATAATCCTTGACAAAGCTCTTGTAGAGATCAGCCAGCTGATCGGGGGTGATATAACGGCTGGGGTCGTCAGGTGACTTGAAGTCCAGGTCGTACTTGCCGCCCTTGTAGAACTCTGAGGCGGCCACATCCATGCCAATCACGATCTTATCAGTGTAGCCAGCTTTGCCAATAGCGTTCTTCAGGAGCTCAAGAGCTGCAAAAATACATTAGTTTAGCCTACAATATCGTCATAAAAAAGCTTTTTTTAACAATACCATTATAATGTTAATCAATGTATCAGGAAAAAATGTATATTTTACTTGATTGATATTATTTAAAATAATTTTAAGGGATCATAGTGCAAGACAGCAACTTTGCAAATCTTTTACTGTTTTAACTTTTGCATAGTATTTACGTCAACTAGCCATGTACTGTACAGCTGTAAGCATTTTAAACAAACCATGACTATTTCTAAATCTTATATAGGTGACAGCAAAATTACACTTTGAGGCAATAATTTCAGATTTATTTAGATTGAATCTTTGGTACATGGTTTTACGCATAAGCTTATACATATACATATGCTTTTAACCTAAAGCAGTGCTTGGGATGATCGTATGAATCCTTTTAAGATCCTCATGTGAATTCCTGCAGAATATTTATAGACAAATAAATTAAAACTAAAATGACAAATATAAGAAATATTTAGACGTCCACAGAGGGATTATCAACCATGTGAGGAACTGTAAACATTGTGTTTGACTAAATCAGCAGATGTTAGGACAGCGTCTCATGCTCCGAGCCAATGAGCATTCCCCACAGAGTGTGCCACAGCTGCAGTTCTTCACTGGGTCCCAATCAATTTCATTTTAAACCAAGGCACCAGATCTTAACATAAAACTTTGGAAAAAACAAATGTTTTCATGTACTGGACAATAGCCAAGATAAGATGACTCTGCCAGAAATCTCTAATGCAATCCGTACTTAAGTGATATAAAAACTGTGAATTTGTTGTAAATTATCAGATCTAACTGTAATTCTTCAGGTTTGTTTTCATAACCATTTATATCTATATGGAAGTATGGATATATTTTCATCAACTCCTAGTACTGCAGTATTCACATTATTTGATGCATGTGGCATTCGGGATCATTTTTTTTCTGTTGTTTCTAAAACTCTAGACCGTCTCACCTTCTTTGTTTTCAAGGATGTTAGGAGCGAAGCCGCCTTCATCGCCAACATTGGTGGCATCCTGCCCATACTTCTGCTTGATAACATTCTTCAAGTTGTGATACACTTCAGCACCAATGCGCATGGCCTCTTTGAAGGTGCTGGCGCCAACAGGAAGGATCATGAACTCCTGCATGGCCAACTTGTTACCAGCATGAGAGCCACCGTTGATAACATTGAAGGCCTTTGAAAACAGACAATATGTGCCAGAGTTTGCATTCAATAATCCTTTTTTCTGCCGTGTGGGACACTTTATCTAAAACAAACAACTCAGCACAGCATACCCTGGCAGAATTATTTTGCCTTTCCTGCACTTATTATGAAAATATATATATATATATATATATATATATATTTATCTGTGAAGTCTTCACTCCTGCTTGTAACAATAGAAAAATAATGTTTTTCAATAATGTTATTCAAATGACTTTAAAAGGAGCGTACAGGTACTGGTAGAATGACTTCAGGGTTGCCGGCGAGGTCTGCAATGTGGCGGTAGAGGGGGACGCCCTTCTCTGCAGCACCAGCCTTGCACACAGCTAGGGAAACACCCAGGATGGCATTGGCACCAAACTTTGCTGTGGATTCAAGCAGGCACATTCATTAAAACAGTAATACATTTCTTTAATGCCTTGAATAAATTATGTTACACCAACTAATGCAATCAAAACAATAAAATGTATCAGATATGCTTACATTTGTTTTCTGTGCCATCCATATCAAGCATAAGCTTGTCGATCTTCTCCTGCTCAACGACTGACACGCTCTGTTAGCACAAAAGATTTATTACTGAAAATCAATCATTTGTCAGACTGGATGAAATTCATTCACATATATAAAGCACAAAACAAATGCAACATTACAGCATTCACAGCATTGTGAGATTAGAATAGTAAAGTTAATACTAATGTGCTTTTTCCCTCAAACATTAGTGCATAGAATTAAATCAAATCACAGTGAGACACTTCAGTCTGACTTACCACTTTTGATCTGACGCTCATAAACTAAAAATACTTCCTTTTAAAATTACTATTGCTGAGCAACAATACACATTATCACGTTAGTCAAAAAACAAATATTCCTACCTGGCTAACCAGAGCAGGTGCAATTGTTTTATTGATATGCTCAACAGCTTTTGAGACACCTGCAGGGAACAAGCAAAACATCACTGACCCAGGCCGAGGAGGAGAAGTGCATGCAAAGCAGACATAACTAGATGATCATAGAAGCAGGCAAAATATAGTTTTATCAATAAAACCCCAGGAAACCATCTGTGATCATCTACAGATACCTGCCGTGGTTAGTCGCCAAAACAAACCCATGGGCTCATGCTTCTGTGCTATATCAAAAGGGTCAAGTTCCTCATTTCTGTTAATAAACACACTAATTTACCTGATTACACAAAGCGGGGGCCAAGAACTCATTTACATATTTAACAGCTCTTTTCACCCCTGACAGAGGAGAAAAGAATCAGATGAAAACAGGAAAAAAGAAAAGATGAGGAGATCACTGAAGTGCTGCTAGAATAAATAAGCAAATAAAAATTTTGATTTACACTTTTTAAAAGAAGGAAGAAAAAAATAGTTTTTGAAATATATAGAATATTTAGAGTTTTTTATTAAAAGATTATGAGGATAACTGAAATATACATGACACTATGTATGTGTATATTTCTAAACAAACATAATTCCACTTTGCACGTATACTATTGAATTATGCTTGATTTTAATTCTTTTTAAAAGCAATTAAAAAGGGCAAAGAAATAGTATTACACATATACATTCTTCAATATGCTTGTATATTAATACTAAATATAACTGGAATGTTTAAAATACAAACCTTTGCCCATATAACGTGTTTTGTCATTGTCGCGGAGTTCAAGGGCTTCATAGATGCCAGTAGAAGCACCACTGGGGACTGCAGCTCTGAAGAGTCCTGTTGAGCAGTTATCATGATTAACCATTCACACCATAACACATACAAAAAATCCTGCACGTTTCGCTTAAAACGAATAAGTAGCCACAATTCCCTACTCGAATCACTGAGCGCATTTACATGCAAAGTCTTACGGCGATTATGCTGAATAAGCTGATATATGTAAGGTCATGTAAATGCGTGAAAGTTTTCTTTTATAGGGGTAGAGGTAGTTTTTGGCCAGTTACTCAGATTTCGCACTGCATGTAAATGCCTTTACCAGTTTTATCTCAGTTTAGTTTATGTGCGCATGTCTGAAAGCTCAGTAGTGAAACTCCCAAACGGAAGTAATAGTAAAATAACATAAAAGTCCGCTCTCGAATCATGCAGTTGATGTAGAAATGTCAAAATGAAGTACTATTATTGCATATGCAGGTACTACGACATGAGAAGAAATATGAAAATACAGCTTCGGACCGTTTTCCCACTGCATTTTTTATTACTTAACAGACTATCGACGATGACGCCACTGCACGCGAGAAAGCCAGCAAGTCTCAAACTTCCATGTATGTCCATGTACTTCCACGGTTTTCTGCGTAGCTGGTTTATTACTACGAATGAATTTTTTTTCTTTTTTAACTGATTTTTGATAGATATCTGTTTATTTTGTGCATGTAAACGCACTGAAGAGAGCTTTTCAGTCATGATCCACCAAACTAAGACACTACCTGTGTGCCATACTGTCCAACTTTGTTAAATCTACACTAAGCATATTTAATGCCAGAGCCTGCAGATAAACTAGATTTAAAGCTTAACCAGAGTCTCATCAACTATTGCTTTATAAGTCTTCAACTAACCATCATTAATGTAACTTAAGTCATGCTTAGGTTATTAATCAACATCCCCCATTTCACACTGTTTAACCAAAACACATCCATTGAGCTGTACTTAAATAAACACAGACACATCTGGGTGACTTGTCCCCATTTGTTTTTCCAGTTAGAGGCCAAAGGGAATAGTACAGTAATGCCAGCCAGAGGGTAAATGACATGTACACTACAAACACTGGTTTTAATAAAATACAACCGTCATTTTAACTGCAGACAGTATGCCAGCTCCCTCCCTCGGTTTAATTCTGTCTGGCAAGAGATCATTTTCACATTTTTGTTCTCTTGCCAGACGCAATCTTTTAAACCAGCCATTCAGTTCAACTTCATTAAAATTCGGGCCTTGTGTTAGAGGCCAAACTATCAGCTTGTTTGCAGACTAGTGTGCAGGGAATTACAAAAGCAAAATCCTGGTTTTCTTGTTCCTTTGATTTGTTGCATATTATGCATCAGCGAATTTTTTAATCTGCAAAAAAATCATAGAACCATTTGCAAGAGGTCGATCTCTATACTTCCCTGTTTCTGTGCATACTGTAGCAATGCTATCCAAGTGGTATACATTACGCTGTCTATTTATAACCACCTTCCACCTTATATGTCAACTCCATGCTACTGGACACCAACATGAGGGCACAGGCATAGAAGAGCTTTGACGCTCACCCATGCGGAACTGGTACGCTCCAGTAACACAGCACGCAATGTCAACTACTGTCGCTTTGTATTGATGTTAAACATGTAATGTGCAGCTCTGCCATCCTGAACAGTGCTTTATATGGATGACATTTTGGCAGATTGTCATATTTTACAAAAAGGTTGAATGGATCATACAAATAAATTTATTTTGATAGTTTTATTTGGTTCGGATTTGTTTCCACTAACTCACTATTATAATGAAAAACAGAAAATATTTTTTGTACATTTTAACATTTTTTCTTTACAAACCTTTCTTGGTGTACAGATCAACCTCCACCGTGGGGTTTCCACGGGAGTCGAAAATCTCACGAGCATGGATCTTTAGGATGGACATGTTGCAGTTTCTAAGAAAAAAAGAAAAAAAAAAAAGGATAAAACAAGAGCTTTGAAAGCCGTAGAATGACACAAATCTGGAAAACGCCTTTAGAATACAAGAACACAGTTTATGAGGAAAAAAAAAACACTTTACATTTGCATTCACATTGCATCTCTGGACAAAGCTCGTTTTGATATTAGGAAAAACTGAACAAGGCTAAAGGACTTCGCTATCTACAACTCAAGAAAAATCTCAATGCAGGCCAGACGGAAATGACTCAACAATTCTAAACAGAGTCAAATACAAGTAGGGACTTCCACATTCACCTCTAGTATTTCTCCATGTTACATCAGTATTCTTTCTTTCCCTGACTTATTGTTTCGGTTGAAGGAGTCAAAAGAAGACCAAACAGTGTAATCGACTCCATTTAAACAGTTAAGATGAACAACGGGGCAGTGGGAGCGGAGTAAACAGAGTAGCTTTTTGAATATGTCACTTATGAGCCAAGAAAAAGCCGAATCCTTCAGCTGTCAGCACCTATTCACCCAAAAATGCAACTATATTGGGAACTATGCACCAAGACTCAAACACTCTTTAGCATACATTTTACTTTCATCCTAGTCATTTTTCATCTGCCAAATGATGACACACAACATTACAAGACGATCCAGATGATTTCTCTCACACTTATGGTGTTGCATTCAGATAAAACATGTATATCATATTTTGTGTGTAACTACGCTGTCATGGGAAAACAATAACCGCTCACAAGTCAAGACCATTTCCTGCCCTGTCAAGATACTGGACATCCACTTCATTTAGACCAATGGAAAATCCTGTAGCCTTAAATGTCTGGAATCTTCCTACTGGGATCAACACAGTGGGCGGGGTTAACTCAGACTGACAGTCACAAATGACAACCCGGTCTGTGGCAGAGAATGTGCTCAGTTTTAACCGAGTCTAAAATATGAAAATCTAATGACCATTCAAACTATTTCGTAATTTTAGTTATGCAATATTATTTTTACCGACTCCGACACTTTTAACCCATTTACTCTAATAAAAATCCGATTTTAAAGGCTTAGTGACGTATAGACAAAATGAATAAAATCGACAAGCGAATTTCAGTTAAAAAAAAATTGTGCAGCCTCTACTAACAGGCCTCTCATATATCCGTTGTCAAAGCACCCGTAGATTTAGTTTGGAAATAAAACCCCAACTTACAGAAGTCGAATTGAAACGTACATATATTGCAATGTCTACACTAAACGTGATTTTTGGCTTTAAATGACGTTTAAATCACGTAACTTAACACGACACCTGGCTACCAAACCAGCTCTCTCGCTCTTCTTAAAAATAACTCGCATGACTATGACATAAAGCAACACGCGGTCACAATGTGAAAATGAGTTTATCGCACAAAAATACAAAAGATTCAAAAGCGTATCGCCAAACCAAAGCATCACCTTGAGTATTACATAACACGGTCAACCATCCATACCACTGATTTAAAATGGACATGTAACATATTTTCCGGTTTACGAGGTAACGTCAATACTTCTAATTGTTTGTAAGGGCAAAAGAATAAACAGTTTGCTTGTTTTCGCTGTACCTTAACCAGTGCGAGGGCAGACGAATCCTGACCGTGGTGCAATCGTGCAGAGCAGAGAGGGCAGAAGCTTCTAGTCTCAAGCGCAGTTAAGTGTAGGACACCAGGAAGCGCTGCGCATTTCTCCAATTCTGATTGGTCCGACGCGTATCACGTGGCACCGTAATGAATTCGCATGGCGAAAGGCACGTTTTCATCGATCACGACGACACCGCCTTCTTACAGGGATGCGGAAAAATGTTATTTATGTATTAAAAGCTTTTAGTAAGTTGACATGAGTTTATAAAATAAATACATTTGCAGTTATTGGGGGTTGAAGGGGTGTATGTTTAGAATTAGTGGTTTTAATAGAGTAATGGAAGAAGTTTCATGTTTTATAGTGGAGAATGCTGCAATGTGGAGTACGTGCGGAGCATCACCTACTGCCAGTGACGCGTCATAGAGAGCTTTCCATCAATGACGATTACTGGGCATTTTTCCGCTTTGAAGTATTCTTTTAACATTTATTCACTTGGCTTTTTCCATCACACATCAGTTTATAATGATATATAAATAAATAAATAAATATATATATATATATATATATATATATTATATATGTTTAAATTGTAAAATTGGGCATCATGGTGCAGAATATAATAGTTCATTTCAGGTTTGTTGTTTTCTTCATTTTACCAAAATACTAATATTTATATTATAATATACTAATATTATATAATATTTAAAAACACTATGCACATAATTCTTTGTTAATTTTCCTGTTAGATCTAGATTATTACTTTGCATTAGTTTAGAACATTGAGACACATCATTTATTAACAACACCGAGTACAGCAAATTTCATCCCCTGGTCATCTACCCATTTTACAACACATACGATGGACCAAGTGATGCTGTGCTGCTTCTAGCATCGACTATGGCGGTCTCACATCAAGGAATGACCTTGAGAAAGATGACTATTGCGCCATCTGGTGTTTGTTCATAGAATGACATAAACGTAAGACGTTTTTACTTCAAATCCCAAGAAGTACCTACAGCAAATATGCAAAAAATATGTTTGCTATCCACTGAGTATTTTATGCTACGATCGCATACATATAGATTGAGTGGAAGTATTAAGAACTTTAGAGTTTTTTTTTTAAATGTACACCCAAGAGAAATGTCCCATTTTTATTATAAATTCAGTTTCATCTCATTTTACATAAACAAGCGGTACTGTCATGCGCACTTTTGGGACCCCCCACCTTTACTTCCGGTACACATTTACAAACAAAAGAGTGCCCGTAATTTATTCTGAAAACAAAAGGAACCGAGAAGAACCGTTTCTTGGCAAAACTCGTCTAAAATAATTTGAATTTAGACTCCGATACCAAGCTCAACCGCTAGATGTCAATGTACCATACGTTTTGCTTAAAGTCACCATGATGAAACGGAAGTTCAAATTGACTTCCCCGTATCGTGTATCCGAGTGAAAAAGCCTCTTAAATTAGAATAAAAATATAGGGCGGGGCTTTATTCTGCCTTAACCGTCTTGATTTGTTTGTTGTAAATTGGGCCTAGAGGGGAGGGCTAAAAAGGCCTGGCCATTGGGCACTCAGTAGGCTATAGTCCTTCCTCTTTTTTGTTGCTGACGTCATGTGGTGGAGAGTTCTTCTTGAGAGGGGGAGAGGAACTTAACGTTCTTGAATAAAGATTATAACTCCAGATTAATTAAAAAATAATGATGTGCACTGATAAATCATTTTAAATAATCACTGCTACACTGTGTAAAACACTTGCAGGACACATTCAACAAATTGTTTATTTAATAAGAGGAACATACAAAAAATTCAACAAATCGTTTATTCAATACAATTATTATACAATAACAAAATGAAATAGATTAATATCAATTTAAATGAATTAATACAAATAGTTATATTGTTATACACTTGCCAAAAACAAACCTGAATTTAACTGGTTGGTCCGATGAAACACACATATAGTTAGTTCTTCGCTCAGACTTTCAGGATCTATACGTATCGAAATATGGATTTTTTTGACAACACTACCCGGAATACTGACAACATGTACCCGGGAAGTAGAGAGCTGTAGTCAATTCCAGCCGTTCTCTGTAGTCCTTGAAAAGTGAATTCTGTATAAGACACTATCTCGCTTGGTGTTTAACTTTGAGCTTTATCCTTTTGCAGGTATTATTTATGCTATAATAGCAATATTACACACTAACTAAAGTTTGAAAAATGCGATCGTGGGGAATGGCCGCTTTAAAAAATCAATACCTTATGAGATGACACTTTGCACATGCACATCAAACAATGATGTTTTGTATTTTCTTCAGCACATTGCTTTCTTTCTCAATTTTATCTTTACTAGGGGTACCTTCATGTGCACCGGGTACCCTTATTTATCTGTACAGTGTACAGAAGATTTATAGATTCTGAAGTTTTCAATGTTTTTATTTACATTTATGAACTGTCAGCTTTGATGAAAGGTACATGTTTCCTTTCTGGGAAATCGTTCAGCAAACTAAAGAGTATCACAGACTATCTGTGAGATCAACAACAATGTCAATTAAATGTAAAATAATAACATGGTTTTTTACATTGTTGATGAATTTTGGGTCATTCTCGATCTTGATGTTGATCTTGATGTTAAGCATCCCTAAAGCATGACGCTAGTACCACCATCATAGATCACTGTTGGTACTGTGTGGATAGTAGATCTAGATTTCTACTCGTATCACGCGGAATAAAGGTTACAGGGTCTTGTCTTGAATTTTAGCCTCACAACATGTTTTTAGAAGTTGCATTCGTGTTACTGTTATCTTTGCAAATTCCAGACATGTTTCAAAAGTTAATCTTGTTTAATGTGGTTTCTGTATGAGTTTAATCAAACAATTGACTCTGGGTTTTTGTATTTTCACTAGGCTTTTTGTTTGATTTTCTTCAACATATTTTAGGTAAACAATAAATGTAAACCAATTGATTACATGTACACATAGACATTATTTTGAGCATGTTTTTATTGTAAACAGAAGGTAAGGTGATTTCAGTTTAACCGAATGTCAAACTGAATGTTTACCATCAAACTCTATAAGCAAAGCTGTGTAATTAAGTGTTCATTTGTCACATTATACATGTATGTATGCAAGAAAAGTTTTATATTCATAGTCATGTCAGATTTGTCAGCTGATTTATTGTTTATCATTGAAACTCTCCTCCTCTCTAAGTTATATATCTTTACTTCCCGGGAACAACTTGTAAAGTAAATATTCAAAGTCAAAGTCTGCTTATTGTCAATTCTGCCACATGTATAGTACATACATAAAGCTGATTGAAATTGCGTAACTCTCAAACCAATATATATAAAAAAACAGATAAATACAGATTATACATATATGTCAAATACAACTATTACAAGCAGGGATATTTAAAAAACAAATAAGAAGATCGGTAATGGCAGATGTAGTACAAACCAGTGAAATAAACAACAGTGCATGTAAGGCAATGCAAAGAGCTTATTAGTCTGTTTAAAGTGACAAGAGAAAGTGCTGTTCTTTCTAAAATATTTTAAAAAGACGTTTTCTCAGCATGTCACAAAACTGTTAGTGGTATAAACCAACTTCTTTTCTCAAGTTTACTCTAGGAATAGTTCACCCAAAAAAAAAGTTCTGTCATCATTTACATTTTACTCTTGTCATTTTAAAACTGTATGACTTTCTTTCTTCCACAGAACACAAAAGATATTTTAAAGAAAGTTAGAAACCGAACGGTGCCTCCACCCGTTAAATTGAAAGATTAAAAGATGATCGAATTTTCATTTTTTAGTGAACAATCACTTTATAGAGTAAACATGTCTTGACATAACAAGTTGGTTTAGTTTCTTCAATTTTAATGATACATATAAATCTTCGTAAATAAAGAAAAACATTATGAGCCTGAGCACTTCGTCTGGATTTGTTTGACAGTCCTGTGGGGTAAAAGCTTTAACAAAGTGACTTCATTTATCAACACAAGAACAAAAAAGAATAACAATTTACAAAGAAGGGTCTGGATTATCTCTCAAGAGTAAACAAAGAAAGAGGAATTTGAGAGGTAGCCTACTGAACAAACTAGTCCTGTTGGTATTGAGAGCCACTACAACTCCAACAAACTCCAATACGTCAAAGCTTCCGTACATTACCATGTTACTACACGCCTTTGGCATTCTGGGTGTAAACCGTTGGATCAATGTGACACTCTCTCAGCACTTCTTTTCAATCCTGCGAACACATTCAGACTCACAGTGTGGGCTTGTTGTCAGAATGGAGCTGTTTCAAGTGCTCTTATATGCCACTTTTGTGAATTTTGCATCGGCTGGAATAGATGGAGCAAAGTGGACATACTTAGGCAAGTGTTTGTTTTCATATTTAAATAGAAAGCAAAATAAAAACTAAAATACATTTGAAATAAAGCCTACCTTACGAGTTCTGTTATGCATCTTTTTGTAAGGATTAGATAATACTTTTGTCAGGTAAAATCATAAAAAAGTTTTTAAATTACTAATATAAAAGAATATAAATTTATTTGTACACAAAAGTAACAAAGCAAAAAAATGTTCGTTTTTATTACATTAATTACATTTCACAATTTTCATTCATTTACCATTTGCAGCAAAATATGTAAAACACATGTAAAGTAGCAATTACGGATCGGGTTTCTCTCATTCTTTTCATGTCTATAACATTTACGTTGCTGGTGGCGAATATACGTGAATTATACTGTTATACAGACGGAGAACTGGATCAGAAACACTGGGCAGAAAAGTTTCCAGACTGCGGTAAAAATCAACAGTCTCCAATTGACATACAGCGGCGAAAAGTTCGATATAATCCACGGATGCTGAAGCTCGAGCTGTCTGGTTATGATGAGATGCACGGTCAGTTTGTCATGACAAACAACGGACATTCAGGTAAGTATTTTTAGATTTAAGCTTTTAAGGATCAGATTTACACCTTCAGTCAAAAATGCTTAAAAAAGATTTGCGTTTAGAGCCTTAGATGCGTCTGTTTCGACCTTTTTTATCGCCCTCTAGTGACAAAAAGTTGCTAAAACATTTCAGTAAACGTGCAAAAATACACACACAGTATATCATTTTTTTTTACTACTGGAGCATCTGTTTTTGTATGCATGCTTTCCTCCAGCTGATTTAATGTGAGGCTTACAGCCTGGGCTAGTTTTCTCTCCATTAATATTTCCTTGTTTTTGAAACAAGTGGAAATTGAGCTGCCACACACAATGATGATCACCAAGGGATTTCCAGGCCGCTACACTGCTGTCCAAATGCATCTGCACTGGGGAGGCTGGGACATGGAAGCAAGTGGATCAGAGCATACAGTGGATGGCATCCGCTATATGGCAGAAGTAAACATTTTTTTGACCGAATTTGTACCCCACACCTTAAGTTATCCTATATATGCATAGTAATCAAGTGCAGACTCCTATTCTAAAATTACAATGTGAAATTAAAGAGTTAATTTGCAAAAAGAGTTTTTTTTGCAAATAATATACGATTATTAATGGTATACCATGTTATATGTAGAATGTTTTTTTTTGAGTTACTCAAACAGGAAATCCTCCTTGTAGCAATACAGAAGATAATGTTAGATCTGCGATATGTTTTAAACCACACATTACACAATTTACAGCGCTGTTATATGATGCTGTTTGACTTCTCTGTGACAGCTCCATATCGTTCACTACAACTCTGAGAAATACAGCAGCTTCAAAGAAGCCAAAGATAAACCAGATGGTCTAGCAGTTTTAGCATTTTTCTATGAGGTAAGATGACTGTCAAAGGGAAGTGTATTCAAAAATACACTAACGGTTTTCATCCTTTGAATTAAAGATCATTTTTGTGCCATGCTGCCCTTCATGAGATTGAAAATGATCCACAAATAATTACATAACAACATATTAAAATTGAAAATTGAAATGGTCAAAGAGTCTCTCTGAATGTTATTCATGTTATCACATGAGGTCTTTTAGGAGCTGGGCCAGGACCAATGACCCCATGTTGCCCGAAGCATGCAGCATGAGTGAAGTTAGACATTCGCATTCTCTGAACTAAATGGGTTAATTGATCAGACTATTGTGTGTCGGAGCACTGGGTAAAATTCTGATGCCACAAAATTGCAGGCCAGAAGCTTTCATTGGCATTGTGCTCTTATCACCCATGTGCTTTAGCAACACACCCACAGGCATTCTTCTATGCTGTCATATCAAGTTTAATTGAAATATGTCATTCTGGAATTGCTTGGGTAAGAGCTGGGCTTCATCAATGGTGTATTCTTGAAACCTGTTTATGAGATTTAATCTGAAAATGTCTCAATCAGTTGCTTATGCAAATAATAACAAAACGAATTTCAACTCTGTGGCATAGTGTGTTTTTTAAAGCATTGTTAAGTACTCTATGTACGTTTTTGTGTGTGAGCATTGCCTATAGTAATACAATTCACATACATGGTTTGTTTTCAGGATGGGCATTTTGAGAACACGTACTACAGTGATTTTATTGCAAACCTAGCAAAAGTCAAGTATGCAGGTAATGTAAAACATCTGTGTTAAACATCTCTAAAGTACCTAATTCAATGAATTATTTTAATGTAACATCCATGCACTTGTATTCCCATACACTGTTAATATCAAAGTGACTTAACTTATTTAGTAATTTATTCCATTGCTTTTAATATGTACTAAGGTCCTCTTTACTCAGTTTATTAAGTAATTTAATATTTTCATCCCCAAGTTAAATTGCTTAAATCTGAAAATCTTCATATTGACAACATTTCTGAAACCTCGAAATACTAAACAATTTTTTGAAAAAAATGTTTTATTAAGGTTACGGTAAAGTTCAACGTCTTGTCATTTAAAACCTGTATAACTTTCTTTCTTCTGCAGAACACAAAAGAAGATATTTTGTAAAATTTCAGTAACCGAACAACTGTGTTACCCATTTACTTATATTGTATGGGCACAAAACAAACTTTTTTTTAAATATCTACTTTTGTGTTCTATATGGAAGAAAGAAAGTCATATAGGTTTGAAAAAATGTTCATTTTCGGGTGAACTATACAGTTAACAAAAATACTGATGCAAAATAAAAATATTGTTCCTATATGTACTCTGTTATTTGAACGGTGTTTTTCTATCACTTTTACAGACCAGTCCATGAACATCTCTAACCTTAATGTGCGCTCCATGCTCCCAGAGAACCTCAACCACTTTTTCCGATATCAGGGTTCTCTCACTACACCTCCATGCCATGAAAGCATTCTGTGGACTGTGTTTGATACCCCCATCACCCTCTCCCACAATCAGGTGCGTCCTCCCTTTCCCCCTTAAAAAGGTCCACAAGCATTTGTGTTCTTTTTCACTTCCCTTAACTGTGAATGCGATGACCTTTAGATCAGGAAATTAGAGAGCACATTAATGGACCATGAAAACAAAACCCTGTTGAATGACTACCGCATGGCTCAGCCTCTGAATGACAGAGTGGTGGAGTCCTCGTTCCTCCCACGTCTTGGCAAAGGAGGTGAGGGCAGATCTCCAGCCGCTCTGAGAAATATTTAGTGTCAGGTGTGCGTTGCCTGAGCATGATCTCCGTCTCTTTTGATTTGTGCAGGACTTTGCCGTCAGGAGGAGATCGAGTCTAAGCTTAAAAAGATAGAGAATCTCATTGTGTCGCTGGACAAAAAGATGCTTCCAGGTATAAACATATCAAGGTCTTTTCATGTGACATAGCAGGTGTATAAAGATGAAGTGTGTAATATATTTGATATTAAATGGGTCATATGACACGGCTAAAACAAATATTATAGTTTGTTTTAGATGTAATGCAATCTGTATACACGATTGAAGGTTAAAACGCTGTATTTTCCACATACCATGCATGTTTGTATCTCCTCTTTGCTCCGCCTCTCTGAAACACGCAGATTTTTTATGAAGCTCATCGCTCTGAAAAGCGTGGTGCATGTGCTATGATTGGCCAGTTAGCCAGTGCGTAGTGATTGGTCGAATACCGCAAGCGTGTGACGGTAATTCAACTCCTCTTACCATATTTTGAACATCAGGTTCCAAAGCAATTGTACTGACAGGTACGCCCACCTTACTTTCTATACATTTGGGCGGTCTTAATCAAATCATACCACGAACTGACGTAGATTTGTGTCTGCCGTTTCAGCACGGTCTTGGTGAGCATTCGCTTTAAGATAGAATGCATCTTTTGTTCCGACAATTACATTTTTGCAATTTCACGTTTCTAATACATGCATGGACAACTTATAACACACAAAAGACACAGAAAAACACATATTCGCGCCATATGACCCCTTTAAAACAGTTTTATCTCATATTATAATGCATAGACAGGTAAAGCTGTAACCCTTTAACTAAACATCCTCAAGTTAGAATTTTAAGCTGTCTTTGTATATATGCAAACAAAATTTGACATGCATTTATTGTTTACTTTTAAGGGCCACCATTTCCAGATAGGGGTGAGTTTTTTTTATCATTATAAAAGTTGTCAAACACTTTCATTTAAAATGTAAAATATGTTCTGACATAAATTTGCTATCTTTTCTAAGACCTGCAAACTCTATTCCCGCTGGTCCTGTACTTCCCGGAAAAGAATTTGGAGACTTATGCCCTGGTGAACTTGACCCAACCCATGACCCTTCAGTCCTTCACAGTCTGCATGAACGTCCGTACGCCCCCCAGAAACGACCTAACGGTGCTGTCCTACTCCACCTCGCGCAACGACAACGAACTCATGATCTCCTTGGGATCTGAAGTGGGTCTTTGGATCGGCAATGAGTTTGTTAATTTACCCTTCGACCGCCAATCCCATGACTGGACACACTATTGCTTCACCTGGGCCTCACATACCGGGGGGGCTGAGCTGTGGGTGAACGGACTAGTGGGTGAAGAGCGATATATCAAAACAAGGTATACCATTCCATCTGGAGGAACCCTGATTTTGGGAAAGGACCAGGATGGCTTTTTAGGTATCTCGGCTACTGATTCTTTCGTTGGTTACATGACGGATGTAAACGTGTGGGATCATGTGCTCACTGTGGAAGAGATCAAAGAGCAAATGTTGTGTAGCAATGGAAAGGTGAAAGGGAATGTTTTGAGTTGGGGTATTACACAGCTCAGTCTGTATGGAGGAGTTCAGCTGTCTGCTGAGCAGGTTTGCCACTGAGAGAGAACCCCACTGCTAAACACATTCTGAACTGTTTTTAAACGACTGTTAATATCAGTGAGACTCGCTTTGCTAACTTGTACTGTATTCGGTACCCAGGGGATTCAAATGCAATGGAAAGATAGAAGATTATATTTGATTTGCTCTGTATTGCTCTGTACTTTCATTTCAATGTATTCTTACTCAAATGAAAAATGTAAACCATATCTAAAACATTTAAAAAACAATTTTTAGACTGTCAATTGTGTTTGATGTTTTACACCCAATACATACAACATAATATAAAATATATAACATCAAAAAATACACACACACAGCTGGAGAGAAAATTAGGATAACAAATCGAAGGTGTTAAGGTAAAATTATACTCTGTAATACTCCCAAATTTCAAATAAAAATATTGTTTCTATTTGCATTTATTTGCAGAAAACTGGAGAAACAGGTACAAATAACAGAAAACAAGTTAATATTCACTTTTAAGAAATGCAACAGTAATATTTGTACACGTATTTAAAGAAAGTAAAACAACTGTAAAAACCTCGATTTTTATCACAGTTTTCATGTGTCTTGTCGTGTCAGTCTTTATTGCTGTTGGATGACTTTGTCACTCATGTGGTTTGATTTTGTGGAAATTCAACAGACCCTGGAATGACAATACATCTAGAAATGCTGATTAAAAGCAAACTGGACTGAGCTTTTCATTTGTTTCTCAGCTGTATACAGTCAAACTCAAAATTATTAAGACACCTTTAACATTTCTCAAATGATCACAATTTAATCGGTATAGTTTAGAAAAATGGTAATAAAACTGACAAGAACTGTGTCAGAACAAATTAATCTTGATAATGTAATATAACTATAATACAAAGGTATATAATAGAGGTTGAATAGCTGTCAGGCGTTAAATTTAAGTAAACAATTTGATAATACCAATTTAGGGCAACCAATTACAAAGCACTGCTTCATTTTGTTCAGTCTATGATGTAAAAAGGTCGCATTAGCAATTAAAGAAAAAACCCCACTAAAGCAAAACATGGTCAGGTCAGACGCAGTGTCTACACCGGAAGCGACCAGCGCCACAACGAAGTTGAGTTGAATTTACTTTTAACCAATCAGCCTTCATAGGAATGTGCTGTGAATTTCACGTTCATCGCTTTCCGCTCCAATTTCTTTAATCGCTGAATCTCCAGCCTCCACTACAGTCTCCACCTTGTTTCTCTTAGCGAAAAGCTTGGTGATCTCCAGGAAGGTCTTGTTTTTGGTCTCTGGGATGACCAACCAAATGTAGATAAGTGTGGCAAGACAGATGCAGCCAAAAATGATGAAGCTGTATTCACCCAGACCCCTCTGTAGATACACAAAAGCTATGAGGAACACATTTTTTCCTTCTAGCACTTTCATGTGCTTTGATTATTCTGCAGGTTTTATAAAGAAGAGGACCTTCAGAACACCTCATTTGTACACTGATTCCAATACAGTGCGGTACTATAAATATTTATCAGTGCTTTGTTTGAACTCTGACCTCTAGAAAGGGAAAGACCAGGCCGACTGTGAAGTTTGAAAGCCAGTGAACGGAGCCAGCCACCATGAACGCCGGTGGTCTAGATGACTGCCGGAACATCTCAGTGGTGATAACATAAGGAATAGGACCTGTTAAGAGAAAACACTCCGTGAAAACCCGAAATTCTGTCATCAAACACCTTCACTGTTTTTTTATAGGAGAGAAAAGATTGCTTGAACCACACTGCTGCTTTTACAATCTGTTTTACAGCCACTTTAAAGCACAACCTCTTGTGCTCACTCTAGCATTTTAATGTAAAATCTCTGAACTGCAGCATAAATCTATTGTCATTCCCCACAAAGGAATAAAACAGGCTGAGGAGAGAGCGAACTCATAGAGATGTAGTGAGCAAACTGACTGATGTAGTATTATGGGTGTGAACTCACTTGGGCCAATAGCATGTCCGATGACGTAAATAATGACACAAACGATGCTGACATAAGGCATCCAATCCATTTTTGTCTGGGGGTGAAACATTGAAAGCAGTTATTGTACGGTACACCTGCCGTGCTAATAGAATTGCATTTCACATTGACCTCAAGGTCAAAATTTGTCAATCCAGATACGTTTGAAATACTCATTTGTTCAGAGAACAAGAATTTAGAGGTCATGCCAAAAGTACTCTTTTAGTTAGTTTTATTATTCATAATGTTATGCTTTGGCCTTTATTGAACCTGGGTGTACTGTTATACCTGAAAGTGAAGAGCTACGGTCAGAAGGACACAGGCTACACAGCATATGCCAAAACCAATCAGTAGCAACGGCTTTCTGCCCGATTTCTCCACAATAAACACCTACTGACACATTTATAAACATCACTATCAGGTTTTTAAGTGTCATAACAATTTATATGATAAATGAAGATTCTTACAGCTGCTACTGTCATGAAAACATTCACAGCTCCTGTTCCGACAGTCACATACTGAACGTGATCTTCCCTCACTCCTGCTGAGCTATAGATGCTGTCAGCATAGTAATATATCTGAATATGGGATAGGGATTCAGTCAAACAAAACATATTTGAAACCTGTTGTGACATATACACTTATATGTCCAGCGTGTACTGTTAGGGAGGATCTTTTGATAGAAAAGCAAGATAAAAGCCAACTTGTTGAATTCTGTTGAAGCTTTCAGGAAACTGATTTCACAACAGGGTAATGTGTTGAAATTAACTAGTTGCGTAAATTGCTTGTTTCAAAGCTGCGCTCACGGCATTGACGCCTGACAACTGTTGACCCATGTTCATGATGACTATAGACAGCAGCTGCCAGCGCAGTGAGCGGAAGGTGAGGAGGTTGAGCACAGACAGCCTGCCTTCTGCTCGCTCCGACTGATCCTCAACGTGCATCTCAGACAGTTCCTCATCCACATCCTCCCAACCCCGCAGCCGCTGGAGCGCTACAACACAACCAGAAGACATCAAAGTGTTAATGCTTTTGAAGCATTTAGATCAAAACACATCGCAAATAACAGATTAAATATTTAAGAACAGTATCTCATGTTGGTGTGTAATGCAACCGGTTCAATTAGGCTACATATCTCATGTTGATGTGTAAAGCAACGCTACACTATAATTTAAGAGTGTTAGTGTTCATCATTTTGTTTAAATTACCTCTTTACACATAGGCTATTTGTATGCTGTAAGATTCTCATTTACAAATCATCTGCATCTCTCTTTATGCTCATTGTTGGTTCAACTCTGCTGTGAGATGTTTTTTTTTTTTGTGTGTTTAAACGGAATATCTCCTTCTGTACCTTTCCTGGCAGTTTTTTCATCCCCCTTCTGTATGAGCATATAGCGTGGACTCTCTGGGAAGAAGGGCAGAAGCAGCAGTTCTATGACAGCTGGAATCCCCGTGAGACCCAACATGATGGTCCAGCCTGAAGAGAGAACATTACACATCACCACCATGAACAAAAGAGTGAGTCTAAAATCTCTACTTTAGTAAACTGTATTACAGCTGAATATTAGTATGTCATTTTCGAGTTAAATACAGATTGACATAAATACAGCTCCCAAATGATTCATACTTAAATAATGTTACCTTCTTTGTTACCCAGGATACTGCGAATGCCAAACACCTGGGCAGTCAGGATGCCAATAGTGATGAAGAGCTGAGGCACGATCCCAATGGCACCCCTGAAATTCTTGGGTGAGAGCTCGCCCAAATACATGGGGACTACATTAGAGGATAGGCCTAGTGGAGAAAGCACACTGGAGCACACATAAACATGATCCATACTGTCTGACGGGTGAAAAGATCTACTGACCTGCACAGATGCCCACGAGAAAGCGTGCCACAATGATGATTTCGAAAGACCTCACAACTTCACTCACACCCATCATTACAGCAGGAACGATAGAGAAGACGTTGTTGAACAGAAGTGTACCTTTTCTATAATGGAACACGTCAACAAATGTGTCAACATAAAGGCCCGATACAGCTCATAAACAAACTTACTTTCTGTAAAATTACCGTCCTAATTTGTTCACCAGTGGAGCTACCATGAGAGATCCAAAAAACCCACCGAGTGGGTACATGGAGACGGTTATGGACCACAGGAGCGTCAGAAAATTGTCTGTCATTGGACCATACCGATCCTCGTATATTTGGGTGTAGAACATCTGCATTTCCTTTTAATCAAAGAATAACGTTTTAGACTATTATTTTACATTTAGCAGTACAAAAATAGGAATAGAATAGAAAAAGTCAGTACCGGGGCAGGTGAGTTTATTACAGCAACATTGTAGCCGTATTGAAAAGATGAACCAAATGCAGAGATCAAAGAAGCTAAAGCCAAGACCAGTGTCAACTTCTGTAAAATAATAGACATTTGAAAAAAACATTGTAAATTCTACAAACATTCCTGATTTAAAATAGAGCAATATACAAAAAGTCATATGAAAGCTGCTACAGTATGTTGAAAGTGACCAAAGGTGAAGGTTGCTGTTTCCAAACTAAAATAGAAAGAACAGAATTAAGAATGGCTTTATTTTGCAAAAGAAAAATGCAGTACTCACCCCCTTCCTCTCAACAATCTCTGCTTTTATCTCTTTCTCCATGCTTTAAACAAACCTGGATAGTTAAAATAACTTTAGTGAAAAAGACTGACTGTCGTTATTTATTTATATTGTACCCTGGACTTTGGATCCAACCCTGATAAAGGTTATAGTTGTTCAGTCACTACTAAAGCGATATATAAAGTAGTCATATAACCAGGTAGAAATAATTTAAGTAATCATGTCTGCTGCTGGCACTGGTAAGGTCCTTATGAAATAATGAACCCAAAAATATTTTAATTTGTGTTTTCAAATGTTATGCACGATAAAACTAAAACTTGTTAGAATATTATTAGTTTTGGCATAATTTGTCTTTTCCTGTAAATAAAAGATTGCATTGCTGGCAGCAGATATCTAAAGAACTTAAGGATAAGTTAATACTATCAGGGAGCATCCGTCTCTCGATAACAACTCGGATGATTGTGTGGCTTCGTAGTTGTGAATACAAAGAACATTTGCGCCATCTATAGGTGAGAAGTGTTAATGCCGTTGGTAAATAGTTGTAGGATTATGCTTGTCTACTAAATATATATCATGTAGATGTAATTAATATAAAATTGAATGGGATGTTTTCAGGTTATCACTGTCCTCCAGGAGACCTTCATATTCCATTGGGCATGCATCACCCGTCATATTTGCATATTTTTAATTAAGACCCCATTGATCACCGGTTCACACCCGAGTTATGAAAATAATAGCAGAAACTCTTAGTAACTTATCAACTCCTATACATGCAGAAAAAGAATTGCTGGAGTAAGTAATTGAATAATTATTCAATGTCATCTACTAAAAATAAACTTTTTAAGCCAAGTAAAAATGATTTCTGAACATTCATCCATACATTTTGCAACATAAATGCAACATAAATATATTTTAATTATTAGAATGAGTGAATAGAATATGCAACATTTTGTGGACTAAATGAATACGATATTTTTTGGCAATCATATGCGGGATATTTTCTTGTACATTTTTATGTCAAGTGATGCAAATAAATACTGATGGTAAATTTTCATATTGGCTGCATTATAATTTAATTTGTAAATACAGCTAATGTATTTATGATATAGTTGACAAGTCAAAATTCTATTTTGTTTCATACCTTTCATAATTTCTACTAGCTGGGACTTTTTACAACCATGCTCACACTAATATATCTAAACTAGCCTTTACCAACCATTATTGATGAACTCTTCAATCAAATTTAAAAAAACTGAAACATATATATAAGGTATATTTTTATGTACATTCTTTAAAATTAACCAAAAAGGCCACATTTAAGAACAAGAGCATGACATGGACAGTAGGGGTCTCTGTCCGACTATCATCCAGTCCCTCCTGCAGTGCAGCACTGCAGTTTTTCCCATTCTTATTCCTCCTTCAGCAACTCATTAATCAAATTGATTGTACCTCATCAAGCTAAACAGAGATCCTCAGCTGTTTATTTCAGCAGGTCGAGGGCTGAACACCCCGCTGGGGTTTGTGTCCATGCTGTCAGATCTGTGCAGGTCTATAAAGCTCTAATTTAGGTGCTTGTGCTCTGCAGTCAATGCACACACCAATGTACTATGGGGTCTAACATAACCTAATATAAGATACTGATGTACATTGGAAATAATTTTTGTATTATTTGTAGGCTTTTTGATAATTTGGACATTCAAAATAAACCAAAAAGGAACAGTTCAACCAAAAACAAACATTCTGTAATTATTTACTCACCCTGAAGTTGTTGCAAATCGGAATACATTTATATGTTCTGATGAACACAGAGAAAGACATTTGGAAGAATGCTTGTAACCAAACAGTTCTTGGCCACCACTGACAACCATAGTAGGAAAATGTGCTTTATAAATTTCCTAGTTCTACTGAACACAAAAGAAGATATTTTGAAGAATGTGGGAAAGCAATCACTTCTAAGGCACTTTTGAGCACCATAATAATTGTTCCTACTATGATTAATTTGTTTCATGGTTTTCCTATGGTTCCTACTATGGTTTTAAGTAGGAAAAGTTTTAAGTAGGAAACGTAGTACAAATGCATATGTATATTTATACAATAAAAATATATAAATACTTGACAGCGTTGTCAGATAATGTACTGCAGAATAAAAACACTTCTGTTGATAATCTGACAATCTGAGTGACAAGCCAAAAAAACACTGAAGTAGATCAAGAGATTGTTCTGTTCCAGACTGTTTACCACAACTGAAATTGTCTTTACACCACAAATAATGACAAATGTTTTCAAACCGACTGTCGAGCTATTTTCCACCCCCTCAATAAGCTGTTGTTAGGAGGGAGTCATAAGATCAGGCTGTCAACTGATGCTGCCTCAGGGTCAGTGATAGCACAATATATAACCAGCGCTGCTACATCCCCTTCTACAACCAGTGAAACATGATTTGTTATTGTGTTTATCCTGCACCCTTTGCTAGATTTTATCAGAATGGTTCCTGTTCTTACACACGGAAAGCAGACCTGGTATCATGCACAGGCGATGGAGAAGTTTCACTTGTACCCTGACGGTGGTGAAACTGGTGTAGATCGAGTAGGTTACAATGCATGGATTATCAAATATTTACAGAGACTCAGCCACAGCTCAGCTCATTTTAAATGCATATAAGCCAATGCCATGACACATCTGCATTTACACAGCTACATGCCAAAGATGAGGCCAAATACTGGACCAATACTTGAATAATTTACTTGGTGGACTATACGTCATACCCATTCAGACATTATCATCCGTAAAGCACATCTAAATGTTGCTGATGCAATATTTTTAATCTGACATCAACCAAATATGGACATCAATCACTTTATTGAAATAAAATACGTTGGTTAAACAACTGTGTGCATGTAGTGCCAAGTATAGACATATTAAGTGCAATAATAAAAAACATTCCTTCCCCCCCTTTTCACTTCCTGCTCGTTTTCAAAGGCATTGTGAACAAAAGTACATGTTGTGGCATGTGTTCTGAATCAAGACATGAAACTCTGTCATTGGTATTTCACAAAGAAAATACAGGTAATATATTATACAGTACATACTGTAAGCGTTTCTGACAAAGAACGCGTCTGCTTGTATAAAGGGAAGACATACTATAGCCTTCATGCATAGATAAAAACTGTATTTTATACATATAAATCATGTTTTTAAATATTGATCACATAAACCTTGTAAATATAAAGAAATCTGAGGCATCTTTGCAGTATTCATGTATTTTTTTTGGGAGAAAAAAAATCTCTTGTATAAAACACTTCACAGTACATTTGCCATTTTGGTCACAAGATAATAAATTGCTGTATCCTCGCTTCCCCTGAGCTACAGATCTCATTTCTATTTAAATGAACACGAAACATCTGCGGCAGCAATATGAAAACAGATTCGAGTGGCTGTCGGAGACAGAGAGCCTCCCGTCTAAAGTGCTGAGCTAAACCAGTAACATAAAGTGCGTTTGTGTTTTGCGCTCTGCGGGTTTTGTGCATGTGACCGCAGTCCCCTGTTATCCCTTTAGGAACTTGGTCAAACAAGAAGGTTCAGTTTTGGCTCGGTTACAGATGACCATTCAAAATAAATTTCCACACTCCGCTTCATCCAGCTTTCAAGTGTTTCTTGAGCATCTTCAAATAGATGCCATTACAGCGACTCTTACTCCCCATCTTCCTCACAGGTTGGGGGGCTGATGTTCTCCTCAGCGTTTGCAGGCGTATTTGCAGTATATGCGCTTGTTCTGTTCTGGGACACGGAGTCGGGGTTCCAGACTCTATTTTGACCTCTGCAGCACAGCAGAGCCACCAGCCGTGATCGAATCGAGGGAGTGAGGACAACAAACATTATGCAGTTCGCCGCTCCTTGAAAGGTGTTCCCTATTCCCTATAGAGAAACCAGAACACTTCATTAGAGCAGCTGGACTGCTGAAAGGAATGAAGTATTGATAAATTACACTGATAAAGTACACAAAAAAAATACATTACACTTATGCGGAGGAGGCAAACAGGAGAAAATTAAGTTAATTTTGGGGTAACTAAGCGGAACCGAGCACAATCGACTGAGAGTCCCGTACTCACGTGCAAGGTCACCAGTACTGGGTTTTGCCTGGCGGGGGAGTCGGTTAGCAGGAGCAGGAAGCGGACGGTGCTCCACACGCGGAGGAGGATGAAGATGATGGGGATGATGGTGAGCTTCCTGTCTGCCGTTGAAGACAATGAATGAGAGACGGGGCTGCCTGTCAGGATGGGGCGGTACTCAGACAGGGCCGCATGCTTAAAGATGTCACAGAGACATTAAAAAGAGATCACATTGACACGGCAGCATTTTTATATTGTTCCAAAAAATATTTGGCAAAAACGTAATGTGTTCCGTGGGTAAAATGTATTTTTTATTATTATAATTTTGCTTAAACACATAAACTTGAGCTTTAATGGTAAGGCATTTAATGATAGACTGTTATAGAAACCAGGCCGTTCAATTGGTGATTATTTGGATATTATCAGCCTAGTACCAACTTGGTTACAAATTACTGGCCATCATTAACTTGAAGATTATATACAGGCGCAGAAAAGTTTAAGAGATCACTCCAGTTTTGACTTTAATCTGCATTTCCGCATTTATTATGGAAATTCCAGTGCAGTATCTGTTGAATTTAAACTGAAACAAACCTCAGGAATTATATAAACTTGTTTTATAAACTTTATAAAAGTAGTTTTTAAGTCGTTGTTTTAAAGACCTGCAAAAACTGCATCTTTTTTAACCGTTTGTTCTGTTAATTTCTTTTGCAAATAATTGCATATAAAAAATATTCTACTTGGAATTTGGAAGAAATGTAATTACCAGTATCAAAATAAATTTCATTTTACTAAAACACTTGCCAAGAAATACTTAATTTAGAAAATAGTTTTGGAGGTCTCTCAATTTTTATTAATGGCTGTGTTTACAGTGAGGGAAATAATTATTTGATCCCTAACTGATTTTGTAAGTTTGCCTGCTTACAAAGAAATGATGGGCCTATAATTTTATGGTGGCTTTATTTTAACTGATAGAGACTGAATGTAAAAAAAATCAGGGGAAAACATGTTACTGTATATAAAAGTTATAAATTGATTTGCATTTCAGTCAGTGAAATTAGTATTTGATCCCCGAGAAAAAAAAAAGTTATACTTGGTGGAGAAACCCTTGTTGGCAAGCACAGAGGTAAAACAATTCTGATAGGGATCAACAGGTTTGCAAATTTGTCAGGATACGTTATAGTCCGCTCCTCTGTCGATCGTTAAAGTTTCTTGGCAGTCGCTTAGCAAATTGGAGTTTTAGCCTCCTTCACAGATTTTTTATATGACTAGGGTTCTTTTCTGAATCATTTTGATGTTCATTGTCAAACTTTAGACGAGCCAGGCAGCCTTCTTGGGCAGGAGGACCTTCTGGGACCTTGAGACTATAGCGATAAAACTGTTTGTTTACTTACTGTGGTCACAACTGTCTTGAAATCATTAACAAGCTTCTTCCGTGTAGTTCTGGGCTGATCTTTAGACTTTCTCATGATCATCTTTACTCTACTGGGGAAATCTTGCAGGGAGCTCCAGACCAAGGGCATTTGATAGTTACTTGTATTTCTTCTAATTTCCAAATACCCGCACCAACAATTGTCTCCTTCTCACTAGCTTCTGTCTGTAGCCTATTCAAGGTTTGTGCAGGTCTACAATCTTATCCCTGACATCCTTAAAAACCTATTTGGTCTGATCCATGGTGGTGGAGAGGTTGAAATGGAAGATAAAGATTCTGTTGGCAGACATCTTTGTTATGTTATATACATAACAAGCTGTACTTTCTTAAAGTAACCGGACTAATCTGTGGTCCATATAGGCACATAACCAATCTGTGGCGCCAGAATTCCTGCTAGTTGGTAGGGGATCAAATACTTATTTCACTGCCTAAAATGCAAATCAATTTATAACCTTTATATAACATTTTTTCCCATGATTTGTTTATACTCTGTCTCCATCGGTTAAAATAAACCTCACATAAAATTATAGACCCTTTTTTTCTTTTTAAGCAGGCAAACTTACTAAATCAGCAGGGGATCAAATAATTTTTTCCCTCACTGTACATCCATATGTCTTAACCTCCTGCACTACTTGACCTATCAATATCAGCAACTGAAAAAATTGTTTCCAGTAAATCTATAAAAAAGCTTTAATGTGTGGTATTATTTATTTGCACTCATTTATGTGACATAAATGTTTTTTCAAGTTTAAGGAATTCTGCTAAGCCCTAAGATCAAGCATATGATGAGCGAAAGTGGACTTACTGCTTTGCGAATGTGCATCTTTATAAGGATGTAAAGGATTGGCAAAGTGACATAGGCAATGAACTCCCAGATTTTTCCCGTGAGCAGCATCCACAGCACATGGTCTTCAGCCTGGATGTTTACCCAACACCAGCCAACAGACACCTCGGAGGCATCATAACCAATCTTCTGCAGAGAGATAGCTGCCACAGTGATGGCGAAGGGAACACCCCAACTGACAGACAGACAAATCACAAGATCACTTAGCTGATGAGAATCATAGAAAAACATCAGCTTTCATAAACGCATTAAATTTCAAACAGCAGTTGGCTTGTTTTGATTTAAGCCATAATAGAGCTAACAAACACAATAAAACACAATGATTACGTAATACAAACATGATTTATATATATATATATATACTTACCCAACACTGAATGCGTTACGATTACAACAAGAGACAAATATATATATAGTGACAAATATATATATACAGTGTTGGGTAAGTTACTCTGAAAAAGTAATTAATTACTAGTTACTCATTACATATTCAATAGTGTAATTAGATTACCTTCCAAATTACTCTGTCCAAAAAGTATTTAGTTACTCATTACTAATTACTTTCTATATCCTACATCGACCTTGATTAGTTAAGTGATTCAAGGATAGACATGAAACGGCTTATTTAATTCATTCAAATAAATAATATTATTAACTGACCAAAATATTACAAATGTGAGCACAGATTTTAAAGTAAGACTTTGAATTTTGATGTCAATTACACTATTGCACACGCATATATTTCACAAAGTATTTAGTTTAAGTACATCAAAAGTAAGTGTAATTAAATTACAGAAAACATATGAGTAATCCCTTACTTTACTTTTTCAAGGGAAAAGTAATTAAAATACAGTAACTAATTACTCAGTAACTAGTTACACCCAACACTGTATATATATATATATATATATATATATATATATATCTTTCCTGTAGCTCAGTGGTAAGAGCATTGCGTTAAGGTTGTGGGTTCGATCCAGGGGATTGCAAATACCTATGTAAAATGCATAGGATAAAGCAATGTAACTCGCTTTGGATAAAAGCGTCTGCCAAATGCCTAAAATGTATATGTAATATATTCCTAATGGATACTTTAAGGGTAAATATTGCATATGAAAGCATAAATCCTTTTCAACTTTTATTCTAACATATCTTCATCCAGATAAATATACACAAAAATAAAAGCACTGTAAACTAAAATAAAACCCCAGCTTGGCAAGGTAATGTAAACAAAGAGCATTAAAGTAAATAATTAGCCTAATAGTTTTTAAAAATAACAAAATTACCAGAGAATGACAAAGCAAATATACGCCTTCCTAAGTTGAAATAGACATCATAAGGACTTTTTTCTGTTACCTGATTAGATGAAAATAGAGCACCAAGTTATCGGCCTGCCTCTGGCTGGACCTCACTATAAAAATGTATAAGTAGATGGCGATGGCCACAGTCCAGAAGAATGAGCTCGTGTTTGCGAACGTGGAAATCGCTCCTTGCGTAATGCAGTCTACCGAATCCGTCTCAAAATCCCTCCAAACTCCGTAAGAGTACGAGAGCGCGGACAACAGGTCAGCGACAGACAGATACACGAGCAGTTTACGCGGTTGAGTTCTTAGATCGAGCCATATCGCATACGTCCATATGATTAAAAGTGATCCTAGGAAGGAAAGCGCACATGACAGCAAGATAAGCACTTTTTCGTAAACATACACCTCCGTCTGGTTCGCCTCGGCCATACTTTCGGTGTGTTGCAATACAGTCCTGTTTAATTCATCTATCAGCGTTTCGTCCTACGGAATGCCTGTCAAAATGTAGCCTTATTAAAAGTATTAAATCCACTTAAGTATTAAATCCACTTGTTGCCGAGATACCACTTTTATGCAGAAGCGAAACCAGGCGGACTTTAAGATCCAGCGGCGTGACAATCTTCACTAACAAAACCGGTCTGTCAGCTACATCGCCACCGCTGAGACGGTGAAACTGCCAACGATGACAAGTCAAAAACATGTTAAACTACTCTTTTAACGACTTGTTGTAATCGTAGCTCGTTCCTCTTATAAATCAATGGCATTTAACACTTAAGTTGTAAACTGAACACTTATATACGTTACTAAACTGTCGAAGATTCAATCTGAAGTTTTAAGGTGAGGACTGACTGCCACACGCCACCTGTAGACGAAGATTTGTTAGTTTATAACAAACTAAGTTTTTATTATTATGCTTTTTATTGTATTTCATTTTTTTGGCAGATTTATTGCTATTCGACTTACCATAGCTGTATTGCAAACATGGTTCAACTTATTATTGTGTTGAGAGATCATACATTTGCGTCTCACACTACACAAAAACGACAGAAAAAATGCTGTGCTTGAAGTTTTCAAGTTTGAGGTTTTTAGTATACCGGCATACAATAGACTATTATTCTCACATTTATAAGCAGTGTGAAAGATGACTGAAACGACTGAAAATTAAATACATCTGCAATCACTATAATACACCATCAGATGGCGATATGTACACTTCCAAGCCTGTCTTTGCATACAGTTCCAGTGTGGTTCATCTTTTGGACTGTGAATGCAAAGGAAAGTCAATGCTTCACCTCTGAGAAAGACCATGCTTAGATTTCTTATCAGTACCTTGATGATGTGGACTCAGATTGTTATTCTAGTGCACGTTATGCATAAGAATCATTCTGGCATGCATCGGTAATAAAATCAAAGCATGCATTAAAGGAGACAGTGGGGGTATAACTGGTTGGCACGTGTGGTCGCGTTGATTTTGGTAATGTGTTGTGATGGTATGCCATACCGGACAGGGGAGACCGAGAGAATTAATGGTTTGGGTAGTCATGGCCTTATGGTTAGAGAGTCGGACTCGTGACCAGAAGCTTGCCGGTTGATTCTCAGGGCCGGAAGGTAACGACTGTGGTGCCTTTAAGCTGCAGTGATAGCATCCCACTGCTTCTGCCACATGACCTTGTAACAATGCGAAACACATCCAGGGCCTCCCTTGGCTGAGGGTGTCTTGTGATAAAGGGCCGATGAGGTTGGGACGCACAACTGACGATGTGTCGCATTGATGGGAACCATACAACGGGTATTATCAGAAGCACCAAAAGCCATCTTTCACTCAGGTTGTGTGTCCCAAAATGGGGACACACAACTCATGAGATGTCCCTATAACAATGTCAAGGAAATGTAAGTATGCTATGAATCATTTATGCCAAAACACAGAGGATGCCGTCCCAAAGAACCAGCGAAACCTCAGGCCTCCTTTCCTCTTTTTATATTCTTGACTGCTTCCCACTGCATAAGGCGCGGGAAATGTCCTATTGGGCAATTCATCTGTGCTGAAATAGTGAGTTTATAACAACTGGTCCTATTAAGTGAATCGAAAACTAAACCCTGTACTGATACCAAAAATACTGAACATTATACACAATTTGGGAAGAGGCTTTCTTTCCTGAGAAGATAAAAAAGTGAGTAAAAAATGCATGTGTGCTTGTATTTTATGTAAATTCTCATAACTGCTCCTAAATTAAGGCCTCTGGCCAATAGCATCATTATTATTTAAATGTGTCGAGTGGCTAATATATTTTTATGACATTTGGTGTTGAGTAGAAGGAACAAAATACACAAGTAAAACATCTGTTTTGTATTCTGATATGCGTGTGCCTGCAGGGATGAGAAGGTTGGTTTAACAAGGCAGTTAGGTTTTCAGATTCTTATCACAGATACATGGAAATTAAAAACACGGACATATGTAGACCTTAAGATAAACTAAATCAAATACGATTCAAAATACTGTTGAATTAAATTCTAATTCAGCAAATGACAATATGTTAGGTTACTCGTACTGTTATTTGGATTGACTAGTTATGTGTGTACAGTATATATATTTATACTATAGAGATTAATGTATGTTACTTTTACAGTAAGATAATTGATATGGTATATGTTTTACATAGTTTTTAAAAGGCATGATTCTTTCGCATTGCCATGTTTTATAAACCAAGATTTAATACAAAGGTAGTGTTTATAAACAGATTTCATGAGTTCTGGAATCACGTAGACTTACTGACACACTTTTGTATTTAAAATCTTAATTGTGTTAAAGATATTTTTCTTAACCGGATGTTTTATGATCAACAATTAAAACCCAATGCTGATGAATGAATTAAAATAAATCTTTACTTTCACACAAAATGTCAAGCCACAGAACATACAGTATAATAAAAATAAAATACATCAAAAAACTAGTATTTGACAATTTCTTGGACATTAAAATACAATTACACGGTGCATATAAAAATAAAATATATATTCATACCTAATTATTCCACAAACATATTTTCAAACCAGAAGGAAAAGTACTTTGCTGCATTGTCTGCTGCTATTTTTGCCATTAGGGTGAAAATATATGTTTTGGTCCATTAGCAGATTTAATGATGAACTCATCACAGCTGACTATGTCATCAGACAGAAGTCTAAATATAGGCCAAAGACACAAACAGGATAAAACACGCACATAGAAATACTGAAACTGCGAAATCTGGTCAGCTGATATACATAATAACATATGACTAAATCACCCCTGATCAACACGTCTATCTTGTGAGGAAGTAAACAAATACTGCATTTGGATAAAGTTAATCTTAAACTGTGTAAACAAAACATACTGTAACCATCAATCTTTCGCTTTCTAAAATGTTCTGTGTGAAATTCGTCAGCTGTTAATTTTGTTAAGCATTGACAAAACCAAAACTGGCTCTCACAATAACAGCGGATGGAATGACTGAAGACAGAAGAGAGGTTTCTGTCTGTATCTCCTCAGCCTGAGCTGGTAGGTGGGCGGCTGAGTGCGTGAGCGAGGTCGGATGGATGGGCCTCCCAAGGTGACGAGTTTCTGCGGCAGTATACTTGCTGATTGCTTCGTTCTCACTCCACACAACAACCAGCTAAGACACTGCCAAAGAACCACTCACAGCAGTGCCCCCATCTCTCACGGTCTCTCCTTCCATCATTAAAGCATCTTTCTGCCTCAATCCAAATGATCTGTAGGGGCTCTTTAGATATGACTCTCCCGCAGCGCAGCTCGAGGTACATTAACACTCCATTCTGTGGAATGTCCACTGTCCTTTTATTACAGCTGGGTAGGGTTGCAGATTTCCCTTTAATGATAAATCTTACTTCTGCTTTCTGTTTCCAAGAGATGACGGTGATAGGTGAAAGTCCTGAAAACAGAGAAAACATCCAATACTTCCAGTTTATTACAATACACCTGAGAACGGAGTTCCCAAACATACTGTGTAAGGTAACTGAAGCGTTCAACAGACAAATGACATTTTGGAACAAGTGTAATAAAACACGTGCCCGTGTGGAATGTGAGATTTGGAACGATGATCATTTACAGCTCACGTCTTGTGTGTCTGTGTAAGAAATATTGTACTTTTTTACTATGTTTTCAACTACCAGTATGGGTGTAGTAGCATTCTCATATTTTCTGCCGAGCCTGCCGATTCCCGCAAGTCTTGAAAGGAATGACTCCTTTGTGTATGACTCAGGGTAGAAAGTACCAAATATCACATGTTCAGTCTCTGAGTTGAAATGTATTATGTAATTTTCAGCATCATAGACGTCTGGATCATACAGACAGACACAAGATTAAAGGGATAGTTCACTCCAAAATTCTATTATTATTTACACACCCTCCGAACAACGGCGGTACCCATTTACTTCTATTGTATAGACCACACCAGTGAAAGTCAATGGGTATCGTCGTTGTTCGGTTACCAACATTATTCAAATTATCTTCTTTTGGGTTCTGCAGAAGAAAGAAGTCATACAGGTTTGAAATAACAAGAGTTTTATCATTTTCGGTTGAACTGTCCCTTTAATAAACTCGCTTACCTTTAAAATCACGAGACACCTTCCAAGATCAAGCTTTACTTAAAAACATATTAAACCAGCCTAGGGTGTTACTGTTCTGAACTGGGTCTTTTGGCCTGTCCACACTGTTTTCTGCTGGTCTAAGCTGCTGTTCAACTGGTCTGGCTGTTGTTACCTGGTTTGGAGACCACCTGTTTTTTCATTTTGCTTAAGCTACCACATAAACAGCTTCTGAATCTCACATCCAAAAGTGAAGACACATCCCGTAAAAACTAAGATCCATTTAGAATAATTCTGACCGCCACACCCCAGGGAGGGGAGAGCACACCTTTTTTATTATTTAATATGACCTATGCTCACCCCCCCGAACCGTAAATAGAGCCATGACTCACTTATTCTCATATACCCGCTGAATCCAGGTTCAAAGGGTTCAGCCTATAGAACGAATGTGTGCCAAAGAGCAACATATGAGTGTGTCATATGTTGGTGAGATAAGAGGGTGGGAGTTGGCCCTGGCCGTGATTTGTTGTTCACCTACGGAAGTTTTGTGAAGGCCCTGTCTGTTGGTATTCCCCACAGTGAAGCTATTCTGGGCAGGCAGCCTCTCTCCTAAGGGCTATGCCACAGAAGAAGGGCCTCCGCTGTTATAGGACGAAGGCTGTTCTGCTCACACAGAACAGAGTGGGAGAGAGTCAGCATATGCGTGGGCGAGCGGAAGCGAAGAACAGCGATAAAGAGAATGCACAATTAAAGACAACGAATATGTGAAGGGGAGAAAGGGTTTAATGAAAGAATGGTTGTGTGGCTGGCTGCCCATGACGGTAAAATTTTATCAGCGCATATTGGAATGAAGTAGGTTAGTTTAATCTACACCAGGTTTAGTCATTCATGTATTTAGATGCACACTAAAGCAATAAGGAGCATTGTGACTCGGCCACGTTAGTGTCCTTTGTGTTATGTAGTGACTGCTTGTCAACCGAATGTACCATATGTTAACCCTTGAACTATACATTTGCCTAAAACAATTTAACATCAAGAGATTGTGTTTTATCTTCGTTTCTATTCTGCAGAAACTGATATAATTTTCCGTTGCGTCCGCAGTGCTATCTGAGTCTAAGCAAACACACCTGTAATTAGTGAGACTATTTTCACATGCCCTGCACTGACTGCGGTCTCGCATGCATGCTGATGTCACTGCGGGATGGGGGGGAGGGGCAGAAAGTAAATTTAGAAAAAGTTTGAAAAGCTAAAAGTAATATAAAAGAGGAGTATTTGTTTATTGTTAACACAGAAAAGCAAACAGTAAATCAAAAGTTTTCCACCTGCCTAGTGGGTTTAAAATAAAGCTGTTAAATATTTTACCAAAGACTTAAAGAGACAGTTCACCCAAACGGAAAATATTACTTTATTCATTGTTTTTATATGAATTTTTCTTTATCCTAAACCTACATATTTGTCTTTCCTTATTCTCTCTACTGAAACATTCTTAAAATCTTGAAAATACGTCACGTTTAACTATTATGCAAAGGCTTCCTCTTATATTTAAATGATTCTTCAATTCTATTTTAATACAAGACAAACAATGAATGACCAAAGTGCATCAGATTTATAATATGCAAATCATTTATGTTTCTAAAGGGTTGACAACCTGTCTGTCCTGCTTGGCTGGCTCATAGTTACTTGATGTGTACATTGCACCAAAAGCGTTTTGTGCAATACAACACATGACAGGAGGCACGCCAAATGACATCATGATTGTCATTTTAGTCAGGGACGGATTATGACTTCATAGGGCCCCGGGCCCAGTTACCTCCAAGGGCCCCCTCCCGCAATTTTTCCGTTCTTTCCCTTAGCTGCGCATTCACAGTTATAGAAAGTGAAAGTTAAGATGATAAAGAATATTTGAACCGTTCTCGCTCTGCGTCAAATGCCTAAAAATACGCTAAACATAATCTGTACAGGGTTTATAGAAGTCTAATATTGGCAACACATATTGCAGCTACACAAATTATGGCGTTTGAAACAAACGTCTTTAATAAACTGTCAAATATAGACGTATTTAATGCATCACACAAATAAAAAATATTTCTCACCATAAAGTCCCTGTGACACATGTCAAATCAAATCAATTACAGTCCCTGTAAACATCAAATCATCAAGCAAATTAGCACATGCTATTTGAATGTGCTGTAATTTAATTAATACGTTAATTATTAATAAGTTAAATTTAATTTAATAAATTAAAGTAACAAAAAGGTATGTTGCCAGATTTGTTGATCATTTCATTTTTTTACGACGTATCTACTGAGGCGTTGTAAAGGCTATGGGACCCATATATTAAACATAGATAAACTTTTGTTTTCATTGTTGTTGGGTTTTCTATACCAAACTGGATAGCGCAAAACCTTAAAGCCCAGGTCCCCGTTGGTCTCATGGTATAAGGGCCCCTGGGCACTCGCCCCATTGGCCCTGTCAGTAATCCATACCTGATTTTAGTCTGCTGCGTGTTATCAGATTAAAGTCTTTGAATCCTGTCAGCCAAAAATTGTCATTAGACCACATCTGATGCCTTCCTTTGCTGAAATACGATAGGCTGCTTGGACAGAAAAACGTAAACATGTACAACACAGCCTAACAGCTGTCTACCAATCTTTAGACGAAGCGGAATGATTCACATGTGCTGTTAAAATCAGTGTGGAGGTAATGCCTGATTTAAACCATCATATCACATGCAGTGTTCTGTTAAAGCATTCAGACCCCCGCTTATCCACGCTCAGACACAAACTCACGCCTCGTGATCCGGTTTCTGCCGCAGTTGCTAAATTGCAGTGTTGTGTCCCTGTGTCTATATTGCTGAGGCCACATGATGGCAGGAATTCCTGTCTGCTTTGGGCCTGATGTAATCTCTAATACAGGCTTTCAGGAAGCATGGGGGAAAACACACAGCAACACACACACCTGCCGGCCGGCAGCGGCTTTTGCCTGTACACCTCTGACACACTTAAGAATAAAAAGACACACAGGAACTACATTATCAGATTAATGAGTTTTTCTATATGCTTAGTGGTCACAAAGTGTGTCTTTTTCGTAGAGCAATTGCTCAACTGACTGTAAAATAAAATGTTTAAATTTATAGGGGTGGTTTCCTGGACAGGGATTATCTTAAACCAGGACTAGGCCTGAGTTAAATTAGGATATTTAAAGTGTTTTTCAAAGCATATTTGACAAACAAACATTACTATGTGCAGTTTAAGACTAAACAATCGCAATGGTATATTTGAAGATACTCAAGTGCAAGTTGTTTTCGATCAAGACATTTCATTTAAACAACATTTAAATTAGTCTGAGACTGGGTTAAAGCCCTGTCCAGGAAACCGCTCTTTAGAGTCTTATAAAACTGAATTGGGAATTGGACAGGACATAACTACTGTTAATGTCTGGAACTCTGCAATAGATCAGGAAGGACGGTTTACAGAATTAATAGTAAAATAAGTTTAATCAGACAATCACCTTACTGCTTACATTGAGTCTTTACCCGTCCTCGGGACATCTGAATAGGTTTCTGTAAAATAAATACTTTGTTTTGAGGTGCTGTTCTCTCTCTCTCATTCTCACGTGGGTCTGTCACTCTGTCTATAGTACAGCAGTCATTTCATTCCTCAGACTTAATCATCTTAAAGTGAAAGTATACTGCTGAATGTCACCGAGCAAATCTTTTCATGTTTGCTCCTTTGTTTGGCCACTTACTTTATTACCTACCAAAAACCCCCAACTTCCGCGATTTTCTTAGAAAAGTACCTAGAACTTCAATATTGGATGTAGCATTACTGTTAACTTCAAATTTCAATTCAGTCATTGGAAACCTCAGAGTGTGTATCTATGTAGTAAAATGAGTCAAAACACTATTAAATGGAAATAAACGATATTCCCTTTATATTGTACATGGGTTGTTGAGAAATAAATGTGAACATGTGTCCTATGGTGTTACAGCAAATATTTAGAAGAAAAAACTAACAACGAAGATACATCTCTTTAATGTTATTCTTATTTATAGGCTAAATTTAAATATCAATGATATCAAATAATATAACATTTTGTTTTAATTTCTTTGCTATGTCACACAATACGACACAATGGTATATTTGTCTGCTATCCATATAGGCTGTGTCGTCCTTTAATGTTAAATACTTACAATACTTTGTATGACTTAATGAGTATACTTTTAACCTGAAAATGTCGTCTTTACATCAACTCATATTTAATATAACTAAATAACAAGACCTAGAGATGAATATCAAATTAGAATTGTCTTAAATATTTTACATTTCTCAGTCTTATATCTAAAGACTGAAGAGGATCAGCGTCAGTGTATAACTAATTAGAACTAATGGTACTAAAACTCCATTTTCTCAGTTGAGCGACAGTAATGCATTTTTTTCTAACTAGTGCAGATTTCCAGTAACAAGCTGCGTATTTATCACATTTTATTTGTCAGTTTTATATCCGAGGAAGCTGCGGCAATAACCAAAGGCTCTGCTAAATGCTCTCATATGTTGGAAAGTCCCATTCGAGTGAATTGGTATGTTTGGATGGTGCATGTTAAGTCCCTGCACGGCAATTCAAGTCGTCTTTTTTATAAGGATTTTAGTTATATGTTGCTGATGTTATCGTCCACGTTTACATAAAATGAGTCAAAAAAATAATAAATGGAAATATAGGATATTCCCTTTATACTGTATATGTGTAGTTGACAAATATGAACATGTGTCCTATGGTGTAACAGCAAATATTTAGAAGAAAAAACTAACAATGAAGATACATCTCTTTAATGTTATTTTAAATTATACGCTAAATATAAATACATTTGGATGTATTGTAGTTTTAAACTGTACGTGTTCCACTCTAATGCTGTTACACTGACCCCCGTATAAATAAGGATGAGGTAACATTCTAAGTATATATAGATATATATAGATTACCTATTTTTAATTTATAAGTGATATTGCCCTTTTAGAACAGTAGTTTCAATCTAATTATAGCTAGTGTTTGTTAGTTACTTGTAGTTTAGTAAACTACTTTTTACTGCCTTAATGTTAACTAGTTAAAATAATCAGCTTATAGGTTGGAAAGCTGTTGTAATTTCAGTAGTTTTCCCGACACTGAGGGGAGAAAATGAAGAGATGCTGTACGAAAAGATCATCTCGAAGTATTGACAGGTGAAAAAATAAAAAAAACGAACCTAAAGTCTTTGCAAACCTATATGGGGAGACAAAGTGCAAACATTGCATTCCTAAACAATATCGGTTTACTCAAGAGACTGTTGATCAATGCAAGCTCTATTTGTAGAGCTGAAAAGCATTAATAATTCAAACAGCCCACCTCTTAGCCATAGAAATACATTGCTTTCAGCACACAGATGCTGGCAAAAGGAGCTGTGCTTATGTGAATTAACCACTTGTTCACGGAAGTAACCACTTTGGTAGCCACCAAATAAACGTACAGACTAATCCATAAAACAAATCTGACAAACTGTCTCACCGTATGTCTCAGGGGTCACACCATCAGAGAGCTGAGCGAGGACGGGGATCGTCCAGACATCCAAAGCGGAGGAAACTGTTTAATCAGAAACACAATCCACATGCCTTTAGTCAACAGTGTCCATATATGTGCTTGAACATCACAAAAGACTGAGTCATAAAAGCCTGTGATCCCTCCATTGCTTCAGATCGATCTTCTCTATTTTTAAGGTCAGCAGTATTTGTTCACGAATGGAGGCCAGAGCACCGAATGTGATGAGTGCAGAGTCATTGAAGAAGACATCGATAAAATATGTGCATAACCACCATAGCAGCTTACATTAAGATGCAGGACAGGCACAACTCTTTTTTAAAGAAATTAATTTATGTCAAAGTTTGTTAAGACAGAGACACCAATGCAGATAATGACTTTAAGTGCAGTTCATGAATCAAAATAAATCCATCGTACTCCATTAACAGTGCAATTTAAAGTTTACTGTCATTGTGAAATACAATAAGACATAAAAGCACTTCTATTCTTACACCAGCTACACCTGGGGAGTGACACACTTACCTTTTCAAGATGTTTCAGTCGTTTTCAGATATTCTCCAGCCGGTATCTTCAGTATGGTACTGTCCTCTTTCACAGGTCAGACGGACGAGAAAACACACACGGCTGATGCTGACCTCAAGCCCCAACTTCCTACTGACAAGCCAGTACAAGTCAAGGCATGTTCCTGCTCTGCACAGCGCCCTCTGGTCTGCTTCAGAACTGAGAATTTTAAAGAGGAGGAGCATAAAGAACAGAAGAGAAATAAGCTTGAGAGGACACATTACATCTCACCTTCTTCTGACTGTTATGAGCATGTTTAGAGAGTCACTTGTCCAATAGAAAAATACAGCGACAGACTTGTATGAAGTTACCCCCAAAATAAAAATTTGCTCATCATTTACTCATCCTCATGTCAATTTGACTTTATTTCTGCAAAAGAAGATACTTTGAAGAATGTTGTTAACCGGCATCCATTCACTTGAATTGGTTTTGTGTCCATTCAATAGGTACATTTTGACAGTATTTTCTAAATGTATAAAAATGCCAAAGTAGTATAATGGTATTATTCAAAGTGTTAAAACTATGATAATGTACAAATGTTTGTCACATATTTATGATTAATGTATTCATTTATAATTGAGTTTCAGTTATTAATTATAACAGAATATAGGCCTACAACTCAATGATAGAATTTACGTATACATTTTTTTTAATTGAGATTTTTTTTAGTTTATTTCAATCTTCCAAAATGTGAATATTCAGTTTTAAAATTTTAGATGAAAAATGTTTGGTTTAGTTATATATTTTAGCCATAGTATTTGAAATGAATGTAGTTTTGGTACAGTCTAGGGATTGCCAGCATAACATTTCATTTGTATATGTATACTGTAAAACTGTGTGTCAAATGTAAATGAATCTATATTATCTAAACAATAATTCATGTAATAAATGTAAGGTCACAGCATAATTGTTCATAATTTTTAGTAAGCATCAGCGTTGAGTAATTTTCCAACTAAAGATACAAGTGAACAATGAGTATGTAAAGTTTTAAGTAAAGAAATACAACAGCGCTGCTTAGTCAATGTCAAACTTCATCTCGACTCGAGGGAGTTCGTCGCAGGACCTTATACTGCTCCCTCTGGTGTTGAAGGTCTTACTGCACCAAAGTTCTACACCAAACCGTACATCCTGCTCTCACACTTCAGGCATAAGTTCCAAAAGAACGATCTTTCCATTGCAAAAACATGCCAACTCCGCAATTTTTTGATCTGATTTACATGAAATTATCAATAAAGCGTTGATTATCAAATAGTTATCATACACTTACCTGAATCCTCAGTTGAATTTTGAACACACAACCACACTTTGATTTGTGCAGTAATGCAACCCAAACCCTTAAATTACAATATAACGCTCCATAAGCACACGGCTCCAGATAAAGTTCCTCAGCAGCCCGAGTTGCAGTGTACCATTACAGTAAATGTAACACTGTGGCCCCTCTCTCTCTTTATCTCTTTCTCTCTCTCTCTTTCTCTGCAGTCTGGATCACTGTATGTTACAGTGGTTGTGCTGCACTTCACCGGATTGCAGCAGTCCAAGACTGATGACCTTACCAATAAAAAGAGCAGAGTCACAAACGCCAGCGTTTCCATTTCCATCAGCACGCTGTGTCCTGTGACTCACCTTCATTCTTTCATTGAGATCTCTCACTTATCCCTCCTCGGATTCATTTACCCCACGCTGTGATGTCTGTTCTAACCCATTTCATTAGTATTTGTGAATGATTGACTATAGAGTGCCATGCAGCATCCACGTAGCATCCACAGGCTGAGGCCAGAGCATGTGAAGAGGGTGATGGCTGAGTGACGGCTTTTTGAAAACATTTGCTGCAGTGGCTGTTAAGAGAACACCAAACATTTAGCTTAGGGCTTTCACTGGCCTACTCTCTGCTGCATTGGTGTCTCGTTTTAATCGCGTCACCATAAAACCATTTACAACTATTCTTCGTTGCATCTTTGGTCGGTGATCCAAAAACATGACAAAAAATGTATGCCATGCTCACATAGTATAAGAGGTTAAAAGTCAACGGAGGGCAAGCGTGCCATTCCTATTCCAGCTAGATCAAAGCTTGCTGCATTGATTACATCATCGGAACTAGAGCACTAGTACGGGACAATGCACCATTGGGCTGGGGGGAGGGATGGGGGATAGCCGTCTAATATATCTCTTCTCTTATTTTCTCTCTCCCTTTCTATCAAGAGTTGTGTGGACAGAGGACATATCCACACTTCGCTCTGCCAAACTCAGTTACACGGCCAGTCGAGTGTAACAGACTCTCGCAATGTTCCCTCTCTCTCTATCTCTCTCTCTCACGTGACTCTCGCACTGCCTGCGTTTCTTGCGGCTGCATTTGCTGCCATGTTTCAGCAGTACTGCAGGAACTCTGCTGCAGGACACTGCAGGGGAGCGATTCTGCCCCTCTGTCGTTTTCCCTCACTAACTTCTCGCGATGGCAAAAAAGTGCTGCATGTGTAGCTTTTCCGCTGTTTTGGAAGACGTTCACATTGCGGCTGATCTCTTGAGAGAACGATGCAAAGAGGAGTGGGGGAGGTGGAGGGGCAGGAGGAAAAGGGAGAAGATATGGGAGGATGGGTGTTGAGAACATCAGGTGAGTGCGGCAATATGCTTTTTGGCTGAGCAGCAGAGACCCCCCCTCCTCCCCCCGGCTTCGGTGAGAGCGGAGAGAAACTGCAGTTTCTGCTAATGATGTCAGGCAGCGGATCTGACAGTGATGTATATCACTGCTCGCGTTCCTGCTGTATACAGATCTAATCCTGTTCTATACGCAACCGACGCCATTCCTCAACGCTCACCGGGGGTGTCCGAGTCGTGCGTGTTACCTGAGTTGAACTCATCATTACCGGGTTCACGGTGCCGGTAATGACGAGTGTAGCATGTGGAGTAGTGGCATGTGCCAAACGGTTGTTGGGAACGACGTCCAACTTCAACCTATCCTATTGAGAGGAAACCCCCTTTCTGTTAAAGAGTGCTACACAATAGATCATTTTGTATTTCTTTAAAAAGCTAAAGCCCAGAGTTGAATAGAGAGAGAGAGAGCTGAAGCAGAGAAAGACCTGCAGTGAAAGAGTTATGAGTCTATGGATTACCCTCGCTGCTTTATTTTAGTCTCCCTCTCCCTCACTCTCTCTCTTTCCTGTATGGGACAGTTAGCAAAAGTGCTGCAACGTCCCACAGAGAGTGTGAAGCAATCACTGTAGAGTGAAAATTGTAGCACCTCACACAAGCAAACACACGAGCGTACTTTCACTACCACACAGGTTCTTTCCTCATGCACCTGTCTGTAAAACTTCCTGTCAAAATCGTCTGTCCGAGAGCAGCGGTGACAGTCTTAACTTACGCACTCACGCAGCGCCCGGTCCTCCCCGGGCCATCCTAAAATGTGACTTCCACTTTCCCATCTGCTCCAAGAGCTTTAACTCTTTCTCTTCCGCGCATACCGGACTGCAGCCCTGACACTTTTGAGGCGCAGACAATACTACGCATGAAAGCGCAGCAAAGTAGCCTATGAGTGACACCTGTCCCCGCAGCTGAATCCGTGTGGCCTACATCTTTTATTTATGCCTGTATAGGCGTCTGTACTTGGAGAGATCCTAATTCGGGCTCATGCGTCTTTTGCTTCCTCTGCTAAGTGCTCTCGCTGGATGGAATCCCACATGCACCTGCTGTGCAGAAACCCCTGCGTGTTACAGTACTAAGTTACACACGGGGAGACCGGCCGGCATCGGCCCCCTGCAGAACACTACAGAAGAACATGCATCGTATAGGTCGAAGAAGCCAGGCTCCTTTAAGACTGAATACTGTGTTGATAGCAGGTGAGCAAACAATTCTTCCACCCACATATAAAACAACACAAACACCCCGACAGTCTAAACCCCCGCACGAATGGATGAAAAGTTCTACATCCATGCTCTAGCCCTGTAGAGAAAGACAAACTTCCACATACTCACTCAGCTTCCTCTTCTCGGGATGCACAACCCGCTGTGTCTTCTCCTCCCGTGGCGTAAAGTTGACTGCAGCATTGCTGCCGAATGGAATGACATTGTTCGCTCTCTCACCGCGTCTCATTCTATTGCTCGCTTGCCCTCTCTCTCTTTCTATCTCTCTCCCCCTCCTCCTCTCTGCACGCTCACTGGCAGCACAAACTGCACCGCTCAGCAGTGTTCTCCACTGCCGCAGCAGCTCCTGCATGAGCCCTGCGTATCCGAGTGTGCTGTGACTTTTAAAGGGGAACGCAACCTCCAGGGTCAGTGTACACCTCGTCGCCACCCCCACTTCCACTGTGACGACCCCCCCCTCCTCCCCCGCAGCATCTGGCAAAGACATTCCTCTAAGAAGGGGGGGTTCGAATCTATCTACCTCAATACCTTCGGATTAAAGGGGTGACCCTTTTTGAAACTAAAGTGTGTTACTCGTTGTGCAGAGACCATCCATCTTCACGGGCGACACTGGATTACACATTATGAGGCTACTTGTGTGTGAGCATGGGTGATTTTGTGAGGTAGATATTAAAATGATCACAGATGAATTAAGGGATGTTTTTTAAGGGATGTTGTACTTTATGGTTATAGTTATTTGAAGTTTACTTAAGTATTAAAGTATCAATATAAAGTTTATTATGTTTTCTTGAGATTCCAAAAAAAATAATTATGAGAATCTAGAATTTTGGTTAAAGTGATAGTTCACCCAAAAATGAAAATTTGGTCATCATTTACTCACCTTCTTGTTCTTTCAAACCTGTATGACTTCCATTCCTCTGCAGACTACAAAATAAGCTATTTTGAAGAATGTTGGTAACCAAATGGCGAAACTCATTCTCTTCTATTGTATTGAGAGAAAACCAATGCAAGTCAGCGGTCACCTCCGTAGTTTGGTTACCAACATTCTTCAAAATAGCTTATTTTGTGTTCTGCAGAAGTCAGACAAGTTTGAAATGATCAGAGGGTTAGACAGAATTTTCATTTTTGGGTGAACTATCCCTTTAAGCAAAAGTCAACTTTGCATCTTCGTGTTGTCTGTGAGAAACAACTGAGATGTCGAGGGATCTATTTTGTCATTTTTCCCTGTATATTTTTCTTAGCGAAACATAAAACCTATAAGGCAACTCCAGACAGCGAGGTAAGAAAATGTTTATTCCAACGGAAAGGGGAAAAAAGAAATAAAGAAATACAGACATCTGAAACCCTTGTTAACCAGAATCTTAAGAAACAAGATCTGGCGCTGTTTGAGGTGTATCATTGCTTCCATTGCAATCAGCAGGTCAACTGTCTGGGAGTGAGAGAGATACATTACCAGCGGTGTGCAACATTATATTGGACGGAGGAAGACCACAAAGCATTTTGACAATCAAGATGATTGAAACTTGCATCATGTTCCGTTCAGAAGGGTCCTCCACCGTACATTCTGAATCCTTACACATCACAAGATCTGACATTACCGTAACTTGTAAGAGAGGTTGTATTGAGAGGTCCGGCCCTCTCCGTGCATGTCCAATAAATCAATCTCAACTCTTTGCATCAGCAAAGCTGGAGCTGTAACCCAGCAGCGGATTTTTTTTCTACGTGCTCCCTCTTCTTCTATAAAGCTCAACGATTGGAGCCCAACAGCTTTTACTGTAGTTATGACTAGCGCATCCCATTCTGTACCAAAAGGCAACCAGATTACATGTTTTCTCATGCGATCATGTAACATTGGGAAATGCATGATTTCAGACTGCATTGTCAGGTGCATGACTTCTGGATCATATACAAATGTAGACCGCATGCAGTGAGGGGTCTTTGTAGAAATGGCAGATGTCATCATAACCATATCGATTGGTGACCTGCGAGATAGCCCAGTGGAATAGAGAAGGATCGTGCAAGAGCTCTGTGCTGATCTTGCACATCTGTCTGACTGCGAATGCACTTTTCATTCTGTTCTGCAAATCATCGAAGCCCTACAAACGCAACATCATACTAAGGGGAGTAAGGGATGGTATTAAAATGAAACATGTTTGATTATGGATGCTATTTTGGCTTAAATTGTGTTTTTACATTCTTACTGCACCATTCAAATTATTTATGGTGTTTATTTTGTTCCAGCTCTTCGGTTACATCAAATAAAGAGGGGCATCATGGGCGAAACGCTTGGATGATTACTCCTGGTGATGCCACAGAGGAAAATATATTTTGAGATTATTGGCACAGGCTGACGATTGTGCATTATTGGTCAGTTAGCAAATGTGGTACCTTTGCGTAAGTTCGCAACGTTTAGGCCAATAGCTTTCAGAGTTGTAAAGGAGGGCCACCAGATGTTGAAAGGTGTCATAGATGTACAGTATTTACCCTGATATGAAACAATGTGTTTGATATTTAAAAACGTGGTCACGTGATGTGCCATTGTGCTTCTTGTCTTGTGTGCTACAGGCTTGTCAATTGCAATTAAAAATATTTTATTTATTGAATTTGAGGTCAAATAAATTAAAGAAAAATTAACATTTGGTAGTACACTAACAGATTATAACTATAATATAAATACTCTAGCATACAACAATTGATCTAGTTACACTGTAATTATTTTACTTTATTTTAAAAATGTTTAAGAAAAATATGTATATGTATATTATATTATATTAATATAAATATGTTATTTTATATTTATATATATTTCATCTTTATATATATATATATATGTAGGCCTATGTATATATATATAAACACACATATACATGCGTACAGTATATACATAGGCCTACATATATTTATATAAATATATATATATACATACACACAGTAAAATTGAAAAAGTTAATACATTAAAACAATTAATTTTAATATCATTTTAAATAAAATTGTGCACACAAAATTGTGCACACATTACATTGGCCAATCTGCTCTTTAGAAATTGGTTTCATCATTAGCCACTACAAACCCACATTGGTTAACCACTACATCTCGGCCTTTTGCTCACTTCTGGTTCCATGCATCTATCCATTGAGAATTCTTTGCTGACTTTGACACGGAGAAAAATTCCTTCACCAGCATCTCCTTCATGAGCAGTACATTTGGGTAATGGCATCCCATTGATAAAAAAAACATGAGTGAAGGGCCCTTTTACATGGCTGATCACATTACCCCACACCTCACCTGACGCTCTGAGTCAGCTGTCAGAGTGTGCCCTTCCGCCCCTGCATGTCTCAGGAATGATACCCACGAGAGCATCACATCACCACGGTTTCAGTCAGGTATGCACTGATCACAGTAAAACCATGGGATTGGTTAATGAGTTTATAATATGTAAAACTGGTACATCATGATAGCAACACCAGGGTCAAGGGTTTTGATTTCCAGTAAAAATGTGTTACTTCCATGCTATACGTCCTTTGTATTATTTTAATTTCTATATTTCTCTGCAGCATGACATCATATCCTGTTTCCAATATTCACGGCAGAATGTTTTCACATTTTCAAAGAGTATTATGAGCCTGCATTCAGGCTCCTCTGTGTTTCACAAAATTGGTGAAATTAGTTTTATATTAAACCCATTCTTGGCAGTACATTGCTTCTGTGTGGTCAGGGGGTCTGTATTACTCCAACAAATGCACATTTGGTTCGGATTACTTTACTATTAGATCACAGAGGTTAATATTCATCTCCCACAAACTCTCAGGTGTTCTCCAGCCAGATTGAAAGTTTAACCGAAAACCCCATCTGTGGCTCCACTTTACTGTGACAGAACCAGCTGTCCTCCAGCAGAGCTTCAACCAAAATCTTCCCTCCACCTCTCCCTATCTTATTCAACCTATATGTTTTCCTTTCACAACCAGCTGAATGGATTAACTAATCGTCATGGTTAGTAAATGCACCCCACCCATGAATTTATTAAGCCTGTGCATCTTTTTTAAAACAGGGCAGATATCTCCAAGGCTTCAACTACAGCAGATCTTACGTAGCTATAACTGCTAAGCACCTTGACACATGAGCTGAGGAAACAGCTTTGAAGAGCATTTATGGGAAATACTGTAGGTTATTTTATTTCAAATTATTGTCAAAGAAAACTGCAACAATCTACTAAAAATAAAACAAGTTTATTATGTATAATATATTATTTTACAGTATATTTGTTTTCCATTAAAGCCGCATTAAATATTTTGACTCATTTACAGATAATATATCCTCCATGCAAGACATTTTCATGTCTTTTTTAATGCTTAAAAACGCTAAATCAATCTGTCAGTACAGACAAAAAATATACTTAAATTCCAGAGGCTCTTTCTAAAACAAAGTAAATTTGCTGCTTACAAATTTATTTCATACAATAAAAGTCATATTTGAAACAATATGAGGGCAGGTAAACACCAACCATTGTTGTTTTTTTCAATTCAATTCAATTTTTTATAATAACTTAGTTATATAAATGTTCATGGTTGCACAGCAGCTTTACATACATTATAATAAAAAAATAGATGAATAAATAGACAATATATGCTATTAAAATACATCGTGCAATACTACATAGCATATATTATCTATTTATTTGTGTTTTTCTCGATGCAATGTACATTGATGAAATTTAACTGGAATAAATACTGTTTGGGGTTGTCAGAAACTGTCAATTGTTTAATGCAGTGGTACTCAAACTGGGGGATGTGGCCTCCCCGGGGGGCCCCAAGATGGATCCAGGGGGCCACAGATTTTGTGGCATTACATTATATGAAATATATAAATTTATCATACATTTTATGCAATCAAACATCAGAAGAATCAACCACCAACCAAATGTTCGAACATTGTAGAACAGAATTTGTTTTGGTTTTAATTAAAATTCTAAGTTTAAGATCATAAGTTTTTATATCGAGGGCCGCAATGCAATGCACTCTACAAGAAAAGGTTTGAGAACCACTGATTGAAGTGTATTAGTGATTTTTTGTATATTATTCAGAATATTATAATGTGTGTTATTTGCAGAGTTACATTTACATTAAGTAAAAAAACTAAAAACCTCATTTGACCTTTATGCATTTACAATTAGTCAATGTATTTTAAAATTAGGTTTTGATAACTATAACTTTTAATATTGTTATTTGTTCTCTGCAGTTTCTACTAAATACATTTTGTTTGTAGCATATTAACATATTTGAACTAAAACAAGAGCCTGAAACTATGACTTTCTGCAGGGTAAGACCAGTTTGTGATTGCTTGAATGTCTGCGGCAAAGATGTCAGAAACACGTGGCCTGTCTCAATGTCCGAAGAGACGCTGACTTAGTGAAAACATAATGACAACATGTTCATTTGCCATGTTCGAAGAGGTGGACGGCTGGAGTGGATTGTTATGGTGTCAGAGTCATGTGTGCAGTGAAGAATGGCGGCCTGCAGTCGGCATGATTAACGGCTTAATGATGGATTGGCCTCCCCCCGCAATAGGTGGATTTAAGTATATGACTGCTTCATGCCACAAAATTAAGTCTGACCCTTTGAGCCATCAAAGCTTCAATCACATACATGCCTAATGTTAGCCAATCATGATCTCGGAATGTTTGGAGCAAAGTCCAAATAACTGACCAGGGGTTGAGCTGGGGGGAGTTTTTAATATCGACGGCAAAATATTTGGCATTCCATCCGTTTAATGTGTTTTTAGGGTGTTAAAGTGAGTCCCTCATTTAAAACCTCTCATTAGGCTACATCTGTTAGGCAGTACTTTGATTTTTAAAGTTGATGTTACATGCTCAAATCAGTCTGACACATGATCTGTGTAAAGCACAGGGTAAACTAAGTGAAGATAAACACGCTGCTATTTTTGATGTAGTCACAACAAGAAGAGAGTTATTCCTCAATTCACTCGCATTTCTCACTGCGGCTTTTCTCAGTTATAATTGCATTTCAGCACTTTCCGCACAGTCAGTGTTTAAAGTAAACAGATGGAGATGGAGTATAAAGCATGTCTACAAAGCAGCTTATTTGATGCATAGATGCAATACATATGCATGCATGTGTAATTAAACGATATGCACGAATGTCAATGATAATTACGTATTTGCTGACCAAAGGAAAACAGCATCACACTCACTAGACTGTGAAGCTGCTCATATGATCAGTCACACAACATTCTCACTCCCTCTACAGGACAGTGGAGGAGTAGCAGGAAGACCTCAGCCGGATCAAATTCTACAGCGGTCAATGAATGAAAAGAAGCGAAGAAAAAGTGCTGACGCTGCTGTTAGGGGTGGTGTAGAAATTACGTAAAATTTAAGAGTTTAGAATAAAATTACATGTAGTGTTCATATAAATTTGATTTTAAATGAGAATTTTCTTTATCTAAGGGAGAGTAATTGGTTTGGCTCAGTTTTATATAGGCCTTTAAATGTCATTCTAGTCTTTAAACGTAAAAGCATCAGTCTTAGGGTGAAAAATCTTTTTATCAAGCAACATTATTCTTTTTGAAGTTAAATTTTCCAGACTGAACATTTATTTCTCAGATCGCGTGAAATGGTAAAAGCATCGGGGCTCCTTTGACCTTTATTATAGCAGCCAGTCATCCTGGGGTCGTGGCTGATGCAGCTTGTGCAGATGAACTCTGTCTCAATCACAAAGCAGGTCATATGCAAAACATAGCATTATAATACCACTTACACTAAAAGACGTTATTGTACCTTTGTGCTTAAACTAACCTAGAATAATATTTAGTACTTGAATAAATGAGAATGAATAAGATTTAAGAAGATTACGTACATTCTAATTTAGTACTGCAAAGAAGCTTAGGACAGAACTGCTGCTTTGCGGAACATATCAAGGGAGAACACTTTGCAGTACAATACTTAAAGGGACAGTACGGTATTGCCCGAAATGACCTGCAAAGAATAGATTTGCATAAATGTGCCACAGTAAGTAGGCTACATTTTAATTTCGAAGGAAAATGTGTCAGTCAAAATCCATAAGCCGTTTAAGGATTTTTTCATAATATTCTGAGACTGACAGATTTAACATTTAAGATTTAAATAAATGCACTCCTTTAGGTGCATTTAGAAAAATAAATTTTTAATGAATATCATACCTTGTGGTTTTTCTATTGATTGTTTATTTTAGTATTGTTTATTATTATTGTTCTATTCGGTGGTATTTTACAATAATAAGGGAAGGGTTCAGCTTGCTACAAGGACTTACAAATCTATTTATTTTTCATCACAGGATGATGCAAAACAAATTTGACTAATTTACAACTTATCCATAAATTCATAAAGACAGATCTGAATTAAAGGGATACTTCACCCAAAATGAAAATTCTGTCATTCTTTACTCCCCTTCCAGTTGTTCCAAATCTATATACTTTTCTTTGCTTTAATGAACACAGAGAAAGATATTTGGAAGAATGCTCATGAACAAACAGATTTTGCGCCCCATAAACCATAGTGAACTGCAGAACTGTTTGCTGTCCTACATTCTTCAAAATGTCTTTTTTTGTGTTCAACAGAACAAAAAAAGACGATATAGTAAATTTTCCTATACTGTGGGAGTCAATATGGGGCACGATCTGTTTGGTTCCAAATATCTTTGTCCGTATCTTTTAACTCGAAGGAGAATAATTGATGACATTATTTTCATTTTTGGGTGAAGTGTCATTTTTAAAGGAATCCGAAATCAATGATCTTATCTCTCTTAGTGATCATGATCAGCTGTATGTAAACTGCATTGTCGATGGACCTGTGGTGCACAAGGCGTTTCACATGTCTGTTCAATTGAGTGTACAACTGAGACAGGAGTTAAATGCAACTAAGACACATAATGAGATAATGAAAATTGCAAGAAGCTCATTAAATATCTACAGGGAACTTCAGATTTCAATAAACGCTATTTAAATATGATTAATACATCACATTATGACACCTCTGGGTCTAACATACTTGTTTTGTCCAATTTGGTCATAGCAAAACAACTCAATGGTGAATGATGTAAAGGTATCTAATGAAAGAAAGTCAAAAAGAACCATGAACTAGTTACTCCAGATGGAAGTGACATATCACATAAAAGCATAAGCCCCACCAGTCCTTAAAAATGCAATGCTCACTTCACCTTTCGCTTTATCATTTTGTTTGTTTAAATGAAAGATGATTACAATACCAATAACAATTTGATACAAAAATAATTTGTTGTCTGTTTCTATACATTACCAAGATCTTTATATCAGAACGTTGGGCTATATTGCACCACACACTTGGCACCTGCTCCAGCTGCTGTATAGAGAAAACACCAAAGCTGAGCTGATCAGCACACTTGCACCTGGGACTGTATCCACAGAGCGGCTCTTATACTAATCCTTATTGGCGGTGGTACTAAAGACACGCTGTAAACGGGTCTTCAATCTGCTGATATGGGGATAAGTAGATAAGCCAGATAAAGAGATTAAAAAATTAGAGATGAGAAATAAGAGATAAGAAAAAAAAAAAAGTTGTCCTATCTTTATCATAGGAATAAAGAAATAACAATCTATTGCACATAATATTTGCTGTGCTTTTATACAGTGACCTTCACATGATTCCAAAAAATTCTGTGTCCATACTGTAAAAGTAAGGATACTGCTCAACGCAGGCTGCCTGGAAAGGGCCTTCCTGTTATCCTCCACCCCCATCCATGGTGAAAAGCTGATTGCCTTTCTCTCTCAGCAGCAATGCAGCATTCAGGTCCTGCAGGCACTTTGACAAATGAGCAACGATTTGAACTGAGGGGGATGCCTCCACTGCAGCATGTCCCAGAGCACACGTGCCCTTAACCAGCACTGCTGCGCTTCACACAGTACATACAACTGTCCCATTGCATGCACACAGAGGAAGGGGCGCAGGGGCGCACACACATATACACATACGCACGCAAACACACACACACACAAACACACACACTCAGCTGCAGTGCTGTACTGGCTTTAGCCTAAAGCTCAAGTATCTGCTTTGGGCAGGCGGTAATAATTACCTCCACAATGCAGCACTGAGCACCATCACTACGCATTACTGGAGAACTTTGTCCTCAATCTCAAGGATAAGATATTAACCTCTAATTCAATCACATAAAGACGAAAATACACTGCAATAAAAATTCTAAATCATTAATTATTGCTGAAACTCTTACAATAAGGTTGTTTTTGTTAACATTAGTTAATGCATAAATTAACATGAACTAGCAATGAACATACTTCTACATCTTTTATTAACATTAGTTTATGTTAATTCGAGCATTTTACTGTACAAGTACATTTTTATAATCAAATGTTTTAAAGGTTATTTTCAGTTAATGCACAATGCACAATGCAAATCTTTTTTTTCTAAACCAAGCTTCCCAGGCTATCTTGTTTTAAGGATGTCAAGATATTTTTACTAAAAAAATAAAACACCAATCAAGAAAAGGTTTTGGTTATTTTTTATTATTTATCGTTTTATTGTATTTACATTTAATTTATTTGCTTATTTATTTTTCTTATTTTTAACCTTTTTGGAATTTAGTAAACAAAGGAGATTCATTTATTTAAACTCAGTTAATTGGATTAATAACATGCGGTTATGCACTACTGAGCTCCTGAAGTGCTTTCTGCAGAGAGAAGCCTCTTACTGCACAAAACAAATGATTCTATGGTGCAATCGCTCTCTTTGGTCCTGGGTTGATAGTTTAGTGTAGGTTGTCAATGCCGCTGTCAGACACACATTCTCTGCTTTAGAGAGCGGGTGATTTGCGGGTTGCCTGCTGGGACTTAATATTGATTACTTTGAAATTACAGGTTTTAAAAGGTTGGCGAAAAAGAGGAGGTGTAAGCGGCCTGTACGCAGCAGCGTCTGCATGCTCTCAGGCAGTAATCAGCATCTTCAGCATATTGTGCTAGCACTGCACAGGAAAATGTGAATTTCACTGAGAGACAGCTGAGTGCTGGGTAATTTAATTCAGGACACACACACACTCCCTCTTTGTCGGCCAGCGGTGTAAAGTGAGCCCTATAACCTTCAAAACTACAGCACCTTTCATCCCATCATGAATGACTGATAAATGAACCTTTGAAGATATTAAGTGTGTAGAATCATAAAAAACTATTCTCCAAAAATTGTCTTTTTTGGAGTCAAGCAGAAATTTGATCAGTTTATGACGGCTTTTACCTTAATGCATTTGACAGAAACTTTATTCAGAATGTATCACCCAAAGTAATTATATTATGGTTACAGTCTAACTGTTTCGATCATATTAAGTGCAATTTTGTGGCCCTTCAAATTTGTATCACTTTATTGTATTTTATTTAGATTTATTCTTTTAGCAGATGCTTCTATCTAAAGCTATAGGCTCTATTACAAGTCAGGGAGCATTTTTTGAGCCACCAAAAAACAGATATGTTAAAACAACAAATAATGATTTTAAACTAATAATTCAACACTTGTTGTATTTCTACACAACTTTGAAGAACAGTGTTGTTTTTACTTCCGTCAACATTTGTGAATCTAAACATCATCACCTGTCCTTGAGTAGCAAGTTGTATACAATAATCTAACATTACCTCCTCTATTTTCAGACAATATAACACAGAAACACATTTGGTGTTTTATGCACTGAAGTAAAAGGACCGTCTCTGGCAAAGTGTACATTATTTACAGCAGTTTATACTTCAAATACTTTTATCATTAAAAAGCCTAGACGTTTAGATGATAGTGCGGGTCACAAATGTTTTTTGTAGTTTTAATTAAAAAAAAAAACACCAACACATGTATTCTGTGTGTTTTCTATAGGACATAAGACATTGGGAAAGACTTATATTTGTTCTTCTGCTGTACCATGCAAAATTAAACACAAGGTGGCACAAAAGAGCTTTTTTAAACCTGGATCTGAAAGTAAATCCATGTTCTGTTGCTTACCCTGAACCTGATTACAACCAAAGCACATTTTCATCATCTTACAATACAATTTCTTATTGACTAACGCCTTATTGACTAATGGGGCCACAAGGCTAATAACTACTATATAGAAATGAATATAGAGGCTAATAACTAGGAAAATATGAAGTCTTCACACCACCCTTTTGAGATGCAGGGTAAACAATTATTCCTACATAATGTGTATATATGTGAAATATGTGAAAAATCTGAATGTATGTTGACTGAAAAAATATTACAGTTTTAACCACACTACCATTCAAAAGTTTAGGATCACTTGACTGAAATATATCTCTTGTTATCATATGATGTAATTGCAATTGCATTTATTTGAAATTATCTGTAAAAATAAATATAACTTTGAAAACATTTCATTACAATTGAAAATATGAATTAATAAAGAATAGGGATAATGGATAAAAATGAATAATTTGGACAAAAAGAAGGGCAGCCAATAAGAGCCCAGCACAGTAACTACTTCAATACTGTTTAAAAAGCATCTCAGCGTGACCTGGCTGATAACAAATCCCTTTGTACAACACATCACAGCAACTTGTTTTACAGTATACTGTATCCGTATTTGACATCATGTCAGTCCTTCAATTCACAGCATGGCTTCACTTATGCCTTGCACATAAAATAAACAGAATCTGTGCAGGAGAAAATGTGTCTGTCCTGCAGAAGGAATGACTCAGAGAGAGTGAATATGTCAGAACGTTGTGTGTCTGTAGAATTAGCTCACAGTAAATTTCCTTTTCCTTAAGAAATGTAACTCACGCATGCATTCCTTCAGCCCACTTCCAAAAAGAATGAGGTTCTTGTGCATGATGTTTGGTGCTCTGCTGAGGAAACACAGCAGGTGAGGAACACAGCGCCAAGACACATTTGTATGTTTGCTGTTGAAAAGCGAATCAGACCATGGAAAAAAAAAACATTTTATTTGGTGTTAAACATCTAAAGTAGCTTTCAAGGACGCAGGAGAATTTGTTATGTAAGTAGTTTCCAAATGGATTCAGTATTGAATCACTCACACGTAACATTTCATTTTGGATTATTTTTTTCCTATGCACAAATCATTAACTTACTGGAACTCAAATTGTTTTCTTATTGTTTTGCTCCTCTAGGCAACAATCTACTAAATATTTTAAGGAAACTCCCTTTAACAGCTGGCAGCATTATTCTAAGATCACAGCAACTTCTTCCACTAAGATTTTGTATGATTTGTATTAGTTTATGAGCAGGAAAGAAGGAGTCAAGATAAATACGTTTTTATATTTTTAAGAGCCAAGGTACCAGAGGCTCATGGTAAGTATATGCAGTCAATGTTTTTCCAGCTTTGGTTGGCATTATCCAACCTTACTTAAAGGGACAGTTCACCCCATAATGAAAATTCTGTAATCATTGACTCACTAACATTTTTGGGCTGTGTTACACAAAAAACTTAAACTTTCTAAACATGGGCTAAAGCAAACTCTGGTCTACATTTACCGATTGAAAAAAATGATTTCTGGCATTTTTAAGCAAATTTGGATACGTCAGTAGCTAGATTGAACACAAGGGGACAGTACAACACTTTCATATTTCACAACTCCCTGAGGGGCGGCAAACCCCTGGTGTGTTTTGGAAATAAAGGAATACTTCAACCGAAAACCTTAATTTGTGTATAATTTATGTAACATCACGTCTTTCACACATGGGGAACAAAAGATCTTAGATAGAATGTGGGTGAAAGCCTCTGTTCTAATTCACTTTCATTGTATAAGACCATCAACATTCCTAAATCTTTCTCATCGTGTATTCAACAGATGAAAGTCATACAGGTTTTAAACGGCCACAAGAATAGTTATTTTATTTTAGGATGAACTATTCTTTAAGGTCATTATTAAATCCAACCCAAATACCAACAAAACAATTTAGGATAGACACTTGCAAACATAGAGTTGAAGAGAAGTGGTATATAGTATAAGGTCTACAGAGGAGAACACACTCTCCAGACAGTAAGAGTTGCCAAGGTGCCTCGCTGTCTGTTGAGTCATAAAGAGAGCAGCCGCATGAATCAGTGTCTTCAAGCATGGAAATGTTGTCACCATTGAAAAGGGTGCAACAGATAGGGTCTGGGTGCAATCAGATTGAAACTAAAAACGAAAGCAAGCATAACTGTAACTCAAAGAAAGATGGTAACAATATGCTGAGTGTGAATGTGTGTGTGTGGGGGGATCCAACACCCAAAAACCCATATAATCAACCCTTGTTCTGACTAAAATAGCCCCTCAATGTCGATTTTGGTCACGGACATGATTGAAAATTATTAGAGCTTAAAGCACAACAACACATCGCACACACTTTTTGTATCTTGCAAATACAGGGGAAGATACAAGATACAACTATACTGCTTAATATACCCTCACACAAACTATATTTTCCAATACACTAAATAATGAAACATCTGTTAAAACATATAGAATAATTCATCGTTATCTTACAATATCCAAATATATTATACAGAAAGAATAATAAAGTATAGAATAATACAGAAGTAATTGCTGCTTTTCATATATTAAAAAAATATAAGCACACGGTTGGTTCAAGTATATGAGATGGTATTATTTAATAAATAGCATTACTTTTACCAATATATAAAGTCCTATATATTTTGTTTCGTAATGGTATCCACAAAAACCTCACAGGCCTACTCAGAATTTAATTCTAGCAATTACAACTACCAAGAGTGATCTAAAATGAAAATAAAACGGAGCACATGCAAACACACTCCCAAGCAAGCACATGTTCGACATGCACGTTCAGATTGCTTAGCATCATTACGTAGTGCACAATTAGCAGGCTTTATCAGGGGAAATGAGCTTAACAACAACAGCTCAGCTCATTTGGGAGGGACGTTCAGCAGCAGCTGGGAGCTATTTGACCACGTGACGTGAGAGATGTTTCTGTCGCTGTAGCAGCCATCATTTCACTCAAATACAACCCTGTGCTAACAAGACACGAAGAGAATATATAGACATGGATTTGCACGGGAATATCGACTGAAAGAGGTTCCACTCCTTCGCCAATGGTGTATTTTTCGGCGTGCTTCAGTTGCAGGTACGCTTTCTTATAGTTTAATAAAACGTGTATGTCTTTTGTCCAGTCGGTGTGTGTGTGTTCACACGCATACACAACGCGTTTTCCCTTCAAGGTTTGTCAAAAGCAAACATCCCGTCGACGTGTTCGACCAGCTGAAGTTTCTCAAGCTAAAGCAGGAACTGAAATGCACACGCGCCTCTTTATGTGTCTCGATGTAAATAATTCATTAGCGTGCACTAAACAAGAACTAATGTTACTTCCTGTGGTTGTTGGTGAGCTTATTGCTGTATATTCACATTTTAATCGTTACTATTTCTATTCTTAAAACTTACAAAGATGTTTTGTGGTCGTCCTTAATTTCTCACCCAGTTTAATGGAAGCAGTATTAAGAGATTAGCGTGCCCCCCTTTCGTTATATTTGTACTTAAGGCTAGTAAACGTTAGCCGCTATAAGCTCGATGCACACGTAAGTTTGAAGTATCTAAGTTGCACGAGAATTGTGATTTTTAAATGTAAGGTTTTTAGTTGTACTTTAGGGTAGTAACACGTATGCTTACAAATGCTTTACTTTCGGTTTAACAACTGGAGCATTAGGCGTGGAGCTATTTGTTCTGTTGAACAATCAAACAAACAAGTTCTATTCTTTTTGTAATAATACTAACCTGTTGTCCTGCAACTAGTTAGCATTGACTAGAGTAACAGGTTAACGCGGATTTGGTAAGTCTTCTGCAGTGATGCGTGATGTTTTCAGGAAGATTGAGCGTTTGACCTCCTTTAAAATTGGGGTATACCGTGCCAATACGGTTATTGTCTCCTTAAGGTTTTGTAATGTCAATGGTGGCTTCTATCAATTTAACAGTTTTATTGTAACAAGCAAAACTTGTCACATTTCATTGATTGATTCATTTTTTTTTTCTGGGCCTGTGGTTTTCAGATTAGTCTGTGGTTGATACTCACTTCTTCATGCAAATGATTTGTTTGTGTTTTGTTAATAGTTTGAAACGCTAATATTCAGCTGTATCACTAAGATGTCTGGCCAACACTTTAAAGGTGCTGTAAGCGATTTATGAAAAAAAATGTTTTTAAATCGACAAACAAACCCACTACAATGCCAATCAACATGCCTGCTCCACTCTCAAACTGCTGTGTTGCACAGGCATACAATGCTATGCTTTATAAAAACTTAAACCTCGCAAATAATTGGGTAAAGGAATAAACCGTATAAACGAGGATACTCGAACTGTTCTGTTACAGATCTAATATTACAATCAATGTTACTCCCACATTGATCTGAATCTCATCAAACTCCTTGCGGGGGATTTTAAGACAATCTTGCTCTCCAACATCTCTGCTAAAAGCCTTTGCCATAGTACCACGGGTCCTAACTTATCTCTGCTGGAAAGTGTTTATAATAAAAAAATAGGGTCCTTGCTCCTGCCTGAAATTATCTTAATTTTTAAGGGGGTCGCACACTGAACGCAGAAGTGCCGCAAGATGCATTTGTTTGGGAATACCTCTCGATTCGTCCACACTAATAACCGAGATGCCCTAGACAAGTTTGTGCGCCTGAGCTTTTTGCATCTGGTGTGCGACCCACCACCCAATACTTAAAATCCTCAGACTCTTTACTTGTATGTAACAAATAAGACATTGCTGTTTTCCGGATCTTTAGCAGACATCTTACTGATGTACATGTGCTAGCTGGGCAGAGATTTGATTAGTTGTTGCGAGAGTTTGCTGTCCAAGTCCGGAGCACAGAGAAGAGCATATTGAAAGCGAACAGCAATGCTTGGTTTTACTTCGATAAACTTGATGAAATTAAACTGAACAAGATGTTTGTTGCGTCTCTTCTTTGTTTATTGCGGTTGAAGTGTTGTATTCGCATCGTTTGCGGAGCAGGGCGAGCGTTTTCAATTTATTCCCATGAAAGCTGAGCTCGCTTGGCGCTCGTTGAGCAGGAGTAAAGCGAGCATACCTTTGCACATGTTCATTTCAACATGATACAATATAACTTAAAATAAAATTGAGCAAAAATTAATAAATGTATACACAAAATTGAGCCCTCTCCCTTAAACGGCCAATATTAGGCCTATAACTGATTGCTGAAATAATGTAGGCCTTCTGTACTCTGTACCCCTACAACTAAACATTTCATTAAAAAGTGTCATTCAACATTTTAAGGTATAAACGAAAACGGCATCCATGCAAGCAATTCTGACTGACAAGCAGTTCACGTCTCCCCTCCAAGCTCCACCCACAAAAGCTGATTGTTTACTCCGAATTTGCACTCATGGCCGGGATGCAGAGAACTTACTTTGACAAATTGTCTAGTACAGAGAACTGTGTGCACGCCACCACTGTACAGGGCTTTCAAATGAAAATTTCTAACTTGTGTTGAATTTGGGGACAATATGTATATTGAAACGTTTATATGGGCGTTTGAATTTTATGTGTGTCTGGATGTAAAACCGTAAAACACCTTGTGGGCTTAGAAAACAATACATTACTTTTTCTCTTAGAGTACACAAGTTACGGGTCTTTGTGTCCCTTCAAAATGCGCTACACACTGTGGAGACGTCTGCTGCATAAAGTGTGCATGTCTCTCTCTGCGCTGGTTGCTGCTTGTTTAAATCACACGTCATTATCTGTAAAATTTAAACCAATTATTATTTGTTTTTCAGTTGCCAAACATTCCGGTGCATCCCTAGTAATATTTAATGACATGGCCTGGGTTTGAAATTGTAAGTTTTAAAGTTCTTAAAACATTATTATTTTTTTTTACAGACATCAGTGAATGGTTGCGATGTATTTGTGTGGGGTCTGTAACACTTGCCTTGAACTGAAAATGCTAAGATTAAATCATTGGCTTTGTTAAGAGTAAAACTAGACATTCCTTATGATTTTTGCTGAATAAAGTTTTTTTTTTTTTTTAATACTTGCTCAGGCATCTTGTATGGTTGCCAAGAAACCTTTTCCACTGGTTTGTTTTAGTTATCTATCTTTCTCTCTTTGATGAACTTGCAAAGTCCTCTGGTTTATGCTGTTTTAAAGTCATGCAGCACATGTTTATCTGGTTTAAATCCCATGTTTTAGCAGACCAGAATCAACTTTTTGTGAAGAAAGCTTTTTGTTATGGATGATATCTATTTTTCCATTTTATCCAAGGGTGATTGAGGTCCTGTGAATCGCTTTGATATCTTATTATTGATGCAGTGCAAGGCTTGTATACTCCGTTGAATGAGTGTCAATTAGGATCATTTTGAGACTCTTTGCACCTCATGCTCTCCTGTTGTTCTGTTGGCTTTGTCAAATCGAGCGTTTCATTTGCTTACGTAACTTTGCTAAATTAGTGAAATAACTCATGAGGATTACAATACATTAAGCCCTGACACAGCAGTAACTGTAAACAAATGAATGCTGAGCTTTTCACAATCTGTTTTTATTCCTGCTGATTTACATAGTTTTATGTAACATAATTACTGTATGTGAATGTTTTGTATTTCAGCACCATGCTTTCAGTTGTTCGGCTCTAGAATGCCCTGCTTGTTATTAACTTTGTGTGTTTGTTCACAATATATGTACATTGTTATGTGGACATATGTGACCCTGGACAACAAAACCAGTCTTATGGGTAATTTTTTCGAAATTTATATTTTTACATCATTTGAAAGCTGAATGATTAAGCTTTATATTGATGTATGGGTTCTTAGGATATGATAATATCTGGTGGAGAATGAAGATATAACTGTTTAAATATCTGGAATTTGAGGGTGCAAAGGAATCAAAATATTGAGATAATTGCCTTTGAAGTTGGTGATAAGAGGCACTGTTACTGGTCATCCACTCACAAAAATTAAGTTTTGATATTTTTACAAAAGGATATTTACAAAATATCTTTATGTAATATGATCTTTACTTAATATCTTAATGATTTTGGGCATAAAAGAAAAATCTATAATTTTGACCCTTACAAAGCATTTTTGGCTCTTACTAAAAATGTTCCCTCGCTACATAAGACTGGATTTGTGATCCAGGGTAACATATTACAACATTGTTTTTGTCATGTGACCTGCAGTAAACATCTAGTACTCAAACAAAAATAATTTACCTAGATTTTTGTTAAACGGGTACAATTTTACGTTAAGAATAAGTTTTTGTTCCCATATCACTCAAAAGAAATGATTACCCCAGCTCATTTTAAATTATGATTTGTTAACTTTGGCTTATCAAGGAATGGAAAATCCACCTGATGCATATAGAGAAATTTGGGTTAAAGCAGGTAGCTAGACCATCCACTGCTTTTCACACACGGACACAACACTCATTTTTACACAGGATAGTGGTAGGTAGTTTTGGACACTGACATAGGCTTTTCCAATTTCAAGTGAAGTAGTTCCTTGTAATATCTGGAGAACTTCTTTCGAGACTTGATTATGCAAGTCTTGGCCTCACCTTTTTACCTGTAAGATAAGGACTGTAAATCCAGTTGGATGGGTTATGCTGGTTAAAATATCACAGTTGACCGAGTACAGGATGAAATCTACAGGACAGTTGCCTGTGTGAATGTTGACACAACAGCCGCAAATGAATGCAGATGCTACATCTTAAGTTGACTGGGGTGATATGAAGGTGTATATACTAGGGATGAGTCACGAATTTCGAATATTAGATTCGTTTTTTAATTATAGAATTTCGAATAGTGTGTGCGATCTTGAAAAATCGCTGTGTTTTCACGCGAAACGTGTTCATGTAACCAAAGCGTGGCACTGCCAAGAACGACACACCTTAAACCTAAAGGCTGTCAGTCAAGAGACAGTGGAGCAAAACATTTTCTCACAAAAAAATTTAAAGATGTTACGCACACTGTAGACATGCTTGGCATAACGGATACGATAAATTGAGACTGTCAAAAATGAGTTCTGTGTGGGTGTCCTTTAATAAAATGTATGCGTATAAAGTGCAGTGCAATGCAAAGCTGGCTAATCATGGATCAACAACTACAATGCACAGTCATTTGAGGGCGAAGCACCCAGCAGGTCCATACACAGGTCAGCAATCAGTTGCTAGTTTTATGGTCTGACCAACCAATTTGGATGCCAGACGGACGGAGCAAATAACGGCTTTAATTACGAAGAAGATCCCTAATGATATGCTTCCGATCGGCTTTGTCGAAGGAGAGGGCTTTAAAAATCTTATGGAGTTTGTACAGCCTGAGTTAACTGATAGTCTAGAAATACGATCACTGCCAGACTGGAGAAACTTTCATGACAATAGAAATGAAAGCCTTTTGAGCTATTAATTCATGAAATCGTTCCGGACTTTTCATCAATGACGTCATTCGGTTGTTTTAACGCGTTTATTATATTTCCTTGATCAATCACACTGCTGTTTTAGAGTTGGTATAAATGTCGATGCTCATATTTTACAAGGAAATGTCCTAGCATTATGAGCGGTTGATGCTGATTGACTTACTGTTAATAAGTGCAGTCATTCGGTTGTTAATATATGACTGTTTCAGCGCGTTATCTTAATAAATGGCTTTATGTAAGATTGCCTATTCCATAATCGATAAAGCAGTGTGTCGTCACGGATTTGAAGCTTAAATGGGGGGAGGGGTGTGAATTTCGAATAGGCTTCGAATTGTTCTCATCGATCTTCGAATATTATTTTTGCTCTCAATGCCCATCCCTAGTATATACCATCAAGCCAAGAATTGCATCACTTCACTTTTGGTCTCCACATAGGCCTGTTATGTCTACTTGAGTTAAATTTGAGTCAGTCATTATCACTTTCTTCAAACAAACCAGTCACATTCAGGAGATTCCTGTCAGACTGCATACATATTATTAGAATATGTTGGTTCTGGTGTGTCCTATGGGTGTTGCAGCAGGGCGGTTGAGTTCTGTCGTGATGGCACCTGCTGTTGCCTGGCCTATAAGGCTGTTGAACTTGTCAAGTGGATGAGTGATAGATCAGAGCGATCCTGTTCTCTCATAACTGCTAACAGGGCTGAGGACTCGACAGCTGTCTGTCGAGTCCTCAGCCCTGTTAGACAACTGAATGATATTATTGGTGTTATCTTGGGTGAGTCCGGTTCATTTTGGCACTCTCTTCTAAAATACAATGTTTTGTGATTCATAGTTTATTCGTTCCTAAGCTATTCCAATTTTTGCTTGGGGTTTGAGAACCTGTTCTTCAAAATGTAGAAACTAAGTTATTCAACATAAGACCTTGAGTCATAAACTATTGAGAATCTCAAGTGCCTTTTTAGTAATAATTGCTTAGTGATGCATTAGATAACAGGATAATTTTTTTTTTAATTAATGCATCCAAATTATTAAAGCATAATGGCTAAATTGTACTAAATGGTTAGTTTTCTTAGAACTACATTCTAGTAAAATGTACTGTTGCAACTAAGGGAATAAATTGTTGACTGCATCAGATTTTTTACATTTTGTATTGTGGTATGTAAATAAGTAGGCATGACTAACTAGTGCTGCATCTCTGGTTGTTGGACGTGAAGAAACACACAGATCAAGAGGACACAAGCAAACCCGAGTAGAAGTAGGGGCTTATTAAAAGATGTGACATTTGTGGCGTGACATGGTTTGACTTTACATACCATAACTTGGTTATTTAGATATATAGTTACCGTAGAATATAAGCACTCATTCTAGGAAACAGGTTTTTGGCCATCACCTACCAAACTTTTGAGGTGAAATTAAATGGATCTGTATAATTATGCTGGTTTCAGATTCACATAACTATGAGGTGTTTATAGAAGACGCCCAATTCCATTTGAAAACCTAGATGGAATCTGGGAGTTTTTTATATTCTAAATTAAAGTTCTATTTGTTTGCCATTTTACACACCATACCATAGTATGCCTACTGTCTAAAAAGAGCAGGGGTGGGGAACCTTGGTCCTGGAGGGCCACTGTCCTGCAGAGTTTAAATCAAACGGAGCTTTCGTGACGTTTCTAGTAATCCTGAAGTAATTAATGAACACTGCAGGACCGTGGCCCTCCAGGATCAAGGTTCCCCACCCCTGGAATAGAGCGTCTGTGTGGCATTTGGGTTGACACCATGATTTGTCGTCATTGGCTTTCTCAGTATTGCCCTCTCTCACAGCTAGCTGCCAGATGCCTCAGTTTCATGATTAAAACCTGTCCAAGATCATGTCCCTGACTCTGCTCTGTCTGTCAATTTGCACGGAGTACGTACATAGACAGTCCATCATTTGTGCATTTTCGTCACCGAACAGATGAAGTTCTTTAGCATTCAATCAAGGCACACATTCTATTTAACCAGTTTCCGAAATCAATGTACTTCAGCAAAGCACCACAGTTGTGAATAAGAATAGGCTAAACGTAAAGCGTGAAAATAATGTTGTATTGTGATCCAGGTGTCAATAGTTCATTCAAAAGGGACCTGGCATTGTCACCCCTTATCCAAGTAGGGCAAAGGTTAGGGCTTCAGGAGGTCACAGATTTTAGTGGGTAGGACTAGTCTAGGTTTAGAATAAGTCTTAAATGTGATCTTGATGGTCAAGACAAAAGCTGCCACTGTTCCCCTGGCCTGACAAATCCCCAGAGCCCCCTCCGCATTTCAATCAGCCCTATACAGAGAAGAGACCGCCAACCAGCTGCAACGCTCTTGCTCATAAGCACCAAAATGAAAAAACAAAAACAGATCATGGTGTCACCACCATATGACTCGCCAGACAGCATCATGCAAAACCACCAGACAAAGCGTGGAGATGATGTTGCAGAATGACATCACCTCTCTGCCGGGTATCGCACGACAACGTGATTGCTCATTTAAAACTGTCCTAACAGCTCTGTTAAAGACTGCCTGGGTTGGTCCTCCGCCACGGAGCTTAATTGGTCCAAGCATAAAGGGTGTGCAAATTAACATGTTTCCTACTTACTAAAGGTTGGACAGCCATTGAAAACTATATTGTTTGGATTCACAAACTTGCCACCCACTTCTTAGTGCTTCTCTGGCTCGGGTGGTGCAGTGACGGAGAGGTGTGACCCTTTGAAAAGGTTGTTTACTTGTATCAGAGAAAGAGCTGAGATGCTCCTCAATGAACTCTTGTCTACAATTCAATTACCCTTGGGCCCCTTCAGCGCCTCATTCTGGAACCCTGTTTTCAGCTAGCCATTTTGCTCATTGCCATGCTGTACATTAGACTTTTGAAATGTTTTTCAGACATGTGAATGAGTAATGAGGTAGTTTTTTAAACATTAATGATAATATATAATAAAAATGATAGTGTCGTATATTAATGAGACCAGGCCTTATTTTTATATCTAAACGCCTTATACGGTTAAATTATCTTAATCGAAAGGACGATCAAAAATAAAAGCAATGGCACTGCTATCACTTCTGGTGGCTTCACCTCCTGCCGTTGGTTCAGCGTTCTCGATGCAATCCAGTCTTTTATATAAATCTGTGTTGGAAACCAGGACTTTAGAAGGGGATTTCACACACATGCACAACACTGTCTATTCTCTCTTCATTTTAATGATTTCTTACCTAGCCTGCACTGACCTTGTCTGGTCTAATATTGCCGGCCGGAATTTGTGGTTATCCATGAGAACAGCTCCACTGTATATTATGTTTTTTAAAGCCATGCTTTATTGCTTTTCCTGTTATCTTCAGACTAGAGAAGCTTATAAAAGGAAATGCCCTGTCTTTTTTCTCTCCTTTATTTCCTATTTTTAAAGAGCATTGTGTGATTCAGTCGACAGCAGCAGGTTGTGGTGAAGCAAGAGGTTGTTCTCCTCAGTCTTGTCATGTGATGTAATAGGACTCTGAGAAGAGCTTTGGCCTAGTAAATATAAGTGTAGACCGTAAATACAAGTGAGCCATTGAGCATGTGACTGATAGGATAATACATTTTTTGTGACATTAACAGTTTTATGCTGTTTGTGAGGAAAGAGATTTAGTGTAAGGAAGATATTGGTTGACCTTGGGTCAAGGAAACCTTGTCAATCAAGGTTTTTTCTTGCACCTCCTAGCGACTTTTTTTTTTTACATTGTCATTTGAAAGCAGATAATGTGCGGACATTTGTGCTTATATTAATACAAAGTTAAACATCAGCTTGTGTAATGCATAAATCATGCTTATTGTGGGTTGTAGTTCACACGTTTGGGAGAGGGCAAGGAGTAGTTCACCCCAAAATGGTCCCAATTGACTTGACCATAGTAATTTTTATTCCTATTGCGAATAGTCAATAGAGCTCTGGAGGTTGACGTCATGAAACCTAAACTCTGCCATTTTGGCGGGCTATCGGGACCGCACGAGCGGTATTGGAATTAAAAGTGGTCAAACAATAATTTAAAGCCAGGTTGTTTTGACTTTACAAATCGTACTGTTTGAACTTGGTTGACAGCTGCTGTGCTTAGAACGCCAGAACAGGCAGGGGAGCAAAGGGCAAATTATTTTATCTTATTCCAAAGGATCCCGAATCCCCGATAGATGAATAAATGGTTAACTGCAATAACGTGTTAACAAACGCATGTCACCACTATATTTTCCGGTCGCTATGATGCCTAATCCTAAACGAGACACATGAGAGCAATACTTGCAAAATCCAGCTGTGCAATCACAGTGGGTTCCTAACACAACCCCATCGTGTCTGACCACCACCCATGGCTTCAATATAGGGTCATTTCGTTTTTTGGGAATGTTCAACCTACAAGATCAGTGATATAGCTATGCTGACTATCTACAAACAAGAACAGCTAGCATGACTATTATTGAAGCTAACAAGACAATTGACTTACCCTTTCAATGAAGACAAAGCATGTTAAATCCGTCAGACTCCAAGTTGAATATCCATAAAAAAAATTCACGTAAATTTTCACCACTCCAGGCTTTTAAAGAGTCGCTGGAGAAGGATAAGTTGATGAGGTAGTTGTAGTTATAAGTATCCTGCAGGTCACGAAAGCTATCCATTTCTTTATAGATGCATGTTAAAAGCACCCCGGGGTGAAATTAACGTGTTTCCATTGGGCGTTTTGTCATTGTGCCATTTCAATTTGCGCATTTTGAAGTGCGACGGAAACCTGGTTAATGCCTGCCAGTATGGCCGTGTAAACCGAATCGGTCATGTGACTGCCGGAACTCTTTAGTACAATTTTTTTATTTTTGGGTCAACTGTCCCGTTAAAGGAACTTAAAATTCGTACATTTACTTACTGCATGTTATTCTTAACCTGTATGACTTTGTTCTGCAGAACACAAAAGATATTTTGAAGTGGTACCATACAACACGGGAGCCCACTATCTTCTATTGTATGAAAACAATCATGGAGACATTTCTCAAAATATTTTTTACTTTACCTACATTTCATGTTTTTATAACTTGCATGTATGGTTGTGTTGTGGAAAGGCAACAATAGGAAAATTGATATGTTGCACTCATTATCGCTTTTATCTTCCCAGGTGAGTTTAACCAGCAGCTGCTTTGACCTGGTTTCCTGGCAACTTCTGACAAAAACAGTCACCTTGGCCTCCTGATTGGTGGAGGTGCACAGGAGAAGGAGTGGACCCCAGCTGCACCTCTTTTCGGGCATTTGCTGCACTTTGAGACTGAAGGGGGAACGAGGTGCTGTCAGAACCACCCAGAGCATGGGGCAGAAGGTTCCGGGAGGCATTAAAACTGTGGACATGCGGGACCCTGCATTTCGGCCTCTCAAACTAGAGCTGCAGGCCCTGGATTACACCAAACCTTCCCGTCTGGATATGTTGTTAGATATGCCACCATCCTCCCAGGACGTCCAAGTCCAGCACTCCTGGAACAATGACGACCGGTCGCTCAACATTTTTGTGAAAGAGGAGAATAAACTCATATTTCACCGGCACCCTGTTGCCCAGAGCACAGATGCCATTCGGGGTCAAGTGGGATACACACGGGGACTGCACGTGTGGGAGATCAGCTGGGCCATGCGCCAGCGGGGCACACATGCCATTGTCGGTGTAGCGACGGGTGAGGCCCCACTGCATTCTGTAGGATACACTGCACTTGTAGGAAACAATAACGAGTCCTGGGGCTGGGACCTGGGACGCAACAAACTCCATCACGATGGCAAGAACCAGCCCAGTAGGACCTATCCAGCTTTTCTTGAACCAGATGAAACCTTTATCGTCCCAGACTCGTTTTTGGTGGTCCTGGACATGGATGAGGGGACGCTAAGCTTTATTGTCGATGGGCAGTACTTGGGGGTTGCTTTTAGGGGACTCAAAGGAAGAAAGCTATACCCTGTAGTGAGCGCCGTGTGGGGACACTGTGAAATCCGAATCCGGTACATAAATGGACTCGATCGTAAGTACCATAATTTCACACTTGCATTGTGCTGTCTGTACTTTTAGCAATGTGGAGTTCTCTGTATAACAATGTGGACTTTGTGGTTTGTTAAACGTAGCGAGCGTAGCTTGTGCAACTGCGAAAGACTTCTCTCATCCATTAATTAAATGAAGCCAGCTTTATTTACCTGATAAGACCATGACATCATTCTTTATCTCACATCCAGGAAGCTAATCATTAAACTAACCACTTTTCATTTTTCACATGATTTCACAAGCAGACTCCACTGTTAATTTTTTTTGTCCATTTAACAGAAAAATAATATAATAAACAAACTTCATATATCCTAAAATACTGACATTTTTATAGATTTTTTTGGTTTAATTTATTAATAAAAAAGACAGGAAACTTCTGGCACACTGTTTAACTTGGCTATTAAAAATAAAAAATATTAAAGTTTTTTTTGTCCCACGACCTTAACCCGATGAAGGTCATGGGACTGAAATGTTGTTCGTTAAATTATATTTCATTTCATTGTGACCAGGTATTTTACTATGAAAAAAGATTTTCCATGTAGAAAGTGTTTAATTTATGAAATTATTTATTTTTATGTACATTAGGGTGTTTGGTTACATTGTTAAATATTAAAATCATTGTTTGAGAATTTTTATTGGGTATAAAACATTTATTCACCGTTGAGAATTTTCCGGGTGATATTTAAAAATATCACTTTATAATGGCCATTATAACGAGCAGAGTCAAGCTTTTTTTTGTTCAAAACTAGGGTTTGTGTTTATAATGTGCCTTCGGTCAGATTGCATGAGACTCCCTCCATCCTCTAATCCAGCATGCCGTAATGAATCAATTTCGAAAGATGTTTTTCATGACCGTATTATTTTGTGGTCAAATAATGAAAGGATGCAGGTGAGGGGCCAGACTCGCAGCTGTCCCTGAGAACGCCAGACATGACTCCTGTTGAGTAACTCGCCGCAGTCCGTAGAAACGTTCTCCTGGCTGCTAATGATGCCTTATGGTGAAAAACAACGTATTTCATGGGATAATTTTTTGCATGCCCTCTATCATCTGAATTACGCAAGCCATTTGTACCAACATTTAATGGAGGTCTGAAACTGGGAGGTGTCGCTACTGTTGTCCATAACTCATGAGTTCAGTATGCAGGTGTTCCAGTTTTTTGAGAATTCTCATCGCGTCTGAGAGCAAGACGAGAAGCCAGAGTATTACTCAGCCTTGTGACTCCAAGGCTTTGGCTTCCTTTTGAGTGTCTGTCTTCTGTCAGTCGCATTAATGCATTCCTCGTCATGCTTGTGTTCAAACGAGGTATAACGGCACTCTAATTTATCCTTAACATCATTCTGTTTAGTTTCCCTAGCGTCCTGTTAGCCAAAGTGTGCTTTTTTATGAAGTGACCTCAATGTCCGAACAGGTGCTGGTGTGTGGAAAGCGTACTGAAATGCACAGCACCTGGAGCTGAAAACTAGGGCAGTGTGAATATTGATGTTCCAAATCGGCTCATTAGGGAGTGTTTTAAGGAGGTTTTGTACCCCGTGTACATGTGACACAATGAGTGCGTTTACACGCGCAAAATAAATGGTTATCTATCATAAATCAGCTCAACAAAGAGACCAGTTTTTCATGCGTTAACATGCATATAAATAAACCGGCTATGCAGAAAATGGCATTTACTTGGAAATTTGAGACTTCATGTGCAAAATCGGTGGTTCATCTAGTAATAAAAATTTAAGCAGTAAATTGGACAGAAATGTATTTTATATCCCTTCTCATGTCTGCAGTACCCGCAAAAGCAAAATGTTTTTATTTTGTCATTTCTACATCGACTGCATGATTTTAGAGCAGACTTTTGATTTATTTTACTGTTACTTCCATTTGAGACTTTTAATATTACGCTGACAAACATGCTCATATAAACAAAAACTGCATGCAATCATCTATACTGGTTTTCTCTCAATGCTAAACCTATTGCTTCTTAAATTATTACTTCTTTATAAACTTGATTTAAGCGAACTAGTGTTTGGACCAGGCATTCGAACTAAATGTGAAACCAACCTAGTCGTTACTTGGTGTATGACTATGTGACCAACCAAAGTTTTCTTTATCCACAAACTTTTACAAATCTATTTAAGGTTGGCACAATGATTGTAACTTGTTTCTAATAAATATCTTTGTCTCTCCAGCTGAACCTCTGCCCTTAATGGACCTCTGTAGACGATCTGTTCGGGTGGCACTGGGAAGAGAGCGACTGTGTGAAATCCATGGACTGCCATTACCTGCCTCCTTAAGAACTACTTGCTCTACCAATGATGACAGTAGTGCCTTTTCAACAGTTCAAGGCATAGCATTCGCCTGTATTTGTCTCTGGGATTTACTCTTTCTGGCAAGCCTGTTTCAGTACAATATTTCAATCGTTTTGGTGTGGTGCCATTCTGAATCACTGCGTATGGTACCAAAAAAGTTCAATCAAGGGCGTCTCATGTTTAACACTTCTACAGTCAAGAATCTTTGCAAGTCTTTCCTTGCTTTGCTCATATCCTGGAAATTCAATCCGAAAGTTTATGTTGGAACCCCGTGGGAGATACTTGGAAGAAAACAAGAACCTTCTCTGTAATCATGGCTAACAGATATTTGTCTTTTTAAGAGCTTTTTATTTTAAAGAATTGTTGGCTTACTTTAGGCATTCTTGTATCACATCATTAATTTGAGACTCAATGCAAAATACAATAGCTTGTCAGGACCTTTTGGACTTTACAACCAGCAGAAATATCTGGATATTAATATTGGCACCTTTTGTAGCAAAATTTTATGAATGATATCCTACCGGTCCGTATAATGTAGTAGGGGAGTCAACTTTGGATTTGGTGAACTTGTGGGGTTAAAAAAAGATTGAAGCAACCCACACAGTATATGCTGATGGGTTTAATCCTGCTAGATAAAAAATAGCCTGCTATTAGTTGTATATCTGACCGCCTGGCATTGGAAAAAAATTTGACGTCCCTGTCTATGAGGTGGGAGGTTGAGAGGGTGGAATTCATGACAATCAATGCTAGTGATTTATACTAGCTTTCATAATTGTCCAACTAGTCAATAAGTCCCTTTTCTCTGTTCACAATGCAATATTTGAAGTGCCTGTCTCACGATACTGGTATGTTAAAAGAAAGCCATGATTTAAAGTCCTTTTTATATGAAATCAAAGAATGTGATCACTGTGAAACTATGTAGCAGTCATTAATCGTCAAGAGGATTAGCTTCCCCAAGTCCCACACAACAACATTTAGCTTGTTTTATTCATAAAAAGACTGTTTTAACCTGTTTATGGGACTGCATAGAGACACTGCTGTGTGGTGTCATTGATTTAAGTGTCCTCTGATGTCATGGGGAAATGTTGATGTCACCATCTTTTTAAGACTTAATGCAGAGAAGAACGATCGCCAACTATTGTCATTTTGTTTCCATTTTTTTCATCCTGGTCTTTTAGATGTGTAAATGTAGTTCATGTTTGGCAGTCATTTCGCTGGGCATGAGGGGATCTCTTGACTCCGTTTTTAAATCCTTACTGCTTGCAAAGCAGCATTCTCTTTGTATTAAGTGATGTAGATAATATTGGTAACTATCTAATAAAGTTTATTATTATTATTGACCTGTTATCGAGTTGTTTTTAACGATTTTAAAGGCCCTCTTAAATTACAATTTTACATGGATTCGTTTTTAAAGAATTCTGGAAAATCATAAATTGTTTCAAATGAAACTCACTAAATACAGCATTTCCTCATCAATGCCAACGTTGTCCAATGTTTTAAATGTTCATTAAAATCAGATTTTTGTCTTTATTGATTATGAATGCTCTTTTTGAAAGAGGCCAGACTCTAATAGACTATTCTTTAAGCCCACTACCATGTTTGTTCTTCTGCTTGATCGAGATTCTCTTAAATAATCCACATTTTGTACGTCAGTGAGCATTTTATTTCTTAAAATAAACATCGGAAACTTTATCTGTAGACATAACAACTCAAGAGCTGAGAACAAGATCAATCGGTTTCCAAGCAAACGGCATATGTTCTGAAGACCCTCTCTGACAGCTGTTTTGGGTTATAAAGAATCAGAGGTCCTCTGCTAGCTTCGTTTAGGGCCCAAGTAATGAAGTGCTTTGGGTGATTGAGCGGATTTTCATATCAATGTTCTCACTGTCCTTCTGACTGCTTGGTTGCCATAACAACGTGTTTGCATACACAGAGCTCTGGAGCTTTGGTGTGAGGTCACTCATTTCAAGTATGCAGTTTGGCTGGAACACTGTGCTGTTTGGGTGTCTGGAACGGTGCATTCCTGCCTTCTGAAGTGGTGAAGGCTGGGAGATTCGATGTATTTTTATGAGAAAACCTTGTCCAAGTTGGCTTAGAATTCAAGAAATATGTTCCATGTTAAAGAGCAGTTTCATATGCCTGCACCTATCGGTTAATGGACTGTTTTGTAATCTAGCGGTTCTTAAACTTTTTCAGTCTGAGCCCCCCTTGTGAAAGGAGCATCCCTTTGTGCCCCCTAGAGAAAAGCCTTTTTTTAACATTAAACAATTTTGTTGATTGCGGGTGTCTCAGGTTGATTTTTAAATATTGAAAATGTTGTATTCTTACAAGTTATATTTACAATTTCATTTATAATAAACTAACTTAAGTGACATTGATCAGCTTTTGAACTAAATTTACTGGGGAAAAGTTCCGGACAGGGCTTAAATCTAGTCCCAGACTAATTTGGCGAGGTCTTGATCATAAACAACTTGACATCTTAAAATAGACTGCTAATAAAAATGAAGGGAACACTTGATCATCCCAGCATAACACCAAGCCAGTTAACCTAAAGGATTATCGATCAACCCGGTAAGGAAGCATAAATGACTGCGAACCATTTTTACTTGTTTTGGGGCAAATGAAAATGACAACAGGTACACTGGAGAGGCAACAGGAAGGGTGGTCTGGGGAGGACCATCCTTGGAGGGTCTTACAGACCTCCATATGCTGTGAAGTATCGGGATGAAATCCTCGGATCTATTGTTAGATGCTGGTGCAGTGCAGAGCGCTCCTGGTGCATGATAATGCCCGACCTCATGTAACCGGAGTCTGCAGGCAGTTTCTGGATGACGAAGGCATTGATTCCATTGACTGGCCCTCACGTTCCAAAGACCTAAATCCAGTTGAGAACCTTTGGGATCTCATATATCCGAAGGCATCAAGTAGCACCATAGACTGTCCAGTAGCTCACTTATAATCCAGGTCTGGAACGAGATCCCCAGGACATCATGTGCAATCTCACCAGGAGTACAGTATTTCAAGACATTGTTGGGAGTTCATATGAGCACAAGGGGCCATTCACAATACTTATTAACATTGAGTTACTGTGATGTACTTCAAACAAATGCAATCAACCAGTATTTTCATTATTTTACAGTGATTTTACTATTATTCCTTCCCTGAATCCGTTTATGATTTTGGCTCTTATTGACCATTATCACATTATTTAAGTCTCGATACATCATGAAAAGTGTATAATTGTATAAGATCTCAATGTGCAAAATATTCAAGTTAAAACTCTGTGATTTAGGTGTTCCCTTAATTTTTTTTGGAAGTGTATATCAGTGCAATTGTTTTGTCTTGAGACGCACACTGCTATGTATTTTCTAAAGTATGTTTTTTAAAACAACTTAAATATTCTAATTTGACTAAGGCCTATTCCTGGTTTAAGATAATCCTTGTCCTAGAAACCGCCCCTTAAAGTTTAAATCTCGTGTACTATTTGATTGGTCATGTCATCTAAAAACATCAACCCCAAAGAGTCTGGTGCTGAATGTAAATCTAGTTAAAAGGTTTGCATGGGTTTAAAAGTGTTTTTTTATACCAAGCTGAATCTCAAAGCACCAGCAATATCCTCCTCTTTCCAGCTGGATCATTCAGTTTTATGAGTAGAATGTATTCAACAAAGTCTCACATGTGGGGTAAAAACAACAATCTTTTGTGAAGTAGCTCTTGTGTAGAAAGCTATATTGTGACTAGGCAAAGGGGAATGCGTTCCAACAAACAGGTCTCATAAGTGTGGTTCTGAAGTTTGTAGTACGTACAGTACAAGTATTATGAGTCCACAGTAAATGTCAGACTCGGAAACATACAGTAGTTTGTCTTTCTGTCATCTGCAGAAAGTCCTCTGGTGCAGATGACAGAAAGATAAATAAAAAGAATGAGAGTTTTTCTTGTTAATACAGGATCTCCTTGTTACATAACCACCATACAAAAGCTCAAGAGGGACTGAGACACTCGCTCTTTTCTCTCTATGCCTGCTATTATGAACCCTGTTATAAAGAGCAAAGAATCCTACACATACACTTGTGTATAATGGTGTTTTTTATTTTGTTGCTATGAATAGTATAGCCAAGTCATGGTGTAGACATAAGACAGCTGAGAGGCTAATTCTGACGCTCATTTGTTCATTTAACATGAAGACTAAACAAAACTTGTTTTAAAGGTTTCTGTTTAAATTGTCCATATTTGGCATTATCCCTTTGTACTGTAAAACGAGATCTTGGTTTGTTAAAGTTTGCAAAAAGAGTTCATCCTAGAATCTCACTTTTGCGACTCTTTGTATGTTTTATTGTTGTAGAGGGTGTTATTTCCTTCCAATTCCTTCTCTTCATCCCAATCCACTATATTTCAGAGGTTTTATCTTACGGTACAGCTCAACAAAAAATGATAATTCTTTCATCGTTTACTCTCTCATGTCATTCAACCTGTATGACTTCCTCCTTTCTGCAGAATACAAAAGATATTTTGAAGAATGTTGACTTGGACCTCCATTGACTTCCATTGTGGACGCAAAACCACAGTGTAATTTCTTAAAATACATTTTGTGTTCCGAAGAAAGAGTCATTTACGGTATTCAGATGACGTAAGTGTGAATAAATGATGACAGAATTTTTTATTTTTGGTTGAAATGTCCCTTTGTATAATTTATTATAAAGAGGATATTGTGTCTGGTTGTACCCATGAGGTCACGTAAAAGCACCTAAAAGTCAGTTAATGCCCACAACAGGACTAATATTAGATCCTCTTGCATGACAGGAGGATGTGAAGGAAAATTATGATTCCCTACTTGAAATTTCCGTCAGAGGGAACAAACTCATGAGGTGCTAGTTCAGACACTATTCCGATATGTCCTGTGGTCATGTATTATTTTTGGTCCCGTGAAATGGCCTCAAAATCTTTCATTGCCTATTCACCCCACTCACAGTTCTCATGAGTCAAATAGTTTTGATTCTCACACTGTATTTATGCGCTCTGTTTGCACAGTGTTTACTTGAATATATAGGACAGGAATTCAATGTAGAGACATGAAAGGCTCTGAGGATTGAATCAAAGAAAAAAACCTGTTTAGACTAGACCGTTCCAGATGGTCCGGAGAGGTACGAGATCAACCCAGACACTGAAAATCATTACCATCTGAAGGTTTTAAGAGGTAAAGTGGAGAGACGGCTTAAAAAGAAAACAGCGATTAACCACTCGCAGTGCCGAGTATTGGGGAATGAGCCACATCAGGGAGGGTAACGTCTTCATGGGGGTTGGCAAGTAAATCTTTTCATGTTGTTTCCAAACGATATACGCTAATGAGAATTTAAAGGAAAGAGTGAGGGATAAACGACATTGATAGAATGAATGTGGAAAGGATCTTTTGTGTCTCACAGCTTGTGCGACCGTGCCGATCCAGCTGCAGAAGCAATGCCATAACTGACCTGTAACTATCGTCGGGGAATGTGGTTCATGGAACAGTGGTAATAAGTCACCCTGGGATCAACTCGCCTTGGCTTTTTTCCTGGGTTTCTAAGGTCAGAGAAGACATTACATTGATATGTACGGTAGTCTACATTTAACAATCCATATTTTATGTAGAGGACAGAACAAATAGTGGCCAATATATACAAAATCCAAAAGGTTTGTCTTAAAGCTCAGTGGAAATTGTTTCATCTTTGTTGTAATGCATGTACTTAATTCATGAACTGACAAAATTGGCATTCATCAGACAGAAGTATTTTTCTTCACTTATGATATTGGAATTAGGGGACTGTCCCATACAATCTATCTCTCTGTCACTCCTGTCTTTCAGGCACACCATCCATGTCCTATACACCTGCCAAGTCCATCATGGCTGCTGCCAGCGCCCGATGCTTCATAGTGAAGTGAGTAGTCATGGAGGCTGGGAAGGGTTTAGATCCAAGCTGCTCTTTTGGCACATTTGAATTAAGGTTTGTGCCAACAGGGGCTTTGCCTCTTTAACAGGGATACCCCCCGAAGAAGACGGGCCCCCAAACAACTCCATCTGCTCTCGTTGTGCCAGGTAAAGGGTTTATCCAATCTTTTCTTGCATAAATGTTTTTTTAAATGAATGTAGTTGTTGGAAGATAACACTAAAGTAAGTCCTGAAGCAACTAATCTGTCATGTGAATATTTAATCTGCTGTGTAATTTCCTTGGAAAGTTTCACTCATTTTTGTGCTCATAGCTCCATCATGAAACCAAGAAAAATGAGAGTGAGAGACACAGGAAAGAAATACATACATATATTCAGCTAAAACCAAGATTTCTTTTTTGTTTGACCCAAGAGTTTTTGATTAAAAGATTAAATAATCCTGCATTTACCCTGTAAATTATCAATGAATGTATTTTTTCCCATCTGTAAGAGCTGAAACATTTGCAGTATTATCTATCACCTTCCTCAAAAACGTTGTTAAGTAATACTACAATGATTTCTTAAAAACACACCCAACACATTGATTCATTTCCTGGCACTGATTCTTATCAGCCTTCTGATGTCAGCAGGAAGACGGAGTCTGTTCGGTCTCAAACCCAAGATTTTATCTAGTACACACAAACACACTTCTTTAAGAGAAGAATATAACAATAAAGGGTTATAAGATTGTTTTTTGTGTTTTGGAATGGCAGAAGCATCACATTTTCGCCGGTGAAAATCGACATTGACAACCATGTGCTACTTATTTGCTCATGTGTGTAACCAACTATATGTACAGAATGTACCAATGTAATTTTTTTAAGTGTTTGGAATGGTGACAGAGCAGAAAGGAAGTGTGATTTTGCTTCTGTGCCACTGCGACCTCGGTACCATCTGCTGCTCTGCTCCCTCTCCCTTCCTCTGGATATAACAATGCCAGGTATTAACAGTAAACTAGGTATACTGATCCTAGGACAGGCACAGTCTGACCCTCTTAACACTGGGATAATTTGATTCTGAAAACGGGGCAGCAACATACTCCTGTATGGTTACTCGCCGTATTTTTGTCATGGGTCACAGAACATGACAAATTCTGATAAAGCATTCATTGTTGTGGAGTTTAAGCAAATATAGGTGCACTACCGGTCAAACGTTTGCTTATTAAAATGTTTTCTTTGAAATTAAAAAATGAGTAAACTCATGATTAGCATGCAATTACAGAAATGGCCAATTACATGCAACTGTCAACCTTAAGATGTAAAAGTGTTTTTACCAAAGGTTTTCACCATAATGATAGGTCAGATGTTAGTGGAGGTTTAAATATCCATGTGAAGTCTCTAATAAAGTGTTTAAAGCATTTTTCCAAAGCATAGTTGTCACGTAAGTGAATTGGAACATATTCATCCTAAATTGCCTCATAAAAATAAAGTATAACACATAAATAAAATAATTATTTTGTGGTTTGTGAAGAGCCATCTATTCTCACTTGTTCTGTATAACTGATTCTGGTTTGGACATTTTAGTTCACAGATATCCTACAAAGTATGTTCTCTCAAAAACATGTTTTTTGTCACATCACTAACGCATACATTTTTATCTTATTTAAAATGGAAATTCATGCATAAACTGATGTTTGCCTTGACTCTATCAACAGGAGTTCAAAAAAGTATAAAGACAGTTTCTGAGTCTTTAGATATCAAGTTTTGACTGAGATGTCACATCCATAACACTGGAATTGCCCAGATTTAACTATAAGAATTGAGTAATCAAAGCTTAACGTTATTATTTGTAAAAAAAGTTATCTATTCTGGGCTTTTATTTGAATGGCTTTTCTTCAATATTTAATCCAAGTTACTCATTTCCTTAACATTTTTATTTAATAAAAATGTGTTTTGTGAAAAAGAAACTGTTTGTTCGCACAATTTTATTTAGCTCCACATTTATTGTGAGCACACCATCAGTTCAACTGATCAAAGGGTTCGTAAGGTCAAGTGAATTTATTGCTTCCAATATTGCAGTAGTTTACAACACAGTCATTCAGCACATCCATACACAACTACTGTCGTGCACCTTTGTAATATTGCAATTACCATCATGCTTGAAATACGAAGGGATTTATTTTTCATTTTGAGAAGGTCTGGGCATGACAAACATGTGCTCCGTGCATCATTTAGCTCCTTAACGGCATGCCTCAATGCGGCGGATAATTTTGCCCATGTGTTCCTCTCAGCTCAAGGGCATCGCTTAAGAAGTACCTCCCACAAGAGAGCGGGTATACTCACGCCTGGTGAAGCCCTCAGCATCAAGTGGCGATTCCCAGTCATGGAAAAGAGTGTAATTACCACAAATGGCTGCCAGAGCCCACATGAAAGTGGAAAATGGGGAACAAGACTGATTAATGAAGAGCTTGTTTGTGTAAGTGTCCCGTTTAATAAGACAGTCAATTTATCATAGTTAACAGCAGTAATTACTCCACTCCTTCAATATGTGTGAGCGGTGAGTAAAGGGGGATGCATGCTGTGATGGTGAGGGTCATGCTTTTGAATGATGGTTGGAGCGCGTAGATATTCTGCGGTTCAGACGGCCTCGGATTCTCCATCAAATCCTTATGATTCATCAAGACCGATTCATTCACTTGCTGCAATAACACATGCTGACTACGGCAACACTAGCTGTAAGTCACGCAACCGTTTTCTGTTATTCATTTCGGGCGTGTGCGAGTGTTCGTGTGGTGCGGTTAAAAGGAAGATGAGACAGCGTTTTTGACAACACGCTACTCACCATAAGGTTTTGTAAAGACATTTATGGGAGTTGTTGGCATACCATGGGTTTCCCTGTCTGTGATGCCACGCCACTCGTCTGAATCATGTCCCTATTAAAATGTGTTTGGAGTATGAGCGTGTGTTATGCTAGTGTACAAAGGTCCTCTTCTGAATCTTATCTCATGCTAGTAGAAGCATAAAAACAAATGTTGACTATTAAAATGCAAATATTTGCTCTTATGGTGGAGCTGACAGTGATAATGCGTCATTACATACGCATCAGGTGAAACAATGTCCTAGCCAGCAGGTGCAATGGTCATACATTTTCTACATTTACTTATGTTAAAGGTGCAGTTTGTAGCATCCGCCGCTAGAGGGCGCACGGTCAAAACAACATTGCCGTATCTTAATGACGCTGTGAAGGAGTGTGGAATGATGGGATCAATCAGACCGGAATGAGAAATCACTTTAGCAGATGAGGTAAAGTTTTATAATTGTTGCAAATAATTGTGGTCCACAATAAAACACTTAGACACTTAGACACTAGGTGCTAGACACTAGTTCCGCATTTGTCCACGAAACTGTTGTCATGCAGTTACTACGTCAGTAAAGGCGGTAACAAAGGGGAAAGCCCACTGAACATATTTTTTTAACTGTGATTACTCAAAGCTGTTTTGGACTCAATTGTGGAGTAAATATCACGCATAATTACATGTGTAAATCCCATTGAATACAAACAAATTAAGTTTGGTGCGCTTAAGAAATATTGTTCACAACATTTCTTGGTAAACAACGTTCTTGAAGTTGCTAAACACATCATTCATAAATGCAGATTTCTGAACCTCCCCATCCTTTCCAAACTTTTCAAGTGAACTTAACATTTTTGCAGACTCTCTTGATGCACTTTATAATGTAAAAGCTACTAAAGTTGCCAGTTTTGCAAGTTTTTTCAGAGAGCTAAGTGCCCTACAACTCTTTGCTATTCTTTATATGAACTGACCTTCTATAAAAAAATTGTTTATATTTATTTATATTTATTTTATCTTTATAATCGTTTTATCTTTTCTGTTATTGCTATTCATGATTGTACACTTAATGTAAAATTTATTGTTACATATTATAATTGCTAATATGTATGCCTTTGAAAAATTTAAATTGTTAATATTGTTTATTCAGTGCCTTTTTGTATGTAAAATTGTTTACATGCTATTAATAATAATAAAAAAAAAGGGTAAAGTGGGTATGACACCATAGAAAGGCGACTGCACAGCTCCGTTTCACTATTTAGAATGATGATTTTCTCACGATTTGCAAGTAGTTGGAAACATTTGAGATGATGTAAGTACTCAGCTGAACAAAATATATAACATTAGCTTAGTGGTTTTTGGAAATTTCACTGCAACATTTTTACAAACTGCACCTTTTTATCCTGTAATTATATTTTTCTTCGATACTAGTGTATATAATACGTCTTAAGACAAAAATCATGACCTAACGCTGACATCTGACCTGTCAGTAAATGGTAACATGATTTGGTAAAACTTGTTTCTTACATCTTATGGTTAAAATTTGCATGGATTTGCCCACATGCTTTAAAAATGGAATAGGCGTCAAATCACACCCTGATAAATTTATCCCATTATAGTATCATCCCAGGCTGTTTTTATTTTTTTGTGTCCTCTTTTGTTTGTGAGTAGTGATATAAAACATGCACAAGAGAGCAGGAGTTAGAGGAAACAGTTGGGAGCTGATGTGAACGGGCCTGTTTCCTGTGGCAGAATTATTCACAGCCCTCTGCGGTTCACAGCTCTCCCGTCGGCTAGACATCACAACGCCTTGCCAGACACCACAACATGCTGTTTTTCTGCTATTTTCACTGCATTGACCGCAAACTGTAATTTAGCTGCATTAATCTATGCAGGAGAGTGTGATGGGAAACGGTGTGGGCAGGATGTGCTGGCTGGTCTGGAAGATGTCTGGTCTCCTCTTCTTTGGCTTTGGAGCTGGTGGATTTGAGCACGTAAAGCCAGGCCCTTGTTAAAATGAAGTAAAAAGGGTTGAGCCACACAACGTGAAGCTCTGTAGCTTTACTGTCACTATAAGTTTGCTGAGGTACGGAAAATTGTGATTTATTTTGGTCAGTTGTTTCTTTGTTGATAAGCTATTTAGTAAAATGATCAGATTAACAAAATCATAACATGCATATAGGCCATTCGCTTAAAGGGTTAGTTCATACAAAAATGAACATTCTTCCATATTTACTCACTCTTATGTCATTTCAGACCTGTATGAAGCTCTTTCTTCTGCAGAACACATAAAAAGACATTTTAAAGAATGTTGGTTTGGCAAAAATGTAAACTCGTTAGTTTTTTCTTTATTGATCGATAACGATATTTATTTCGATATATGATTCATTAAAAACATTTATTTGAATCCATAATAATCTATGTAAAATAATCTATTTTAAATACAGTTTATTAACAAAACAGTCTAACAAAAATGAACTTTAATCCTATTAAACCAAGTCATTGATATTATTTAATTAGACATGTACTGTTGCAACAAAGAGGATATTAGGAAAATAAGACACTTGATAACCGCATGATGACACCTCGAGGTTAGTTTCACTTTTGTTACCTCTTCCAGTCATGTTTTCCTCCTTATGTTGAGTCATCTTTGCCGAGTGCAGTTTGAAATGGACTTTGAACTTTGACGTGGATGCTAAAAGCTGCACGCTGACTGACTGTTGTTGCGTTCATTTCTGTTGTCTGTTAGACTTTACAATAAATCCATATCGAGTCAAAGTGCCAATAGCTTATCATCGTTATCGAAATAAATTCTATCGCGATTAGATATGATATCGTTTATCTGCCCAGCCCTAGACCCCAATGATCTTTATTGTATGAACTCAAAACCACAAAGTTTCTGAAAAAAATCTTCTTTTGTGTTCCACCGAAGAAAGATTTATATACAGATTTTCAGCTGGGAAGGTTAGGCCTACTTTTCTAACCCATTGCACTACATATAACAAGGCACATGCTTTTACAAGTTATCTGTAACGTATTTCGTTAGAATACACACATTTTGTAACTTAATCTAAATACTTTAGAATACTTTGGACTACTAATACGATACATAAAACAAAGGGATCATCAAACAGTGAACTGTATGTGTGTTCATGACTTGCAGTACTCACTGGATGGGTTAAATGTAGAGGTCAAATATCGGGTATGAGTCACCATACCTGACAAATAGGTCACTTTACAATTGTGAGAAAATGTCCCAATTACCTAAAAATGACTTAAACAAGACACTCACAAACAACTATCAAACAGGACAGTTCTAAATAATATTAGCATGCAACTTCTATGAACCCAGATCACTCTAATTTTGTTAAAATTATTAAAATTTTGCATACTCAGCAAGGGGTGTGAAACTTATGAGCATAACTGCTTCTTATAATGATTTTGCAGATTGTCAGAGTCAGATTTAGAGAATCACCAATTGCTGTTTACATGAATTGCCTGTTACAGTTTATACTAATGTTTAAATTACATTAAAATACATGAGGGTGAATAAATGATGAAAGAATTTTCATTTTTGGTTGATCTTATCTTTTAAAGACAAGCATGTTTAGATGTGTGATTCCAATGTGATTTTTCTGTTTTTACACTTGATTTGCTTGTGGTCATTGAAGTCTTCTCGCTTTTTATTTTGATGGCAAAATGTGTGACAGAGTGAGACCAATTGCACTTTTCAGCTCAGTCGTGTAGCACTTAACACTCATTTATTACACTTTGAGTGTTTGGGAACTTATATGTGATTAAAACTGTATAAGGAGTTATACTGTAGATGTAAATTACCTCATTATTCTTAACACGTTCCTTAAGATTGTCGGTTTTGTAAATTGTGATTTATCAAAATAGGCTCTGAATCAAAATTGGCTCTGTATATGCAGAAGTAAAGAAGATATTTATCAATGTTCTGATGTGTCCATTAGGAATTTTTGGTTTAAACTGTTGTAATATACAGTAGACCTTCCTTTGTGATGCAACTGGAGCACAGATTTGAGGCTTTGTTTTTACTCATGAATGTTTGATTGGAAGAGTTGTAAGTTGCTCTATCTCATGTTTTTCTGAGGGGAGTGAATGTAGAGAGTTATCTTAGACGACAGGACTGTGTTTTGCAGTCAAAGGTGTGGACAGATATGGGTGTAAAGTGATATGCATGCAGGTGGGTGCATCTAAGACCTCTTCATGGACTTGTCAGGAATAGTCAAAGCTTGGTTATTTGAGATGGTAAAGATTAACTCTCATGCTTTTAATTCATTTTGAAGAAGTGCCTAAAGTTCCCTACAGGCTTTCTGATTTTACAAAGTGAGAGATGCTCTCGGGTCAACATCATGGTCGACTCTGGGACAATGTTTAAATCAACCAATCAGGTTTAAGGGACAGCTCAATGACAATTGATGTTTTAGATTAAAACTAGGGTCACATGCTTCCACACCATTGTAATTTGCCTATTGTTTCCCTTATGGTTAGGGTTTGGGGTTTAGGCTTCTTCAATATGTTATTCCAGGGTCAACAAAGTACAGTATGTTGCCCCAAGAACATCTGTCTTGGCAAAATAAGTTTGTCTAACTAGGGAAGATTGTTAGGCTACAGCTTTTCATTGAGGAAAAAGTCATTGGGATTAATTGAATACCCTTGGTTGGTCTGCTTGTCTTCATGTTCCTAGAAGATGAAACCAGAGTATTCTAGAAAAAAAAGATATTTAGCTCCATATTCAATAGTTCATGTACTGTACATAAGTTCAGTATCTAGTTACCAGTTCCTCAATGTGCAACTGTGAACTTTGACATTAGGAAATTCCTAAATTAATAATGTGATCTGAAAACTTAGCAGTGGTTTTAACAGACATCCTCTTAAGGTTAACAGGGAAAAGGTCAGTTACCTCATTTCTGGGGTGGCATTATGAATTGTGAAATCTTATTCAGAAGTTCTTTTGATTAATGGAAAGAATTGAAATCTTGTGAAATCTTGTGAAACTAAGGCAGGGTTCAATGAAATACCAAATATATAAATAACACAGAGAGGATGTTTCAAAGAAATCATAATTTTGTCAAACACTTTATTATGCTAATAAGATAAACCCCAAAAGCAGTTTTTCCTACAAAGACGTTCCCTTAATAACCCACTTTCTCTTTCGTTATCCAGAGTTCAAGCTCAAAAGGCAGACATTAAATACACAGTGTTTTATGAAGTGTCTTTATTCACTGTATTCTAGAGACTATCGTCTAGAAACAGCGGCTGATGTTGGGAAGTTGCCCGTTATAAATGTCAGCGTATTGTGTCTTTCATTTTATGATTTTATGGTTTAGACTTTATGAGTCTTAGTGTTGTTTATAACAACTTAACTGCTAAATGTTGTGTCTATTGACAAGGACATTTTCTTTGCATCTTTATTTTTGTTATACAATTACATATTTAATAGAACTTGCCTATTAAAGTTGGAAGCACTGTCAGACGGTATTCCTGACTATAAAACTCAAATGTTATATCATTCAGGCTATTCCAGGTTACTTTGGTTCATTGAACTCAATCCTTTTTATTAGATGATTGACACGGTTACTTGACTAGGTGGACTGAATAGAAACACAGGATTAGACATATTTGGGACAATGATGTGGTGTAGCCATTCCTCAGAAAATTATACCTTTTATACAAACATATCAAATATGGAGACATTTCAACAATCAGTATAAAAACTATTATGCATATTTAATGTCATGGTAATAGCTTTTATTTCTCAAGATCACTGCTTAAGAGTTTAAGTTTTTTGGGGCGCATATGTGGATAACATCTCTTTCCTTTACTTTCACTCCATTTTTAATTTTTTGTTTGTTTTGTAAGTAATTTTGTTGATATTATTTTCACTGTCTCTTTTGCATGTTCGGGTGCAATGGGAGTCCTTTTTGTATTTATGTTTAATAATGACTAAAAGTAAGTCTTTGAGAAAGGGTTTCTCAAGTTAATTAATTATGTTCAATAAGATGAACTTGCGTTTACTTCCGCATTAGCTAAGGGATGATTTCCGTTTAGGTGGTACTTGAGACTGGAAGAGCTCCTACAGTACATTTACATTTAGTCATTTAGCAGACGCTTTTATCCAAAGCGATTTACAAAGAGTGAGGGAGCAACAAGCGATATGTCATACAGGAGCCATAATACATTAGATCTCAATACAAAGTTACTGGTTCAACTAAAGTTAGACCACTACCTGTTGAGAGAAAGTGTTTTTTTAAACCAATTCCGCATTGCACAAGGTGCAAACAACGTTAGTCTTGTCGATGTTTCTATTGGGAAGCTTCTTAAAAATTAATATTCCCTGAAGCAAACCCGGCGGCTTCATAGCTGCATCCATGTTAGCACGTCACGTTTGATGCGGTAATTTCACAGTAACGTTATGTTGTGTTCAGACCAAACGCGAATATGTTTAAATTATGAATAGCATATTTTTTTGTTCACATTTGCAGGACTTAGATCTGTTTTATGTTATACAAAAACTGAAATAAACTTTGACATTGAAGATGTGCACTGTCAGATTCAATAATTAATGAGGTCTGTGATTACAAAGATTAAACACTGTGCAAGAAATAATTTTGCAAAGATTTTAGAAGATAATATGCATTACCCAAGTATATCAAAACCAGTGTTACAATATAAAAGCAAACACAACATCTGGTAAACATAACTATACGCCTATACTAGCCTATAAAGTGCAATGATTTCAAATCAGGACATGCTTTGTCACCACATTGTTTGTGTTTTACACATTTTGCCATTTTATGAGTTTCTATTCTGTGGTACAATGATGGAGTTGAACTTTACAACTTAGGGTTGCAAAAAAGTAGAAAAGTGATGGTATGGTAGGGAAAATGTAAAAGCTGGTATGTTGTGTGACGGGGATGATGACCTCAGGAAAAAGGAACTGAGAATGTGTTCTCTCTGTTGCATTTAATACGCATTAGAGTAAACAGCCTAATTTCATTTCATTTAATTATCGGCAATTATATAGGCTGAGGACAGAAAAACAGTTTTAGACAAACACGCAATTGAAGTGGTAAACTCGGGATGGGGGATTTCGGGCTTTCTGTTGACAAACTTCAAGGACATTTTCTGAGAATGATTTTGAAACTATGACTCTAGAAAGCACACACAATACAGTTGTTTTTTTCGAACTGGATGAACATTACTCCATCCACACACAATAGCTTTTGTTGAGAATGCGGCCACATGGAACCATGTACAGAGGCCTGGGTTCACACACAAATATGACAAAAGCAATTTTTTTTATAAGATGGAAAAAATATAGCTGGCATATTATTTACGGGATGACAGTAAATGTTTGTGAATGAAGTCTATTGTGATGATAAGTCATCCAAGGGTCTATGTCGCCAAGGTAGGATCGTGTTTCTGAAGAGGGAGAGTAGAGTGCATGTCACTGCAGACAGATTCACGGTTCACTGCAGTGTCTCTTTTTGAGGTTTTCCTTTGGGGAACATGGGAAATGAAGAAAAACCTTTAAAGCAACATTAAGCTCTCCTTTCAAATCAGGCCAATACATCACAACTACAAATGATTACTTCTGAAGAAGTTCATTTGTGGTACGTGCCATCACCACAAAAGACATTGGGAACAATTCCCCCCAATATTAAGATCAGTGGTCAATTGTGTGGGGATAGTTTTTGGTGTTTGCATTGGAATGCAGGAACTTCTTAGAGAACTGAGTCAGATATATTTACTTCAGACAGTTTCCCTGGTAAATAACTTGTAAGACAGGAGTCACAATATTCTTGGGTATACCTGAGAGAATTGACTGTACTATGCGTCAAAGACAACGAGGTCATGTATGGTACGTTCTTTATTGAGTATAAGATATTCATTTTTTCAAAATATTCAAAATGATGCTACACTACAGCATTTCCTAACATTTTGTGTTCTGTACCCCCAGAGCCCCATTAGCAACGTTTGAATCATTGACACACGCGAGGGCTGGACTGGTAATCGGGCATACCAGGCATTTTCCGGGGAGTGATGAGCGGTGGGCCAGAATGCAAATAAATGGGAGACCCCCCTAGAATGCAGGTGTGGAAGGAGAACAATCCAGAAAACCAGGAACGCAATTACGCATGGACAGAACCATCGAGCCGCTTGGCAAAGAAGTCCAGGGCCCCCTTTTTAACCTAAAAAGGATCACGGGAGAAAGTTATTAAAACAACAAGTCATTTTTACAACTTGTTATAAAAACACTCCCTTACACTATTTTATCCTATAAAACAAGCGATCAATTAATTGCATCATCCAGATGTCTATATGGTTACACTTTTCAAATTAATTCTGTGATTTTATGTACAGCGGCAAATATAGTTATTTGTTCTTCCATTATGACATTGACTCTTATTAATGTTGCAGACTTACTAAACTGGAAACGCTATTTCATTACATTAAGAAATAAAATGTAACATGGCACGTTTTACGAGAAACAGGGTTTTTTAAGAACTTTATTCCTAAAGGGCCTGCTGTGGTTTGGCAGTTAGCTTCTCTCCTCTCAGCGCACTGTAAACTGTGTTGTCAGGAACCCTGCTTCTGTCATTGTCGATATTTGTTAATCTCTGTAAATTGAACGTGTTAACAAAGCGAAATGATGTTGTGATAATTTTGTGGCAAAATACCTTTGTTTCAAAAAACATTTTGTCAAGTGTCGCTTTAATTACAAAATGCTTTAAACTACGGAAATGAATAGAGATGGATTAACACACACATGTTGAGTATAACATTTAAAAACATGAAAAGCATTAAGTATATTGTGTAAAATATGAAGTCATCAGAGACTTGATGCCAAGAGACATCATTTAAACTGATGCACAAAAAACAATATTCCAATGTCACATATATTGGAAATTCTTGAAGGGCACATTGAAAAACCTACACTTGTATAAACTTAAACTAGTTTTTCATGAACACCAATGCTGACATGTATTTTTAATGACGTTCGCTACACCAAACCACTAGAAAAATATTTAGCAACACGTTGCATACATTTCAGCATATTCTCACGCCATCTGTTATGACACCATCACATCATAGCAGTCATCTGACAGATAGTGTCATCTCAGGGTCACCACTGTTTTCCCTGGCACAACTGAACAAACAGGGCACTCTGTTCCATGCTGCGTGTGCAACTATGTCTCCTGCTAGCCCTGTTTTTTATTGAGCCAAAATTTTTATTATTATTATTATGGCATGCTCCATTGCTGCCTGTAAACATTATTCTGCTGTAACAGCAAACTAGAAGGTTTGTCAAACTGGTTGTGTTTAACAAGCAGGTGACCATGAGGTCCGTCTCTCCAAAAGCTCAGCGCTCCTTCGCTCCGTTTCAGTCTTGCCCACTCTCAGGTCTCCTAGCAACACAACATCACAGTCACCAAACATTCAGGACATGCTTGAAAAAGTTATGCTAAGTGGCCTCAATTTGTGCGGTTTTATTACGACATTTGAAAAACAGTCTGCAGCACTCCGTAAGTTGACTGAAAAGTTCATGTGATGTGTTCAGCGTGCACATTTTTGCCAAGAAGTGTTACAAAGTCGGAGTGTATAGCTCAAGTGGTAGAGTACTGTACATCGCTAGCAAAGCTAAAGTCATAGATTCAGTAGCTCAGGAGAGACATACATTGGACAATAGCGTCTGTGTAAATGTAAGCATGTAAAATTAAATATGAGTGATTCACACAAAGAGCTTTTCTGTAGGCTACTGTTTGAGCGAGAAAAGGGAAAACATCATGCATGCCTCACCATAATCTTATTATGTGAATGAGTTGTGAGGGCAGTACATGAGAAAAACAAGCAATATTATTGCGCCTGAGCTGTTCATATCAATTCTTTTTCTGGGTGATTTGAGGTGTCATTGAGAGACTGATAAACAAGAGTACAGTCTAGGATAGCAGAATTGTTTTGGAGGCATTGTTTGTTTCTGTGCCCCTTCGGAAGTGCTCAGTTTTTCTAGAAATGTCTTAGATTATGAAGGGTGATGATATGTGAAACGATACTGCTGTCAACATGATCCTGTGATACCCTTATTAAGTCACAACAATACAAAACAGGGAAAGTTTGCGAAAGGAAATGGTGCTGTGGTAGCAGAATCTCTTCAGGGTGTTGGGTGCTATAATCTAATTTATATTAACAATCTTAAAGGGACAGTTCACCCAAAACTAAATATTCTATCATAATTTACTCACACTCGAGTCGTTCTAAATCTGTATTAATTTCTTAGCTCTGATCAACACAAAGAAAGATGGAGGTTGGAAGAATGCTTGTAACCAAACTAGTGTTTCCCATAGGATTTTGACATACTTGTGGCGCTGTTGATCTCACAAACTAATTAGCATATTTGTGACATCATAACGTCACGTTAGTACTTTTTTGACGACACGAACTAATTAAAATATTTGTGACATCATAACGTCATGTTAGTACTTTTTTGACTCCACGAACTAATTAGCATATTTGCGACATCATAACGTCATGTTAGTACTTTTTTGACGCCACGAACTAATTAGCATATTTGCGACATCATAACGTCATGTTAGTATTTTATTGACGCCACGAACTAAATTGCATATTTGCGACATCATAACGTCATGTTTGTACTTTTTTGACGCCACGAACTAATTAGCATATTTGCGACATCATAACGTCATGTTAGTACTTTATTGACGCCACGAACTAAATTGCATATTTGCGACATCATAACGTCATGTTTGTACTTTATTGACGCCACGAACTAATTAGCATATTTGCGACATCATAACGTCATGTTAGTACTTTTTTGACGCCACGAACTAATTAGCATATTTGTGACATCATAACGTCATGTTAGTACAAACTAATTGGCATATTTGCGACATCATAACGTCATGTTAGTACTTTATTGACGCCACGAACTAAATTGCATATTTGCGACATCATAACGTCATGTTAGTACTTTTTTGACGCCACGAACTAATTAGCATATTTGCGACATCATAACGTCATGTTAGTACTTTTTTGACGCCACGAACCAATTAGCATATTTGTGACATCATAACGTCATGTTAGTACAAACTAATAAGCATATTTGCGACATCATAACGTCATGTTAGTACTTTGTTGACGCCACTAAGTCATTAGCATATTTGCGACGTTATCATGTCGTGTTAGCACTATTTTGGACAAGAAAAAGTTGACAAACGCGCCTTTTTAGTAAAGAACACCTCGCAGCCTTTGGTTACAACGGGATGCCACCAGCAGTCACTTTAACTGCTGCCTAAATTCTGATTTATAAACGCTTTATCATCGGACAAAATCACAATACAGTACATCTACATTAAAGAGCGGCTATGATGTTTGCCCTTTCTCGAAAATGTGTTGCTGAGTTACGAACGCTTCTTTGATTTTAAATGCAAGTGACAGTTAAATACGAAAGGCCGAGGGCTCGCACACACACATGGAGGTCATCGGAACGAGTGCATGCAAACACGGAAGATGAGGACTCGCACACGGCCACGCTCCACTCACACCAAACACGTCAGGAAGGAGAGAAGATGCGTTAGCGCTGTTTATCCACCAGTTATTCGATCACAGATATTGTCATTAGCACGGATGGATAAAAAAACGTGATGGAAAATATAATTGGGCGGCCATGTAAATGCATTGTGTGGGAAACGCTGCCAAACAGTTCTTGGCCACCAGTTACTACCATAGTAGAAAAAATTGCAATGCTAGTTGTGGTTGCTTTCCTGCATTCTTTAAAATATCTACTTTAGTGTTATTGTGCAATTTTTCTACTATGCTTGCCAATAACTGTTTGGTTACAAGCATTCTTCCAAATATCTATCTCTGTGTTCGTGGAACGAAGCAATTTATATTTTACCTCCAGAGACCGATATACACAGAAAAACAGTTTTGAAATCATGGATTAGCAGTAAATGGCGGTTATGAAGTTCACAACACAGGCCACATGTAACCGCAGTAAAAGCCTTTAGGGTTTTTTCATCACTATTCTCACAGAACACACTTCCAAACAAAGCCTTTCCATTTTGCCAAAAAGGATTGGCTTTTAGATAGACTTTGCTCCTGTTTAGTAGAAGCTCAGAGAGATTTTGGCCTTTGTCTGTGGTTGAGGAGCCAATTGGAGGACAGATGCCGTGCCCCGTCTTACTTTTGTCATCCTCTTCTCTCTCTCTCTCTCTCTCTCTCTCTCTCTCTTTGTGTCCCAGTCTGTAAGGACTGCTCCCTGCAGCTGTTCTCTCTTGTTTTGGTATAATGAGACAGCGGTGCTGCAGCAGGTTCTCATGATCTAATAGTTGGAGCGTTCAGACAGAGTTCACTCTCTCAGTGCTGTTTTTAAGGGGAGACCACAGACATTTCCTTTGAACGACTGCTCTCATGTCCTCTGCAGCTTTCCCTCTGCGCACTGTTGATGATTGTTGAGGGTCATGAGAATTAAAACCAGCTATTGGATAGAAAGTATATGAGGGAGTCAAAAGCATTTTACTTTTATTTTAGGCGATTGGACTAATAAACATTAAAAAACATCAACAGATCGTCTATAATGACAGATCAGATGGCTTCATGCCGTTCACCACTCGCATAAAAAAAAAATATGTATTCCGAAAAAAACCTATTTTGGCATATTTGCCAAGACAACCACAAAGACGATTTTTTTAAAGATTTATGCTGTTTAAAAGAGAAATATATCAATATTGATGTATTAATCAAAGAGAGACACATAGGAAGGAAAAATCACATGAGTATGAATTCTTAAGGATAACTGAAAGTCTTCTGGAGGTTTTCTATTCATTCATTCTGGGGTTTTTTGAGTTGACAGAAGACATGCTTTTGTTGTTACACAAACGTATCATTACTAGGAAAAAGCAAAACTGAAGCCCCACCCCTAACCCCGCCCCTAAACTTAACGTCACCTGCGTGAAAGCAATCATACTAAATTGTACGAATGAGATCAAACAAATTCATAGGAATTAGCCAAAATTAGACATATTTGCAGTGATATAGTTAATATAGCTGACTAACTACTGAAAAATATACAAATGTTGCCCAAGCAATAAATCAAAATAAGTTTAAGATGAGGCCCTAAATTATTAACCGAAATTAAATAAAAACTAAACAAAAATGAAAATTGAATTAAGCTTATGTAGCAATTAAAAAATCAAACAAAAAATTACAAATGCACATTACAAAACTGCTAAAAGTTTTACTTAAATTGACGTGAAAAAATATAAAAAATATATAAAAGTAAAAGCTAATTCAGAATATTACAACTACAATAAAACTGAAAACAAAACTCTGAAAGCCATATCATATCAATTTTAGTTTTAATTTTTAAATTCTGGAATTAAAAAACGGTTATAAATCTTTGTGTGAGGTTTTATTCAACATACTTTGTTCAGGTTTAACAAGACAAGCATTTAACCTCCCTCCTCTTCCTCTATAATGGAGGGATGTCTGACTTCAAAGTGACCTCATCCTGCTGTAAAAATATGATGTATTTCCTGTCAGAGGTTGTGACTTTGAACATGAGTTTAGTCTGCGAGCTTCACAGGGCAATGTTCAAACGGATGGTTTTCACATTTCACGGCACTCTTTGCTCAACTCTTCCATGCCTAATATTCATGCGGAGAGATGAATGCAGGATGGCTGAAGACTGGACAAAGAAAGTTTTAACACATAAGAACAAGGTTATTTTTGTGCGAAAAGCTCTGAGTGAGAACCTTCTCTAAACATTGGGCTCCTTAAAGTCACTCCCTGTCCCTTTAGTGGCACATACAGTAAACCACAACAGCTTTCCCTGACTGCATCGTGTACCCTCCCTTCTGTAAATGTGAAGCTTTTCCTGTCTGTCATGCAAACAGTATGATTGCAGTCTAGACATTCTCTAGTTAGAACATGTGTGTCACATAAGAATGCCTGGGTCTTGGCCAAAGAGAGGCAGACTTGCCGAAGACTTAGCCAGCCAGATGTTATAAAAAGTGAACATTAATGTTAACATCAATGTGAAGTCCAAGTCAATGGGCTCCACATACTCTACTGGCGTATTTAACCATTTATTTTTCAAATAAAGCTTTATTAAAATCTACGACAGATGAGACAGTCTGGGTGGAGTCTTCTCTACTTATACAAAGCTATTTGACGTGAAGAATGTTATCACGGGTTTGCACATAGCAAATAGGGCGATAATAGGTCTGGAAAATGTTTTTATCCGGTAGCATTCATCATCATATGGCTTATCCATACCCACAAGCATGGGACATGTGCTGGCATATTTTACTCATGGACAGTCAGTTCACAAGTTCACATTTGCAAATAATTAAATAGGTGGCGGTGTAGTTAAGCTGAGAATTTAGTATGCGTATTTGGCGTGCTGTCCGGGGAGAGGGCTCCGGGGTAAGCATTCTCTCCCGACCCCGGAGCACTCCCCCTTGGTTCGGGGCGAAGGCTCTGATCTCTGTGTTTGCCCGTGCCCAGAGTGCTTCCCCCCCTTTTTCGGGCAGAAAAGAGGCTTAATGGTGAGGAGTCGGGGTGGAGGTGGGATGCTGCGGAAAATGTTGAGTGGAGGAGGTAAGGCGATTTCACTATTTATGGAGCTCGCTCTGGTTTGGTAGAAAAGGTGGTGTGATGACTAATGCCGGGCAGCTGCGTGATTGCAAATGCCGGGCAGCTGCGTAATTATTTGCGCATGCTCCTCCCGAACTTTGTTAATAAAACATAATTTCTGGGCATTTTTTCACAGCCAATCACATGAGAGAAAAATATCATGTGATTTATCTGTACCCTGACAATGCTCATTGGCTGATTGCACATTAAGTGTTTTACAGTTAAAAAGAATTAACATCCACTAGAGCTGTCATTACATAAGATTTTGAAAACAATCTTTATTTATTTTGATTATTTCTTAACTTTGTCTTTAATTTTGTTGATTATCAGAAGAAAATGTGAGTGATGCTTGCCGTGCGAAAACGCGGATGCTTGTTTTACATAATGCTACCTATTCATAACATGATGTCTTAGCACCATGCCAACATGATTCAGCATTATGCTAACGTTATTAATAGATCGACCTCACTTTCCCAGATGAACACCCCAGGACTGGCCTTAAGTGCCGGACATCCTTCCCTGAGTGGTTAACACGCAGCAAAACGAGTGCTTTCAGTATGAGATATAAATAAACCGAGAATAAAACAAGCAATTATTTGCTGAAATTAAAAGCAGTTGGGCTCGACGGTGATCTTACGACTTACAATGGAAACTGATATGTTGCACGGATTGCGCGTTTCCTGATATTGAGTGTTTTGCCACTCGATGGAGCGTGTTTACTTTGTGTTCACATGGGAAAGTGATCTCAAGTGCATAACCACTATATGTTGCTAACATGATGCTAATATTATTATCATGTTGCTAGCATGATGCTAATATTAGTAACATGATGTTAACATGATGGCAACATGGTTTAGCATAATGTTAACATGATGCAAACACTAACATGATGGTAACAATATTATAATATTATAATGTTGCTAGCATCGTATTAACAGGATTAGCATGTTGTTACCTTTATGCTAACATTATCATATGTGTAATATAAACACAATATTGAGGGGTTTTGTCAATGCTGGTTTATTGTGACACCCCTAACATATACTATAAACTGCTGAAAATGTTTTTAATTGCTGGAAAGAATGTATTTTGTCAGAAAGCAATGCTTTATTTGAATAACTATCAATAGAGAAACCTTTTGCTTTTTGTCTGCATAACTCCAGCTACCCACAGGGACTAACTGCTGAAACTCACCAGCAAGAGCGTCTTTTGAAGTGGCTAATTGTTAAACGCCTCTTACGTCTCATTTTCCAAGTACCGTGGCTTATATTTGTGAATCCCAACTCCCCTTTCCACTGTAAACCTCAAAACACAGTCTGTCCTCTCTACAGTCAGGAAACGTCTGTCCGAAGACCTTGGCGCTACAAGTACATCATTTTATCAGTCTGGTCTATTTTTGAATACAAACTCTGCCCACATCATCAGATTCTGTATTTCGCACAGTTGCTATTTATATTTTGACTGCTTGAATATACCCTTCCATCAGCAAGCGACACGAAGCTGCTATTCTGTTCACGTGGTTCCAGGAATCTTTTTGCATCTTCACTAGCTTAGTTATGTGTTCACTTCAGACCAGCTCAGATTTTTTGGAAACATTACAACGATCTCACAAGTATGACACAAAGCACACGAGCAGGACTGTTACATTGGCTCCCTATAGTTGCTTTCATCAAATTCAAAGCTCTGCTCTTGGCCTACAAGACCGCCAATGGTTCGGCACCCCCTTCGCTGATAAAGACTTAGGAACCCGCCAGCTTCCTACGCTCTGCAAATGATCAACGTCTTGTAATGCCATCCCAAAAAGGAAAAATCACTCTCACGTACGTTCTCTTGATCTGTTCCACATCTGTGAAATGATTTGCCCGCTGCCACAAGATCAGCAGATTCTGTAGCCGTCTTTAAGAATCGGCTGGAAACGCATCTCTTCCGTCAGCACCTGACCGATTTTTATCCTTAAAAAAAGTTTGCTTTGTATAATGTGGTGGGCTATCTGAGACCTTTGTCTCTTTGTTTACCTCATGTGTAAGTCGCTTTGGATAAATGCGTTTGCTAAATGACTAAATTTAAACTGCACTAGACCGTCTGACTCTGCAGTGGATCAGACATTTTTACACAAATTTAAAGTGTCCATACTTTTCATCTGTGTTCTATATACACACTGTGTAAAATGATGTGTATTGTGTATAACTAACAGTATATACTCAAATATGTTGTTAAATATATATCAAAAACGTTGAATTTAAGTTGCATAGTGGCCTTCGAGTGTAAACTGAAGTTCAGCTCTGAAGAATTTTTAAAGGGCTGACAAAAAATACACACAACGTACGTGAGAAGCTTACTGAGTGCAAACAAATTGGGAAGGGGGATTTTTCAATTTAGTGTAAACAAATTTTTGGGAGGGTTATTTATAAGACATGTAAAAATGACTTGAGTACCTCTGTCAGTGGTTTGTTAAAATAAAACAGATGATCTCTGCGTGAACTGTATATGTTCCAATGACAAAGTGAGCAACAAAAGATATAGTGATGAAAAAGAAACATTTAAGCCCCCCCCCAAACGATAGAAGGCGAGCTAATTACCTCTGACACCCCTTGAGACTCTTTTATGCGTTGAGGAGCGTTCGAGTGTGAGCGTTGAGATTCGAGAGTGTGAGGGGAGCCACCAAAAAGAGCTGATGAAAGCATTGTCAATTATTCATCATATAATGGGGCAAAGTGTGAAATGAGCCGCTCCATCAAGTATAATCTATCAACACTCACACCCACCTGCTTAAATTCAAAAGCATGCACACACCAAACACAAAGACTTCAGCTCTGTGACCAAACATACATAATTGTTTGCATTCTCTTTCTCTTTTCACTCTCCACCATGTGATGTTCATTCTTGCTAAAGACAAAACAAGAGGATTTAATAAAGACGTGAATAGATACGCTATTATGCAGCAGGGTTGTGGTACACTACAGGGACGCTCTTGAAGAAAAACAACCACATGGTTATTAATTCCATGTGTACCGGGAGACCACGTCATAGCAGCTCGAAAGAGGGTCAACAAGTTTAGGAACATGTAATGTAGATGTGCGGTCTGCTTCAGCATGGAGAATTATGCAATTGATGAATGTTCAGAACTTACAAACAGTGCATCATGTGATACATGCGATCATGTGATCTGTAGCATGTGCTCTTTACTGGACATGCAGAATAATCAATGCTTCTATTAAAGTCATATTTTCATATTTACATTGGTGCAATGGTAACATCCTGCTGCTTTGATTTTTCTGTTCTACTGTCATCATTTGAAGTCGAAAGAACTTTCAATAGGTTGTGGTCATAACCGTGTTTCTGAACTCTTTGAGAACTGTTTTCACAATTGGGGAGGTTGGGAGTACACCCCCAGTTTACAAGAGGTGGATGAGGGGCTTGGTCTCAAATTCCGATTCATGACCAACCTCACACCTTACCAGCCGTCTCGGACATCTGTCCACATCATCAACTCTCGTTTGACACAATGGACACTCAACAAAGTATTTGATTATTAGTAATATTATAATCATCAAAAGTAAGAGTTGTTGAGGATCTTTTGCTAATGTTAGAAAGCAACACTGTTGACATTTTAGATTTCTTTCATAATTATTGCGGTATCACATGTCATTAGTTGAAGTTCAGTCTACAATTACTACACAGTTATGGCATTTCAGACATAAATGTGAAATATTATTATATTTTTTATAAGACCACCCGGCTGAGTTGAGCTGGAGGAGGGAATTACTGTTTTAAATCAATAAAATTGTTATATTTAATAATTTGTTTATTTTTGGAACTTGCATGTGTAATGTTTTGAATTGTGCAGATGTTGCCCTCTACTGGACGGGAGATGATAATGCGTCAAATTGTCAAACCACATATGTGACCCTAGACAACAAAACCAGTCTTATGGGTCAATTTTTACGAAATTTAGATTTTTACATAATCTGAAAGCTGAATAAACACGATTTCTATTGATATATGAGTTGTTAGAATATGACAATATCTGGCCGAGATACAACCTTTTAAAACTCAGGAATCTGAGAGTGCAAAAAATCTAAATATTGAGAAAATTGCCTTAGAAGTTGTTAATCAGGGTCAATGTGACATAAAAAAAAGTTTTTATATATTTAAGGTTGGAATTTTACAAAATAATCTTCATGGAACATGATCTTTTCATAATATCCTAATGATTTTTGGTATAAAAGAAAAATCGATAATTTTGACCCATTCGATGTATTTTTGTCTTTTCCTAAAAATGTTCCCATTCTACTTAAGACTGATTTTGTGATCCAGGGTCACATATGTAACATTTCAGGCTTCGTAACGAAAATTAGTCCTTTACCAGGATCGCTGGATGGAAGAAACATTTATGTGTAATCTATAGACGGTTTCAGTGACAATAATGTAAAGGTTATGTGGCATTAACTTAACTTTCAGTATACCTACACAAATGATCATTAATGAGTATTTTTATTGAATTTAATACACTTGTTATACAAACATATTAATAGTTAAGTAAGTATTAGAAAAATGTAATATCAAATAAATTATTAATAAATCTAGCCAGACGTCCGTTGAAACCGTCTATCAAAAACATATCTATCTGTATCCTTTTATTGTGTTGAAAGATATCCAACTGTGGTGAATCCTTGTTTTTTTGCATTTGGAAAATATTACCACACTAAAAATGTAAAGTTCTGCATAAAAATTCTCTCATTAGAAAGACCACTCACAAGGAAATTTCACACATATTTATTTGTTTCAGATTTGATGGGCAGTATGTACAAAAAAGCTATATTTACAATAATGATTGCACAGGAGAAGGTCAAATAAGCAGCAGCTGCTAAAAGCAAAGCATAACATTGTCTAAAAATTCATACCCTGTTTTTGTGCGGCATCTCTCTTTTCCAGTCACATTTGATTGGAATTGCACATGAAAGCAATTACAGTCATGTTCATTGGACACCTGAAGGTAAGTGCTGCTAAAACTATGAATTACCACGAGAGGGCGCTAAAGCATTCGGCAAAGCAGACTAAACAAAAATTTCCTTTAGCTTCTTTGTCCATACACATCTGACCACGTGACTAGTGTTGTCATTATGATGTAATTCTTTTTCACTTCATGCTTTAACGTCCAGCCTTTAATTTAGTCCAGTATAAGAAATAAACTCAATGCTTCTAAGCATGCCACTGTGGTGGATTCATTATGAGAACTAAAGCAAATATGTATGGGTATGCACAGTATGACAACAACATAGAACATTAATGGCGTCGGGTGAGGACCAATATAAAGGCAGTTTAATGGCAGCCAGTAAGGCCAATTTATTCGTCATAAATACATAAACTATAAAAAACAATATTATGCAAAGATTTCCTCTTCATTTGCTTTGACACTTATTAGAATAAGGCAAACTCAACCGACTGTACTGTTCTATCCATTGTTCTATGCTTTTAACTTAAAGCAAACATCTTATTTGTCATTGTCATTTAAACAATGAATAATAATGGTTTAAAAGTAGAGAAATATGCAACAACACATGTTTAAAGTCATGATTAGAATATGACGTAGTGAAGAGGAGTAATAAGGTCACCTAGTCACATCTCGCATATCCAAAATATGCCTGTGGCGTGTCTCTCTGATTCTCTCTTTCTCTGTAAAGCCGTACCTCTTACAAAAAAAAATATTATACATTTTCTCCTCATCGTTTCTATTTGGTGTCTTAGCAGTAAAAGTTATTATTATAGTCCATGATTTCCAGGACTGTCATCATTATACTAGAATTTTACTTTCTGATGTCCATGTATTATGTTACAGTCTCTACTAAAGCTAGCGCCCAACTGTTCACTTTAGTTCAATTTACTGTACTTTCCCAAGTCTCGTTTTACTCGTATTCAGCATTTGACAAGAGTTACTTTTGTACCCTGAGTATCATCTGCACCGTCTTGATCAAACTAACTGTAACTCAAAGCAAAGAATAAGATCGTTTACAGCAAAGACCCTGGTCTGAGTTGACATTTAAACAGTTTAAGTAACAAACAAGATGAGAACAGCCACATTTATATACACTGACTGCACTAAAGATTAAACTAAGACCTGTAGCATATAGCACAAACTGCTTATGGTAAACAGAATACAATCAACATATTGATTTTTTTATCAAAGCTGAGCAAAAGACATGACAAGGATTACAGATTTACAGTTATTTCTGCTTTGTATTAGCCGGTCATTTGAATTAGTATAGTATCATTGACTTAGGTGAATGCATCTGTTGGTAAGACATGTCCAACATCTAGCTGCAATGTTGCAAACTGTTGCATTTTGACACCAACCAAATCCTAATGTAAAATTTGTAGATTTGCATTAAAGCGCCCCGTTCAGGTACAGGTGGTAATAACAATTAGATCTGCAAGTCCATATTTTTGCAAGACATTGTTTAGCAAATTTTCTCCAAATGTTAAGCTGATACATCGAGTTGCAAAAATGCCAAACACGGAATCTCTTATAGCGCTTCACCTTAACCATTTGAGAAACAAAACAAAAACATTAAAAGGACAGAGCCACAGGGATAAGGGAATATAGGGAATATAGTTGACACAAATCATTAATTTTTCTGCATTAAAATGTCACTTCATGTTATACAACTGTGTTGCTTTTTTAAAATATAATCCAGTACGTCAACTTTCAGAGAGTGGTTCCTCTGAAATAATGGCACAAGATGTATTACCAAGCTTTCATGGCTTGTAATGAACAAACAGTAACTTATTAAATGTCACATCAATGAAAAGAACATCAGCACATGAGAAACAGTTTGGCGTCTACTGTGCATCAGCTGAAATAAGCTCTCATCGTGCAAAGGCGTGAAACGTCCTTCATGAGACAAAGATCACAAAATAAAATTATAGCACAGTGTTAGGACCTTATACTGTACAATCTTTTAGATGAGTCATTCACCAGCAAGGGAAGCGTCTGCAGACGCTGCTACAGAGCAGCGCAGTTCTCATTTATTTATTGTATTTACTTACAAGGGTTTTAGATGAAAACAGCAAGTGGACCAATACTGAGGTTGAAGGAGAACTGGAGGACATGTTGAAGGAGCGGAGAGAAGTAACACAGGCACATGCTCACAGCCACTATGAAGTCTCTGGTTTCCTGTAATCCACTGTCTGTTGTCTTTTTCAGACATGGTAAGATGATCGTGGTCCTGGGTGCATGTTGTCACTCCTGCAGCCAACTGGTGGTTCATTGTTCTTCTTCACAACAATAACCAGAGCTTGCTCATCCTTCCAAGGTGGTTTTTCTTATGAATATGCTGACTGAAAAATAAAACATGATGTTTATAATCAGGTGAACGCATTAGCATGATTAACACACTATCTATGCATACTAAAACAGGTTAATTTAACCATTTTTTTTGTCATATAGCCTTATGCATAGCTTGATTTCATCATGTCTGATAACTAGTTAAACTTGCTTAAACCCAGGAAATTCAAAACATAAAAATGTGAGTTTTGTCAACTCATTCAGGTTTTTCCTCTCTTTTTATTCAATATACACAAAAGTGCCAATACTGTAAGATCAAAAGACAAGAATGGAAATATTATGCACATTAGGTTAGTATCTAACCTGTAAATGGAGTCCACGAGGCAATCCAGCAGGAAAGGCTAGCAGTTCTGCACAACGTAAACAGATGAGTGGCGAGGTCATTATAGTTGACTAAAATGAAAACTTTTTAAAGAAATTAAGTTAAATATTGGCCTATAAATTTTTGGAAAAACTTTAAAGTTTAAATGTTTCCTAAGAAATAAACTGAAATCACTTTAAGGCACTAAAATTAGAATAATAAACAAAAACTTTAAATACATTTTATATAGCGAAATAAAAACATTAATAAAATAAAAATAAAATGACAAAAGAATAACAAAATAGCTAAAAATCAAAACCAAAAAGGAAGTTAATAAAAAAAATGATAATACAAAATTAAACTAAAAGAAATCTATAAGTATATAAGTGAGTGAGTAGAGAAACTTGCATACTTATCCATTAAATAAATAAATACAAATGTTTTGCAAACAGCAAGCATAACACGTATAAAACCCATGATCATGGCATTACAAGTGCCATGCTCCACCAGGACCGGGCAAAATATACATCAATTAGCAGCTATAATCTTACACAGAATATAAAACAGTGTGTTTGTCTAACTCACTGATGTGGATTTGTGGTCATGTGGTCGCTCGAGTTTGATTTTGATGTCTGGACGGTTCTGCTCCTGGTTTTTGCCTGGGGCTAAAAAAAATGTATGACATATCAAGCCATGAAAAAATATGCTTGAAATATATACTAAGTGCGTTAAAGTCCACTCATTTCAAGTTCAGATTATAGACCTGCATGTACAAGTTTGGGGTTAAAGATTTCTCACCAGGAGAACTCCCACTGCTGGTTGTACTGGGAGTGCTCACGCTGTCCTCCAACCACATGCTGTACGTCAATGAGTCGCGTTTTTGAGGAGTGCCCGCAGATGACAGACTCTCCTGAATTTAAAAGATTTTAACATGTGGAGAGATATGTCCCCAGTTCCTTTAATATTGTTGAATTTGGTTTTAGAATAAAGATACCCATAAAATACATGAACAAAGCAATACTAATTAATAACATAAATGATAACCAAAAAGTTAAAATCAGCAGGATGTCACTTTTTTAAACAATGTGTTAGATTACTGCAGCACAACTAATAAAGTAAACAGTGCCATTGCATGTTACTTTAATAGGAAAATATACAGTTCTCACCATCCCGGTGTCGTAGTCCTCTGTAGCCTCGGTTTCATTCTCCTCGACCACACTAGCAAAGCTGCTGGCGTTGGATGAGGAGCGAGACAGGTCATGAGCCTCAGGGATGGACGGAGCCCGACAATACACGCTTGAGCTACATCCATACAAAAAACAAACACTTAATACAAGCAAAAACTTGTTGTCTTGCATTCTCCAAAACGCAAATCCAGGGTCAAATATGATTTATTTACATAGTAAAATAATACATGTTTTAATCTTCGAAACATTGAGAATTTGGTATATGTTAATTCTCCACAAACACACAAGGTGAGACTTTACCTGTTTTTAGTGACCAGAGCCTCAGGTGAACTCTGATTGGAGGAGTTTTCAGACTTGGGGTCCTGGGAGGCGTGTCCACTGTCTGGTGTCTTCTGTGTGTAGGGGGAGCACTCCCTACTGCTGCAGAGACATACACTGACCATTAGAGGGCGCCAGAACATCATCTTTAAACTCAAAAGTGACTCGACTGCATCCAAGCTCAACTGCAGACTAGGTTAGCAAGAGAGGTTAGATTCAATCATTCTCTACATGCCAACACACAACATTAAAACACACGCAAGTTCACAGCAATTCCATTCTAAGGGCCTGAAAATGTTTTAGCACACTCAACGAAGGTCAGTTTATGCAAAATCAGTCTAACACTCACTGATTGGTCGAAATATTTGCAGATAACCGATCAGTTTTAACGTTGATGATTTTGTATGGGTGACCGTTTAATGATGCTAAAGGCAATAGTTTGCAGGATTCCAATGATGCATTTTTATGGGCGGGTGTGGAGAGCAGCTAGTCTAAAGATTAGAAGGCGATGTTCTATAGGTGTTCATTTATACTTTGAGGGATCCAAGATGAGTCTCCCATTCTTGAGAGTGATGCTGGGTAGAGATATACAGAGCACAGTCTTGTCGTCTGACAACAGAGCAGCAATTCTTCACCAGACACATAAACAAAAGGAGGGAGATAGCGTTCAGTGTTATCAAGCCTATACTCTCACTTCTATATTGTAATTTTGTTTAATTCTCTCCCTTGTATAAATTCAACAAATATAGGAACTTCATTATCATGCCGAAAACCTTTTCAAACTGGCCATCTTTATTTTGTAAGACCTGCTTTTTCTTCAAAACAAGAACAGAACGAACTCTTACTTCTTCTCTTGAACCTCCTGGATGTTTTCAATCCCGATAGCGCTGCTCCGTCGAGAGCTGAAGGGTCCTGATTTCTTCCTTGTTGGACTCTTCCCGGGAATGATCAAAGACTGCAGGAGGAACAAAAAGTTGAGTGAGCCAACAATAAAATCTCAGAACATCCATCAGGCTTTCTTACATCTCTACATTCATATCGTGATGGACCTTTGATGTTTGAGTGATATCAAGACACGTTCACCACGAGGTCTCAAAGCAAACTTTAAGGATAATGCAGCGTATTTCATTCGGTTCTGTATTTCTGCACTTCTGCTTCTGATTGGTCTATTATCTCTTTTATATGTGTGCGCTCCAGAGTCTCGCAGAACAATAGCCCTTGTTGCACAGCCCGACCGGCAGGGTGGAGGTAAAGTGTGTGCTTGATGGTTTGGGCCTGAACTGCGAGATGAAAGATGGAAGCAGGATTTCCTGAGCTCCACTGTGCTGTGCTTTTACTGGGGGACACTTTGTTCTCTATAAGCTTGAGCACTGGGAATTTAGAGCTGCTTTACAACTTGAAATGAAAGACCTTCAAAAAGGCTTTTATCTAAAATGGCTTCAAAGGCTTTGGGACGACTTTCTGTTGCCTTTTACTTTATGTTTCTATGCTGTCAGCTTTCGGTGAGAGACAATTACCAGACAAGAGAACTGACTTTACAGACTAGTACGAACTACACTAGACAAAAGGTGACGTTGGACATTTAAAACACAAGAGCAATGCGTTCCATTAGTGAAGAAGGTTTAACAACACACAGGATGGATTAATGGTGATGTGAATACTCGAACACAAAAATATGAAACAATGATGCTGGGCTTTGGAGACATAATAAACTAACACTGTTAATAAAAATGAAAGGGATAGTCGGCATTTCAAACCTGCACGACAAAAGATATTTTGAAGAATGACGGTAACCGAACAATGGCGTTACAAATTCACTTCTTTTCTATGAAGACAAAACCATGGAAAGTGAATGGGTAGCACCGTTGCTCAATTACAACATTCTTTAAATATCAGTCACGCAGGTTTGAAATGATGAAACATTTTTTAATTTTGGGTGAACTTTCCCTTTAAAGCATGCCATCTGATTGGACGATGCTTATTATAAAAGTGCATTACAGTAGAGATTTGTTCAATATGCCTGGGTGACATGGCATGCATGCCCATAAACTGAACACATCACAAGCTGCGTTTGATGTGACGGTGTTTTAAAATTGTGTCACAAGTAATATCACTCAATAATTGCAAATTATATTTATAAATAAAATCACAGTATGTTAAACAGACAAGGAAAAAGCAACTCATCAAAAATAGAAAAAAAGACCATTATAATATATTACATTATAATAGTATTACGTAATTTTAACATGATTTTTATTATTTATAAAAAATAGTATTACTTTCATAAAAAGAAAGTATTATAATAAAAAAAGGTTTTAAGTGATATACTATGAATGTACACAATGTATACATATAGACAACTATTTATGATATTGCAATGATATGAATGCTCATAAAAAAATCATTAATTTGGCTCTTGCTGACTCTAACTGCAGTAGTTTTAGTCTTGGAAGCATCCAGTAAGTCATGCAGTGAAAACAAATAATGTGGATGAGAGAAGAGTGAGAGTTATACATGAACCTCTTCTATGGTTCCTATTCCTATGGCACTGCCGCGGCGTCCATATTTACTGGGACTTTTGCCTGGGACAAGCAATGACTGTACAGAGCCGACAGAGAGAGAGAGAGAGAGAGAGAGAGATTATGAGTTCATGCAACAGGTTATGGGTTATACAAACAGAGTAGCCTCATCAAAAAAGCATGAATAGGAAGTCAAAGGCACATTAGGAGAGAAGGGCCTGAGGAAGAGCAGGAACTGAAGCCTGTTAGACACAACGGGACAGTGAACACAGTTAGTCAGGTTAACATTACTGAACAAGATTAGCCAGACATTCACACACAGGAAAATTCACAGATTAAACAACTTTTAATATTTGGTCCCAATAACTGACGGATTGTCAATATAGCTCATGCTCACCTGCATGAAGGTAAGAACATTGATCATTCTGACATAAAAAGATTAATGTTATCTAATAACAAAACCACTGTCTGTGACAGAGATACGCCTCAGTATAAAGAGAGATTTCTCTCGGCTCACATGGGTTGTGCTCACGAGGGGCACTGGTATTATTTAGAATGGCTCTCTCAATGTGTGATAATCCCCAGGGCAGGTACTGTAAGAGCTGCTCTGTTTGACAGAGCAACAGTTCAGATAAAGCTTGAAGATCTGCCCTGTAGCGGCCTGTGGAGAATTCTCCATCCATACTAACCCAGAGCACAGGCCTGACCTTACACCGCCATATTAAAACAGAGGCAGTGAGTCCGTTCAACATACACCGAATATACATTAATCGCCGCAGGATCCTGTGTGGGGTTGATGCCGTGGAGAATTTGTTATGGTCAAATCATACACAACCTTTATATTAAAACAGCCAGCAGGGTGTCGTTTCCTATGAAAACATTTGATAAAATAACATCTTTCATGACCCTTTTATGACATTTACAATATACACATTAAAAACCACAATGTCAAAATTCATATCCATGCTTAAGGACTTCAATTGATATACGGTATTTTTTTACACTCATACATCAAACCTAATCCTCATATATACATTTAAGCATGTTTTGTACATTGTCATACAGTGGGTTTACTATAGCAGTTAAAATACAAGGACACACGAAGTGTATTTATATAAAGGAATTTTCTCTATTAGTTTTTTTACAGCTACTTCACCTGTATTACAAATTTTGTTTTGTTTAAGCATTGACGGACATGTCTATAAAATAAAAAAATATCCAGTACATTTGTTTTGTTTTTCGTCTTTAACCAATGCAGAATATAACAGATACCAGTTTTTACTACACCGTCAGGCCATTTGTGACCTCAAAACAGGTCAAACCGACTCGCCATTTATGTAATAAGATGCATTTTATCTAATATTCCAGCAGCTGGGGCACCAGAAAAATACTATAAAACATTGTTCTCCTGTTATTTTATATCTTAAGGGTTTTCAACGATTAAACGCACCCCAAAAAAAATTCTATTTACTGTATATCTGTTCAATTTTGTATTTAAAAAACAAAGACGAACAGTGTGGTGTAACACCATAGAACTCTCATGGAAAAGATTCATATGACTTCCCTTTTCTTAAATACTGAACATAAGCACGTCAAGCGAGTGTAGATAAAGAAACCGTGAATGCATTGATGACAAACATAAAGCATGATGGAAAAAGAAAAAAAAGATGTTTGGAAAAGTGAAATATGCATGAGAGCAGTTTGGTCGATTAATCTTAATGTTGTTTTGTTCTCAGCTTGAGGAACATTGACCGGTGCGCAAATCTGTAGATCTGTGCATATGCTGTAAAACTACCACAGTGGTCAGGAACTAGTGAGGTGTTTTACCTCAGACTAGGGGTACAGTGAGTGGGTTGTTTATGGGCTAGCATACAGTAATTTGACCCTCAGGGAAGCCAGCAGGGTGAGTTACTTACTATCCCAGGGATTTTGGGGGTCTCTGGTGAGTGGTGATGATTGTTGTGGGTGAAACTGCCGCTGTGACTATTGGAGACTGTGTGCTTCCTGATATTGAGGCCCATGGCGTCCAGAGAGTGGCTCCTGCTGCGGATCACCCGCTACACAACAGGGAGAGATGGGGAGGAGATACAGTGAGCGACTGAAGGTCAGGGTGGGGCCGTGGATTGGGTGGAAAAAGGATCTGAAGCCCGTGAATCAAAGTGGGAGAAGCACCTGTTTTAAAAAATGTCTCTGATCTTGAGCAAAGCACAGGTGTGGAGAAAGCTGTTTTTGAATGCAGTTTTGTCCATGAAAGAAAACAGCATATGGGAGAGAGGATGCAATGAAATGAAGCATGCAGTCTGATCAGTTGAGCATGGAGTGTGATTTGAGACTTGAGATAAAAACCATTAGACGGCAGAACAGCTTATGGGCCAGATTCCAAATGGATATTGATTAAATGCATCATCACTAAAGAACTGCCCAACGAAAAACTCCCAGAATGCCACGAGAACAGCCAGACCATAAAATATGTCACCTCCTGGACGTCCTCTGTTTAAACTTTTTTGGCTATATGGAATTGAAAATGAAAACTGTGTGCATGAGTGGTTGTGGAAGCAAATATGAGATTGAGAAAGATGAAAATGATTTATGAGAAGTTTGAATGATTTTATGTCTGGACGACGACAAACCAATAGAAAATAATTCAGAACAATGAAACAACTTGAAATCATGTAACGATTTTCTAGTTCCCTCTGTACATGCATCAGGCGAATATAATGCTAAATATTGACATTAAAGGGAAGCATTTTCTGAGGTATGTCAAGAAGGCGGGTACAAAATTGACCTTAGTACTAATCATAGTGTTAATTATGTTTTTTTAAGAAGCAAAATGTTGTAGAGCACATGCAGTATCAGTTTGTGAATCTCAAGAGTGCATCTGTTTGACAATGTGCTAATGGTTCTAATTAGTGTAAATTACAGTAATGAGTGATTTAATTTAGTCACATCAGATACATCACTTGTCAGCTGGAGTCACAAAGATGCTGATCTGATCCAGATCCCGAGAGAGTAAAGCTAGCATTATACAGAGCAACACCGAGATCAAGCAAGACAATCTGATCAAACTAACCATTTAAAGGAACAGTTCACCCAAAAACGAAAGTTCTTTCATTATTTATTCACCCTCTTGTCATTTTAAACCTGTATGACGTATTTTTATTTGAAGAACACAAAAGAACAGTGGCGGTACCCATCCACTTCAATTGTATCAACACAAAACCACTGCGGGTGCCGGATAACAACATTCTTCAAAATATCGATATTTTGTCTGCGGAGGAAAGAAAGTCATACAGCTTTGAAAAGACAAGAGGGTGAGTACATGATGGGTGAACTATCACTTTAAAATAGAACAAACCACACCCACCGTACAAAATCCACATCCACGCCAAAGCCACAGAAAAGCTTGAACATGTTCTAGTGTTACATAAGAGTCCATGGGTGTCCCCTGTGTCCTCCCGGATTACCTTAAAGGACTCAAAGAAGCCCCCTCCACCTCCTCCTCCGTTCTCCAGCTTGTCCTCTTCTCCTCCCAGACCCATCATGGCCTGACTGTTGACGTGTAGCTCTTCATACAGCGTCTCCAGCAGGGCGGATCGTGTTCGCTCCTGGTCACAAAAGCTTCAGGTTAGTATTATGGTGTTTAAATATGAATAGCCCCAAAGAATTGTCACTGTCATTTACCTCCAGTTTGGCAAATTTCTCAGCTTTGTAGCAGGCATATTCAGCATTGATCAATTTGGTTAGCAAGAATTCGTGAAACTCTGGACCCTGCGATGCACATAAAGGTGTTAAGGACAAGCTAATGAAAAAACTAATTTAATACATATTTATAATGGGAAGATTTTCCCCGAATGCAACACAGCAAAATTGAGTTATAAATAATTTAGGTTGCCTGGGGAATAACCTTGAACTTGTAACCTTGCGTTGAAAAAATGAAGACAAACAAGTTGAAATCTGTTCTCCCAAATTTCTTTAAGCTAATTTGTTCATCGACTCACTTTCTTAAAAATGGCCGGGTTGGGGAGGGATGGTCCAAAAAATGGCACGTCGTCTCGTGCCGTTACTGACACCTGGATAGAGAAAAACACATTCATAATTTATTGCCTCACAAGGGAGCGTACAGATGTGGCAGACTGGAGCAAAACCAAGATAATGTACCTTATATAAGACATTGTCAGAACAGGCATTCTCCACCTGCACCACAACATAGGCATGCAGGAAGTTGGAGGCAATCATGTCTGGCACAAATGGAGTGCTCTCGTCTTGAAACACGATGGCTACGATGTCATTTCCTATGTGCCTTTTCTTCTGTAACTGTGATAAAAGGAAAAGCGTTAAGAGCGGTATTCACTTCGGCATGTACGCAAACTCAAATAAACAGCTGTAGGGGATTAAAAGTGACTTCATTTGCAAAATACAAAATGGATTAACAGAGCTTACTTTTTCTTACAACAGATTGTTCCAGTCCTGACTGTCGCATAATAAATCGGTTTAATAAAACATTGCAGTAAAAATGCATTAAAGGGATACGTACATTTACATTTAGGCATTTGGCAGACACTTTTACCCAAAGCGTCTTACATTGCTTTATCCTAAACATTTTACATAGGTATTTGCTATCCCCTGGGATCGAACCCACAACCTTGTGTTGTAAACGCAATGCTCTTACCAGAAAGAAGATTTTTCCCCCCATTGACTCCCATGATAGGAAAAAATACAATGGTAGTCAAAAGTGCCCCGTTTGCTGTCCAATATCCTTCAAAATGTCTTCTTTTGTGTTCAACAGAACAAAGAAAATGATAAAGTGTTTTTCCTACAATAGGGGTCAGTGGGGGCATCTGTCTGGATAGAAGCATTCTTCCAAATATCTTTCTCTGTGTTCATCGGAACAAAGAAATTCGTACAGATTTGGACCAACTCGAAGGTGAGTAAATGAAGACAGAATTTTTATTTTTGGGTGAAGTATCCCTTTAATAACTCAAATTTTTTATCTGCAGCAACTATTTTATTAATGCTTAAAGCACCTGAGGTTGTGCTGTATTGTGTAAAACACATCCTTTAGCTCCGAATATAGTCACAAAATATAGAATTTCTAATAGCATCGGAATGAAATGAGCCAGTTCAAACTAGTTTTATGGACAAGTAATAATGGCAAAGAGTGTTGTAAAATGCACCTCTGGCTGGCGTGGCATGATTATTCCATTAATATTTGAGGTTCATGTGTCATTGATTCCATGAACAAATGTTGTGTGTGAAGTTGCTGTATAGCATGTCTCAACAGATGGCTGGCAAGGGCAAGCAAAGGTTTGAGAGTGTGACTTTTGCTGCCGCCCACTTAAACCCAGAAATCCGTTTAAGAATTACCCCATCTCTGCTAAGCCTGTGCACACATGACAGCGAGTGAGTGAGTGAGAGAGAGAGAGTGAGAGAGAGAGAGAGACTCTGTGTATGCGTTCTAAATGTAGAAGATTCCCTGAGGAATGAGCTCTAAAAACACTCTTCCTCTGAGGGCACAGAGGTGCAGAATAAAGGTCACTTTGTGAGTCAACAATCATGTGTGACTGCAGGAATCAGCATCTGCCCCAGCGCTGAGGACTAGATTCCAGCCCTCCTGTCTATCCAGATGGTCTCCTATCTGGCTCATTTATCATTTTGCATCTGCATATTATCAACAGAAACCGATAATCAGGGACATCTGATTGCATTTTGTCATCTAAACTTCTTAAGATTAAATGAGCATGCTGTTAAAGATCAATAGTCTATTGATTACGGTGCCTTAACAAAGCCTGTCATGAAGGTCCCTGAACCTCAGGATGGAGGAGCTGTGAATACCTGCTGCGTGTCACCTTCTGTGTAAGGCAGCTTAGTAGACACGTGGAACATGATCTCCTTGTTGTGGAAGTTGTGGTAGACAGACTCTGATCCCGTCTGTCCATGGGTCACATCCAACCCACCACGGAACCTAGCAGAAGAAAACATATTTAAGGCTTTTGCAGCATGCAATGTCGAATGCTGTTGCTAACAACTTTAACTATAAGGATATCTTTATAAGGTTTTATAGAGTTACAGTGTCCAAATAAAACAAAGATTAATTTTTTTCATAAATAATGGTAAACTATTTACAGTATCTAGCGCATCTGAATTTTGTAATATCAGATTCTCTGAAATGTCAGAGAGAAAGCAGTTCTGTTTGTTTTTACCCTTTGAAGTCATGAAGCTCGATCTTCTGTCCCAGAAACTCTAAAAACTCCACAAACGCAGGACTCTCCTCATTATTCCCAAACAGCTCCTCCTCTGAGATCTACACAGATTTTAAAAATACACAGAGGGTTTAAAGACTACAACTACAAAAATCTAAATGTAATTTAAACCAAGAAAAAAAGGGATTTAAGATCTAGTGATGTGTTCACATCAAGAGCGAATTGACGCTTATAAAAAAAACATGAAAAGTCAATGGAAAGACGTGACCCAAAAATTGGGTGACACGATAACCGCAAACGTCTGATGTTTGCTTCAATCGCATCTTCCGCACAAGTTGAAAAAATTGAACTCAAGCAGGATATTGACGCAAAGAGGTTATTTACTTCTGAGGGTTAACATGTCCGGATGCGAGCGAAGTAAACCCATGCACGAGTAATATAGAGCGAGAAGCGTGATGCCTGGGCAGTTGGTGTAAACACACAATTTCACGGATAAAGAAATATTAAAAGAAATACACATGATGATGATAAATAAATGAGAAATGAAGAAATATAATATGAAAGGAATTCTTAAGAATGAAGAAATAAAATAAAAATATTTAAAGAAAAAATATATGAAAGGAATTCTTAATGACGAAATAGAATATAAATATTTAAAATTCAAGTTAAAACTAGAGAGTAAACTCCTTTGTAGAAAAGGACCTCAAAAAAGGATACAGGATTCAAATCATCCTGGGATAACACGGATCACAAAGTTTTTCAGCTCTTTTGAAAGCATGAGATTTTGAGCCTTGAGAACGTAAGCAAAAGGGGGAAATACAATAGCAAATACTAATTCTATAACGTATGACAGCTTAATTCTTTGTCATATTTTTCCTCTATAATTTGTCAGGGAAATGTGTGTTAAATAAGAAATGTTCAAATCAGAAGACTTTTCAAGTGTGATCTCACTTTTCGATCCCATTATATACAGAACGCTGATAGGTTCCACCCGAACATTTGCATTCAAATGCAGCACAAAAGCCTCATTCATTATCATCACTTGAATTTTTGAACAAATAACAAATAGCTCAGCCTTTCAACATCAGCTATCGCAAGAACCCATAATGACGCCGCTTTTGTTACAGTGGAAAGCCGAATATTCAACAGACAATAAATAAAACAAGAACATCTTGGGGACAAAAGCAAACTGTAAAATTAGAAAACCTAAATGAGTCAATTAGCCTGATGAAAATGGTAAGTGTTCCTATGAATTAATTCTCTCATTTGAGTCAAAAGATCGAAACGGAAGTGCGGTTGAAGAGTTCTGAAGCATAAACCTTAGTGTTTGTTTTAAACATGAGTGTTGTTTTAAGTCTCGGTGAAGTGGACCGATCCTGCTGCCCACACTGGAAAGGTTGAGTGAGTAAACACACTGATCCGTGAGAAGTAGAGACTCTTCAGGGGCGTCTCAGAGCCTCCTCCCTAATGCTAATGTGTTAAGGGTGCTGGCCGACTTCCTCAGAGAACGTCTCAGGTTGCTCCCATCCGTGGCCTTAAAGGCCAAGAAGGTGCGATAATTCAATCAAACCTCTCATTTGGTTCATCAGAGAATAATAGCTTCATACTTTTATCACAGGATAAAGAGCAGCAAGCATTTGATGGTTGGCATTGTTTCAGCTGAGGAACCATTGGTAGGTATAGTGGAGAAAGGTCTACGTTGTTAGCAGTTTCAGATGAATCGATTCGCCAGCGCATGAGACATCTCCGTGAAGGTGTTATTGTGAAAAGATGACTCATGACAGCGAGTTATAAAACCAATCAGTTTGTGGGTCAGCTGAATGTCAGAAGAAACTCACACAACTCACCTGTCCAAACTTCTGATAAATGACTCCAAACTTGAAGTTGTTGTTTATAACGTGTTCGTCAAAAGTGACGATGAGCCGAGACGCCTGAGAAAGAGGAAGACACAATAAATAGACTGATAAATATCCTTTAGTTACTGCTCAGTCAACACAACATTCCTAACCCTTGAGACACAGCAGATTGCCCCTTAACTGGTCCAATTTCCCAATGTCACACTTTCATTAACCAGGACAAATGATCCAGCATCATGCGCTGGTGTACAGCGTGTATCAATTTAATGCAGTTGGGATGTACAAAGACAGAACAATGATTAAAGTCTGTGTGGTGCGGCTTTGCGTACCTTTGGGTAGAGCACAGGGAAAAACCGGTCCACGTTCACTTCTTCAAACACGAGCTGAGAATAATGAAAAGAGAAAACACATATTGATTCTTTAGTTATTCTCTTTTGATCTCGCAAAAGGGATGTAACCCTGTGGTCGTCTGTCCAGGCAAGACTGAAACGGCCCAGGGGAGACTGAGACGATCAATCATGTCACTCAGAGAGAATTGTGATAAACGGCAAGGGTTGGACAACCATAGCGCTGACCCATCAGCCCTCCTCTCACCTTGGCCATCTGGACAATGTTGGGAAACTCAGTCAAACATGATATTGGAATCACATCGTGATGAGTTTTCATTTTAGATCTGGAAAAACAGAAAGGCATTTGTTAAACACAGCGTGTTGTTTTAAATGGCAAAAAAAACCTTAGAGCTTCTTAGTTTTTTTTAACATGACTCATTTCATCTTGATTTTAAGTTTAAAAAAATAGACCAAGAATTGTTTTTGAAAAGATGCTGAAAACCTTTTTTCTAGAAAATATAGTCCGTTTCATCGGACGTTCATTGGCTAGTGTATAATAATATAAATATTTATATTTAATTTAATTTATGTTATTATGTAATAATTATTATTATTTTGTTATTATAATATAAGCCAAATAACGTTTTTTTCTCGGTTTCTTTTGCTTGTTTTCAGAAAAAATCTACAGGCACTATTGTTTGTGAACGTGTAAGTTAGTTGGAGGTCACAAAAGTGCGCATCCGCAGTAACATTTGTTTATATTATTAAGATGAAACCGTCTATATCTACATTTTTTAACATTTGTAATTATTTCTTGTTAACACACAAACACACACACACACTATATACATTTATTACATGATAAAATATGATATAATTTATACATAGCCTGATATGTATATACTGTGTATATATATATATATACTATTATATAAATTATTATTATATAAACATTAAAAACTATAGACCACCTCACAAGATGTAGACAGTAGCACTTCCAGTTTTTGTTTATTTTTTATTATTGTGTTTTAATATTTCGATTCGGTTAAAATGTTTGTACCGTGTTAAAAACTACAGGATGTTCATCTTGACCAGAGTTGGATCAGCATTGTGTACGTTTTAGGCAGTGGTCTTTATATAAATAAAGTCCAAAGATATATATATTTTGAAATTTTTACATATAATAAATTTATATAGATAGAAAATAAATTGGGCAATCATGTTATCTTAAATTTCTTATCAATTCAAATAGTTTGTCTTTCTAAGTAAACACATCTTGTTTTATAGATATCTTTATGGAATCAAACAGACAGGAATTCAAACTACACAACACATTAAAGCCCCAAATACAACCGTAAAGCTTATCAACAGCTCTGAACTCTGAGGAGTTCATTCATTGTGGCATCATTAAATGTGTCACATGGATCTGATAACAGGAACATCCCGCTCCCTTCGCTTCACCCACACGCATTGCCCTGTATTGTCCATCTGGTGCCTAATGCGGAAATGAGGGTGCTGTGTACATTTAGTCCCATTAATCCCATAGAAAATGTGTTTTATTGTGAGACCCAGGAAACATTCACAGTTGATGTCAGGGAACAGATATCACTGAGCTGTATCATCCCACAATAAAAGCATAAAACAAGTGATGGAATTGTGCCAGATGATAAAGAGAAATGTGACAAAGTTAAATAAGACAGAACAGTGGGGAAAACGATCTAAGAGAGGGAAAGTCAGATGGATGGAGAAAATATAAAAAAGTTGTCACACCTGAGCATGAGGCGTAGATGCTCTTGGTCCCCGATAACGTCATATTTCATAGAAAACACCAGGTGGCCCAGGGCACTGTCCACTGTGTAGTAATTAAAGTGTTCCTAATGGAAGACCAGAAGGTGAAAGTGTGAGAGCTCATTCATCTTCACACATACGCATTTGAACTTGTGTCCAAACACTCCTCACACAGATCTTAGTGTTAACTGATCACATTTTATGCACATTAGTCCAATTCATAATGGATATTCAAATGTATGAGCAAATACACTAAACATCTTGTTTTTTTTGTTCACAATATACCGGTATAAAACATTGTATCATGTATCTCATTCAGTTTAACCTGTCAATACAATGCATTAAGCTTAATAATATCTAATTTCCATTTTTTTTTTATGCTGGATATATAGCTGTCCTCACCTTGCCCAGAAAGTGTTTTCTGTAGATCTTAGCTGTGGTGTTGCACTCCAGTTTAAAGCGTGAGGTGGGCGAAAGGAGCTGCTCTGGGTCTGTCCCGTTGCTCAACTCGTGATTGTACCCCTCAATCCAATAACCCCCAAACTGAGGAAGCAGAATCAAGGGAAATGGACCCGTTCTGCCGAGAATCTGAGGACGAGTTAAGAAAAACAATTAGTGCTACTGTATCCCATTTAGATATTGACAGCCCATCTTTTTTGTCAGCATTTTATACTGAAGCGATTTACCTCATGGATGCTGGGGTAAGGGATGTAATCTTCCTCAGTCTGAAATGAGACAATACTTTTCATTAAAAGTAAATTACGTTTTGATTTCGTGCCTCAAGCCAAACTATGTTCTTTAATGAAACGCTTTTTTTTTACAATGAATTCATTTAGCTGTTCCTTTTTTTAAACTCCAATAAATTTTATATTTTTTTACGAGAACTAACTCACTAACAAGAGAGCATCCGATCGGTTTGATCCTTTTCAGACCACATGGTCTCAGGCCAAAGAATAGCGCTCAGCAACAGCTAATCTTATTTGATTGCAGCTCCATTAGTGCCGGAGAAATTCGGCTAGAGATGTCTTTGAAAAATAGCGGCACCAGCTTGACTGATAACCAGCTCTTCTGTTTGAAGCAGTCTGCCTCCAGATAAAAACAGCAGCCCGCGGCCCTCAAACAATATGTGTTTTGTATTTGTGTGCACGCGTGTGTACAGGGACAAAAGGAAAGTGGTGAGATGAACATACTTTGAGGGGTGGAGGAAGAGTGCATCTCTGCTCGTCCATTCTGTTGCTCTGAAAGATGAAAAGAGAATCTGTCAGCCCAATAGCAGCCGACGGCCAGGAGCCAAAATAACACTTAAATCTACAGGGAAATACAACTACCAGATTACAAGTTTATGCCGCTTATGAGAAAAAAATATTAATAATAAATGACCCAAAAATACTAGTAAAAAATATGTTATATTACATAATAACTAATAAATACAATTAATAAAAAATAATTTCAGTTATTATATAATTTATTTGTATATTTATAACAACTATGATGGTTAATTACTTGTTAATATATATTAATTATATTTATTATTTAATATTTATTATAACAATTAAATATTATAATAAACACTAAATACAACATAATTAAAACAAAAAACAGATAATATAATTATTCAAATAAAAGTAATTCTTAAAAATATTTCATCTTTGCACGGAAATATGAAACAGTATACTGGAACATTCATAAAACGTTTTAGTTTGGCAGCAAACTCCATTTTAGCAACGACAGCTATTATGATGTCAATATAAAAACAGATCAGCACAGCATCGGTAGAAATAAGAGACCGAAATGCTATCAAGTCTCAGATCAATCACAGAAAACATACTTTTTGTATTCTCTTTAATATCTAAGTTTTATGAATATGCCAGACACTGGGACACAAGATCAAAGCAGCATTCCGAGCATGCATGGAGGGAGAAGACATTTAAATATTATCAAGGCTATTTACATAAAATAAAGCATCATGAGACGCTAGGATCAAACCAGTTGACCACCTAATGTCCATGTTATAATTAAGTGCGAAATTAAAAAACCCTCTCAAAAGATTTAAGACTTCAAATGGACAAAAACTATCCGTGCGATTCTGCGGATTCTGCTCGGATATACAGCATATTTGGCATGTAAAACATTTTGTACATCTATCCGAGGTTCTCATTTACAGAAGAAATAGACCTATAACTTATAATAACCTCCAGCTCCAGCCCGATAGTCAAACAGATCCAGTGTCAATGTCATGCTATTTCCTACTGCATCATGGGATATGTATTTATCATAGCTACCCAACAGACATCTGGAAGTCTCTCTAAACTCAGAGATAGCACTTGTAATATCAAATGACTAAAATGACTCCTTGTAGTCAATACTTAATTTCTTTCAGTGTACGCAACAACAGGATCTCGGTGTACTCGAGCAACCAACTAATTTGTTCTTGTAGTGAAATCATTTGCTGTTGTATTGCATTATTGGCAAGCAGAAGACTCTTCACAAAGATAAACATCAAGCGGAGTATCCAAAAGCAACTATGTATATACTCTATAAGCAGAAGAAATCTAAATAAAAGATGGGAGGCAAAAGGAAAATATGAGAAATGTAAAAGAAATCACATTACCTGCATTTTCTCAATCATTGCAAATAAATCAGTAGTCTGGAAGAGATGAGAAAAGATGAGATGATATGAAATGAGATGAGTTCAAAATTGACCCCCGAGATTACATTCTAATGATTGGAGTAGGAAGATGAGAACACAGAAGACACAAAAGTGCTGGAAACATCTAAGTGTAGCTGCATCTACAGAATATTTCCTTCAGACTTTGACAGGAAATAGACATTTAAAGTTCTGTGTTCTTAATGCATGCTGCATTTTAATAATAGATAACATTGTTAATAATAGATAATACGCTCAGAGGCAGCATCTACAAGTGTATCTTTGTTTATCTGAGGATCAGATTTGAATACTGGTATACCCTTCTGAGTGTTATTGGATCCATTCACACTCCAGGGTTAATAAGACCAATGAGACTCATTATTAGCTAGAGCCGATATTCATCTTGGCCCAACATCTGTCAGCCTGATGAGAGTGAAATGCGATTGATGGAGAAAATGTTTTTAGAGGCATGACTCAAAATCTATTTTATTTGAATGAGTGAGTTTTGGTTGCTTATCGGTCTTAGTCATGAAGTCATTTACAATTGATTACAAACATAACTGGTCATAATTATTATAATTGGCTGTCCGAGCGGTTTCCAATGATCTTCACACCCAATTTACTGTACAATATGATATATTGAAAGCATTTATAACATGACAACTGTGACCCTGGAGAACAAAACCAGTCTTATGGGTACATTTTTTGAAATTGAGATTTATACATAAACTGAACGCTGAATAAAAAAGCTTTCTATTGATTTGTGGTTTTGTATGATAGGACAATATTTGGCCGAGATGCAACTTTTTAAATCTCTGGAATCTAAGGGTGCAAAAAATCGAACTATGGAGAAAATCGCTTAATAAGAGACACTGTACCAGGCCGTTGCTACGAAGAAACAGGTTTGTTTTAACTCTCTCTATTACCTTACCCCTGTAGTGCCATTGTGGATAGAAGATGAATCTGAAAGCAAAAATCTTTACACAGATAAAGCACCAAACTTGACTGGGTCATTTCCAAACAGCGGGCAGTAGAGAGTGAAGTTTGTTAGCGTGTTTCTGCTCATTTTCGTTCCCAACGTTGCTGCATCCACTCACAAAAATAAAGTTTTGATTTTGAGAGTTCTGTGCAGGATTAGGGACAGACCCAAAGATAATTTCAAGAGAGGCAGTGGAAACAATTATCTTCAAAGTATGGAGAATAAAGAGTGGATGAATTTCTCAGTCTTGAACAAATACTCAGTACAGCATTGTTTGAGTACATTGTGTGAGTCCTCCACCATTGGCAAACAAATGCTTTTACTGCCTTGAAAACAAACTTCAGTGAAGTTTAACAATGTCAAGCAAAACACCATTGACATGAGCTCACAGGGACTGGGAAGAGTTAAGGTCAAGTTAACTGTAATACAAAAGTCATTGAATAATACTATTAAACTCTTTGTGTCTTCATGGTTCTCATGAACCACTATTCCTCCTTAAACAAAGAGATCTCTAATATTTTCAATATAGTAACACAATAAAGTAATATATATTATAATAAGTTCACTGTAACAATAACTTTAAACAAACAAAAAAGTTTATTTGAATAAACTACATTTTATTTTCTCACATTAGATGTACAGTGTGAATACTTTAATAACCATATTACTTTATTTTCTTTCTTGCATTAACACATGGTTGCAAAAGGACGATGTAATACTATGTGTATTGTAATAACACACACAGTAAGTGTATTATAGTTAATAAACAAAGAGTCCAAAAGATTTTTCCATTTAGCATTTTTTAAATTATATATAAACAAAACAGCTTTTCAATGCAACACGCGGTCAATGTTGAAAATCAATCTAAAGTGTTTGAGGTTACAATAAGATGCTATTAGTTATAATTAGTTAATGCATTAGCTAGAATTGAGAAAAACAATGAACAATTTAGCTTTCCACATTTATTAATCCTTGACAATGTTAGTTCATGTCAATAGTTATTCATGATAGTTCATGGTGCATTAACTAATGTTAACAGTGACAACGTTAGATTTTAAAACTGTATAAGTAAATGCTGAAATTAACATGAATTAATATGAATAAATGCAGAAGCATTGTTCATTTTTAGTTCATGTTAGCTAATGCATTTACTATTTGTCGACAAATAGCACCTTATTGTAAAGTGTTACCAAATATTTATCTTCACATTTTTATATCACAGATTAGTCACTGTTGGCTTTGCCAATACTGAATGAGACTTCTTTTGTACATGCGTGTACCTTTTTAGTACTTTTTTCACACGCTAAACTCATACACTACTGCAAAAAACTCTTCTAATAGAATCCTCTTCTTTTTCGAGTCAGATGTAAAACACTTACTTTGTCAGGTCTTTTCCAGTGAACGACTGAGATCTGCAATGGACTGAGCTGTACGTACTGACTTTTAGCCATGTTCAAATGTCAAATCCAAACCCTTTGTTTCAAAAGTTGTTTTTTAAAAGCCAAAAAGCACAAAACGGTCCGAGCTGCAGAGTTATGCAGGAAGGAACCAGCGGTTTTCTGCCTCAATCCTTCAAAATGAGAGCAAACATCGAGGCCCAGGGTGCTGCTGAAGGTTCCATGTCCAGAAAGTTAACAAACTCCAGCTGGGCAGCACTTCTCATGTATATTATACCAGCGTGTGTACAATAAGAGGTGTGCCTGTAACCTGATGACTAAATGAAGTGCAAGCATTAAGATCCGTTAACATCAGGTGCCCTGGAATTTAGTCTACGTTCTGAAAGCAACGATGTGAGATTTGCAGGGGAGGCTGCATTCCTACAGAATTAACTCGTCCTCTTTTAGTTTTTATTTCTCTGCTTCTCGCCCTGTTCCCTTTATTGCTGGCGGAAGTCCAGGGCAGAACTCAGCCTGGATCTGCTCTCTTTCAGTCCGACAAGCCTGAGCAGACTTTCTGTTAGAGTGTAGAAACTTTCACCATGGTAAAAACTGTGATGCTGATTTGATTTGCATCTTCGTTCGTACCACAAAGTAAACATTGAGTAAAAGTAAAGTAACTTTTAGGTGATTAGCATGCAGAGATTCAGCTTTAGTTTAAGAGGATGTGATAATAAGCCTGTCATTAGTTTTACTGACATCATTATTGGAGCAATATGGTCGGTTTAAACCAGGCTTATCAGCTTTAACTGCCTTTTAACTTTATGACTCTTTCTAGAGATTAGGACCTATCGAGCCTGTGCACAAATCGTGAATTATTTGCTTTTGAAAAGCAAATTCAGAACAGTTCCGGTAACCAAGTCGATTTTTTATGATGACTTTTTTTATTTTGATGAATTGATACTCAATAATGCTATCAGATAACTTATTTATGAATTTGATACACTTCCAGGTTTAATACATTCAACAACCTTCTTTGATCATGCATCTGCCTTATGTTTTATACTTAAAGGGGTCATATGGCTCGAATATGTGTTTTTCTGTGTCTTTGGTGTGTTATAAGTTGCCCATGCATGTGTTAGACACGATAAATTGCAAATATTAACGTGTAGGAACAAAAGATGCATTCTATCGAAAAGCGAATGCCCACACACCTACCTGATACGCCTCGTGTAACCACACCCCCACCAATCTACGTCAGTTCGTGGTATGATTTGACTAACACCGCCCAAATGTATACGCAAGTAAGGTGGGCGTACCTGTCAGTACAATTGCTTGGGAACCTGATGTTCCAAATATGGTAAAAGGCGTTACATTTCCCAGATCTATTGAGAGAGAGTTCTGCAAACTGGAGTGTCACGTGATTCATTGAGCCTTCAGATAGTTGCGGGAACTTATGTTTTCTCATTAATTGCTTTAATTCTTTAATTTTTTTATTCTTTTAGTGGCTTTCGTCTTTAAATGGGTTAGAAGTTTACCTCAGTTAGTCTGTTTAGTCTCAGCTCCATGCGTTACTGGTAACTTCCAGGAACTATTGAAACTGTGAAAAAACTGTTCCATTGGAGTCAATGAAGAAGACGCTACTCACTATCTCAATGTTTCTGACCTTTCCGTCACACGCTTGCAGAATTTGACCAATCCCTAACTGGCCAATCATAGCACACCTCGCTTTTCAGAGCGATGAGCTTTTTTCAAAATCTGCACGTTTCAGAGAGGCGGAGCAAAGAGGAGATACAAACATGCACGGTATGTGGAAAATACAGCGTTTTTTTTACCTTAAATCGTGTATACACATTGCATTACATCTAAAACAAACTATAATATTCGTTTTAGCCGTGTCATATGACCCCTTTAACTCATACTGACTTTATATTTGATCTAGATGGCACCTGTCACTAAAATTTTTTCAGCAAGCCTCCACAGTAAATTTGTGTCGTTGTTAATTGGTTGGTGTAAAATGCATGATTGACAGATGTCATCCAATCACATGTCTAAATTTTGTCCCATCATTCTTGGTCCAATAGAGTGAAAGCATATTGAGCGCTATCATTCTGATAACATTTACATTTATGCATTTGGCAGACACTTTTAGCCAAAGCGACTTACATTGAATTGTATTATACATTTGTTTCTGACTATGTGCAATCCCCGGGATCGAACCCGTAACCTTCTGCCATGCTCTTACAACTGAGCAACAGGAAAACGCTAACATGAAGACATTGTTGTATTCTTTTAGACAGAATACAAAGTAATAACAACAATTTTGCTAGTGTAAATCATATTGATTGATATAGAAAATCTAAAATGCAACCACAAATAACAATAATCCTCAGAAAGATACTTCAGTACAGTCGAAAAAGCAAAATGACTAGGCTGGTTTTTGATTAGTTGCTGCTAAAACAAAATTAAAAAATCTGATTTTTATGTTATCTATGATTCATGCCAACCAGGGAGACAGAACTACCTGCCTGTTCTTATAAACCTTAAACCCAGTGGAAATGTAATGGTCCTCAGGTTTTGGCAAAAATGAAACGATTTATTTATCTGGACTCAAAAAAACACAATCCCTACATTTTCTACAAAATGATAAAGCACACACAGTTATCTCTGTTTTAGTCTTCTCCAAATAAACAGCGTTAGTTCTTTTTTCACTCACTAAAAACTTTTGCTTTTCCACAAAAAACTACATTTTATTTATGATCTCAAATCAAACTACCATAAAAAGGGGACTCCGCCAAAAACTAGATAAGAATATGAAAAAATCTGGTGCCTCCAATTTTGAGCTGCTCTCTAAGTAAAGGCAGAGAGAGAGAGAGAGAGAGAGAGATGCACATGGCTATTAGAGTCATAATCTCTACTGTGAAATCAGGCCAATCCTTAATTAATGATCCTCTTCATGTGATTCTCCAATCTCTCTGTGTATGCCTCTCTGTCATTCTTGGTCCCACTCTCTCCACCCTGTTCATGACTATCCTCAGCTCAGCACAAATGATTTTAAATCTGACTTTAGACGACCCTGCTGTCAGACCAAAAGAAATCAGTGCATCAGCGTTCTTCTCTCTTCAGTATAGTTAATGGAGAACATGCCTACAGCTGTGCGTGTGGCTTTACATCAGACATTGAGACCTATAGCAGATCAAACCTGTCATGGTAAGCAAAGGAACAGTACACATACTGTACCACATGAGATAAACAGAAGCTTCGAGGTGATTCTTTAAATGCTAAAGAATTTCTGTTGTTGTTGAATATAAAACAGATAAACAACCTAAAAATAAGAGTGCTCTCAACGGACAGCCTCCCATCATCCTTGTTATTAATAAAACATGTTCATACCATCCATTCATTTTACTGCATAAGCCAAGATACCCTCTTATGTTTCTTTTTAGCACAAATTTAAGCTGCAGGCAATAGTTGTTACTCTGTATAATGTTTGTAATATCAGTTTTGAATCAGAATTAAAATAGAAAGGCGACACAGTTCCATAAGATTTCTGACAGCAGCCGCTCACAGTCATGAATCTCAGCCTGTGGTGTGAAGGTCAGAGGTGAAAACTCAACTTCCATGTCACGCTGGGTCAGAGTCAGACAGCATGTAAAGCTCAATCCTCTCTGACTTGGCTCTCTAAATGTAAATGACATTGATGCGCTCGAAGCTCAATCTCGTACAGAACTTTTCTGCCAATGCAAATATATGTCTCTTATATCAGTAAGGTGATTATTAGTTGTAGACCGTATAGGTACAAACGTTTTTCTACGGTCAACTTTGTTATCCAAGTCATTTTTTGTTTTCTATTCTTTTCCTAAACTCACTACTGTAGCTCTAGTACAGCCAAAAATCAGTTTAGTATGTAAATGAGGTTTATTGAGTGAACTGTTTCTTTAAGCAGATGCATACTTGAATGTTATATAAGAACCCCAGTAAGCATTCTGATTAAAAGACCAACCTATGAGCAGTAAACTGGAACTCTAGGAATATATATGATGTGGTACACATAGTAATGGTGAACATTTCTGACCGCTGACTCTATTTATCCTTATAGCTAAATAAACAAATTATTCTGCTAAATGGCAATAATTCTTCAAGGCAATGAAGGGTTCTAAAACTGAATGAAGCTTTGTCACAAAATACATTTTTTTCCATTTCTTTCCATACCTCTATCCATTGTCTCATACCCTCTGTTTTGCTGTAGATAAGCTATACTGTAAAACTTTGGGTGCTATGACATCACCCAAACTTTATCCTCTTAATCTACAGGCTCCTAATCTACAGAGTTTAAGAGCCCTGAAATCTATCAGACAGACAGACGCTCAGATACTCAAACGACTACTTACACATATTACACACAAAACATAAAGGATCTTATTCTTTAGGACTTTGCTTTGTCAGAAATATTGTCGACATCAACAAACATCTCCCAACAGAATATGGAGGTTTTAGGGACCCTGCTTTTAGATGATTTGTGGATCGACAGATATTAAAATGCAATAAACCTAATCCATATACAGAGATACCTCAGCACATTTAAATAAGAAAGCAAATAATATCTTTTTAAATGTGTTTTTTTTTCTGTAAGAAGTTCAACCATGCAGTTAAAATTCATGCATGAGTCACGAGTTTGGCAGCTTGCATCATTGGTGCAAGCGCTGAAGCTTCAACACCTGAAGATGCATTTCAGAACCTTATTACATGCTCACTCTCTGTGTAATGAAAGACATTACGTGAACCGGTTGCAGCTATGCACCGCAGGAAGCACATTTGAATGTGAACACTAAAGCTGAAGTGTGTACTGCACCATTAGCGTCACTAAATGGAATTGCTGAAATAAATGGCCCCTATTGGCTGGTCAAATAGAAAGCACAGCCCCAGACTTTGGCCTGGGATGCAAGGATGCTCAAACATAGCTCTTTTAATAGTGCAAGTGTTTACACATTTTATGGAACTTGCAAGTCTACAAATGGCTTATATATAGTTCTCTTTAGATTTTAAAACTGATTAAGAGAAAAGATTTAATATACAGAGAATACACACTTTAGCTTGAAAATATATTTTGCAATATGCAGATGTTTTGGGGGCACTGCATGTCTCACTGAATAAGGACTGTGACGGAGAATCTGTCATGACATTTGCTTATTAATAGCTTCTGGCATTTAATTACATCTCATTTAGCTGCATGGCATGTCAATCACGCGTATGAATAACAAATAGAAAAGTCTATAACCATTCCTTCAAAGTTAACACCGGCCTTGTGCAAATCAGTATTAGTTGTACACACACTCGTACCAATTAAGCAGAAGGGTCAGGAGAGGCAAGACAGACACAGCAAGCAGAAGTCAAATGTTGGCAGGACGACAGGACGCTTAGCATGCAGGCAAAGAGTTTCGCTTGGGGTGTAGGGAGGGGGTTCAAGCTGTGCAGTACCTTGAGGAACGGAGGGCCAGTGTGGGGCAGTGACGGCTGGAACAGAGCAGGTTCTAGCGTGTTAGATATGCAGAGATGCTCTCCTCCATCCTGTCTCCTGGAACAAGAGACAAAGTTCAGTCCAGCACCAACACATATAATAAGAGTCTTAGGTTAAAAAAAATCTTGCAAAAATAAAAACAGCTACCCATTTAATTTTTATTGTTGAATGACAAAATTGTCTTTTAGGACAAATTAAAAGTTAACATGGCAAAATAAATTAAACTTTTATCAATCAATGTATTATAGAATTATGTATTCATTTTCAAAATTATGCAATATTTATTAACAATAATGTAATGTTAATAATTTTAGATGGTTAACTATGATTGTGTTAACACATTTACATTCTTTGATTTATTTGATTTGAATCATATTTGCGTTACTTGTGAACTATGTTGGGTCACCATATGCTGTCTCAATTAAAATGACTACAACATATGTTGTAAGGTCACAACACAGGAAGCGTTGGCATTGTGAATAGCCGACTAATGACATTTGCGTCAGTCTCACACGGAAACAGCACCTTAGAGCTGACAGTTTAATAAGAAGGTTTCTCCATCGACACAAAGCTCCAGAGAATTAAAGAGCCGATGCACAATACGCAGGGAATGGTGAAATTTAATTTTGTATCCTTTTTTTCAGACCTCTATTGTTTTGACATGAGTCCATTATTAGATTCCCTTTCATACTTCAGCTGTGGAGGAACGGATTGTATTTCATTTCAGGGCAATGTAGACGAGCTACAGTGTGACCCTGAATGTTCCATAATAAGACAAACTGGTGATTTTTTTTAGGTGGAAGTTTTCATAAAAACGAATCCTGACACATCTTCAAATAAAATCCAGACATACAGTAAATGCCATTTCTGTGACATATGTTCCATGTTAGTTACTAAGGAAATAGAAAACAACTTATCTTGACGTCAAATTAAAAGAAATTCTACACAAATAAGTTAATAACACTAGAAAATTATGTAAAAAAAAGTTTTCTCTCAGGCAAAAAGACCATATCATGGAAAGATCAAACCTTTTTTCTTGATGTAAGAGAAAAGATCAACAGTGGCACACTGTTGATGTAAGACTCTTGCGATGAATCTCTCACGCAGAATGCTGATCTTCAATCCTGTATCTCTCATCAGCTCACGCAATAAACCCAAAGCACCAGCCACAATGCTTCCATTTTCTACAACAGCATCATCCATCAAAACCAGACAGCTACTTTAAAGGTAAATGAGTTTTTTTTTACAAGACCCAAAGTCATTTGGCTTTTACCATTTACCATAAACGCATTTCCTCAAACCCTCACCAAGGCTTGTTTTAAATGCCAAGTCTCGTACACAGGTGCTATTAACCTCCAGTTTGCCACTTAACCCACAGAGGGCAATCGGAGTGAATGCATGTTATTTTGTGCTATATAGGGATAGAAGTGATGTAATGTATGAATGAGCATTAGATCAGTTGCGTCACAGTAAAGACCTTGAATGAACTGCAGCTCAGTGCCAAAATGAAAGCTCATCTTTATTAAACCATTGTGTAACAGACAGTTTTAAACATCTTTCATTAATGATAATCATTTCCATTACATTAAAGGACATTCAAAATGCTTATCCTTGTTTAGCTGTAAAAGTTACAGCCTGTCCTCCAAGTAAAAATGATTCAAAAGGTTGTTTGTGCATGTAGCTTACTTAAACGGTACTACACCAACAGTTCACGTCTTAAATTGAAGCGCCCTCTAGCGATTGTTATGAAAGGGACCCCAATGCCGTTTAGTGCAGATAAAGACGCATTTATTTTTGCATTTGTAAAAGTATTAATGGTTTAATAAATGTTTGTGAATTCAAAGCTAAACCTAAACCTAACCAATTGTCAACCATTAAACACAGCACACGATTAAAAGTACAGTCGTATGTATTCCATAAAATGAACAAAACACTATTAAAGTTTTACAAATAAGTCGCGTTGCAAACCTTCTGAACTGAAGCCATACTCTTTAAGGCGGAGCTATCATGCTATGTCATGCATTCTGACTTCTTTACACTGTTAAACATTACATTACATTACATTTATGCATTGGGCAGAAGCTCTTATCCAAAGTGACTAAAATTGCATTGTACTATACATTTGTTTCTGACTACGTGCAAGCCCCTGGGATCAAACCCATGACTGTGGCGTTGCTAACGCCAAGCTCTAACCACTGAGCCACAGGATAGGTGCTGGCTTCTCATGCTTAACATGGTCAACTTGTTAAAATTACGTATGACGTAGTATTTCTGTACTTGATACACTCCCCTGGCACTCTAACTTGTTTTGGAAAGTTTTTTCTAATTCTGTCAAAGGTATCCTGTTCCTTTTATTGGACATAAAGCACGGCAAGGCGAAGGCAAAAGACCCCGCCCAAGAGCCAACAGATCAAGGTTTTTCAGCCCATGATGGGCTGGGCTGCGCTGCAGCTTGTTACTCTTGCGTTAGTGAATTTTAGGTCTCTCTGTTTGTTCAAAGCATTTCAGTGATGGATGTTATTTAAATGGTGGATGTAACGCATACTGATGTAACTGATTGATGGACTGGTCCCCGCGTTAAAAGATGTTGGCCATGAACTGCATGCGGTAAGTCAAACTAAGTCATACGTCTGTGTTTTGTTGGCAATCTGTGTGTACGTGCATAATGTACAGAATACAAAGGGGTAATGTGTTGCTTTCTCGTGCTGTAGTTCCATCCCACTCTCCCCACTAGTCCCACCTCTAGCAGCTTGTGTTTTTCCAGAAATAATCTTCCAGCTGTATCTCTCCTTTATAAATTTGATCAAAACTAAATACTCTTCAAAGATACAACGTATGCAATACTACTGTATAGACACCCTTGATTATTATGAGATTGGCAGGAACTGCCTGTTACATGCAATATTTAAACAAACCGGAACATTAGAATAACGTTATCGGTAAGAGAACAAATAGCATTTCACACTCAACGCTGACGCAATGTCACGAAACAGACGAAAGCCAATAATATTTCACTATTAAGGCTGAAGAAACTTTGTGCCAGATTTGAATCCCCGGATACAACACAGCATAAACAGGAAGACAGCAGATGGTGAATGCTTTCGCGTCTATTCCTCATAAAAAATTGATCGTTTGACCACGGTACACGGTATACTTTTTAAACATTTTAACTGTTTTTTATCTGTATCATGTGTTTTATGTTATTTAATAAACTAACATTTTCTAAATGTTACTTGCTCAAAATGCCTGAATATGTGTTATTTAAATACAGTTATCACAACATTTTTAAATGAAAATCAAACCACAACACATTTTATAATGACGGTAGGCAAGAGTTCCGCATGTAGCAGAGAGAGGTGCTTATTTTGTAAACACTCGCATTAGTGGTATTTGAGGAAGGGTCAAACGATAAACACAGTCGTATGGGTTGGAGGACATGTTGTAGCCAACTATTAGATAATAGAAATGAATTGATTAACCGCTTGGCACGTAATGGTCTATTTTTGTGATGCATTTTACAGTAACTCACGCTCAGACAGACTCATTTGCATTCGGTTGGTTTACTACAATAGAAAGTCATTACAAATTCCTAATTTTCTTCCCACACAGGCAAAAAAATTCCCACTGGGCCAAATTCCCTCTGAACACTCTGCATTCACAACTGGGATCATTATTTCTCTCCCTACAGCTGAACAGACCAAAAATCATTTGAGCTGAGAAAATCCCATCGACTAAACACACAGACTCCTCACTGAGGTAAACATAAGTAATCACACAGTGAAGCTTAAAGGTCCAGTATATGACATCTAGCGGCATCTAGTGGTGAGGTTAAGAATTACAACCAACGGCTCACTCCACCCCTCCATTTCGAAGCACTATGGTGCCTGACACAGGACTAAGATGTCACGTTTTCGCATCTTTGCCAAATGATATAACATATTTACGAAACTCCTGTAGAGCAGTTTGTCCGTTCAAGGGAACTGTAGAAACAACATGGCAAATACTGTGTAAGGGGACCCACGGTGAATGTAGATAGAAATAGCACATACTAAGGTAAAAAAACATAACGGTTCATTATGTAAGATCTTTCTACACCGTCCAAAAAATTACACACCTTTCACATCATCTGAATCATGATTTGTTAGGACAAAATGTTTTATAGATGTATTTTGATATAACAACATCAAATTAAATCATCATTAATTCATCAGATTTGAGTTAAAAAAATGTAGTGCCAAAGACTGAACTATTCTAAAGAGATGCTGTTCAGTGTAAGAGACAGTACAGCAGTAAAGAAATATCATATCATCTCTTTGGAACAATCATTAGGCAGAACACTTGACCAGAAGTAGGGTATCATTAACTGAACATGCCGACAATGTCAGCCTGCGATGAAAGTTGAGGACTTCAGAACACTCACCCTAATTTGGTATATTTTGGCAGCATCTGAGTGCATACCCAGCCCTATCGGATGAAGACAAGAAATCTCTCCTCCGGGTTGCGATATCAAAATTCTCTCTCCTCCCCCACATTCATTTCTCTCGGCTTGCTGAGCAAAGTTCCACAGAGAATAAATCAGATATTTAAAGAACTTCACTGCGGTCTGAGAACGAGGGGAATGGAGTTTCATGTAAAAATCACGTAAAGCAATCTCTACCGTGCAGCGATTTTTCAAATCAACTTCATTCTCGTGCTTGTGTCATCCCAGGAGAAGAATAAGAATCGCAAATAGGCGAACACATTGGGAATAATAAACTACAGTATGATGGAATATGAACTATTTGAATATCTCTGCCAAAGCACTAGAGGCTCCTAGATCAATTCCAGCATCCGTGAGCAATGACGCTTGTTGGGTCTAAGAAATTAATTGTAAACAATATATCTTGGTTACTGCTCACTGTTCCTCCATTTCTAAATAAATCCTAGTTCTGGCTGTTTTCCTGACAATCTGCTCATCTCTAAAAGCATATGACTCCGCTCTTATCCCGCACACCTGCTGGCTGCTCTGCTCATCCCACCAACATGCTAATCCAGCGTGCCGAAAGCAGACGCACTGTCACACTTAATATTCCTATAAGCAGATACGGAGCAATTACTCACTGTGCACAAACAAATGTAGGATTTCCTCTCCGAGTGTTGGCAAGCTTCTCCTTGGTCAGTCACACACCCGATAAAAGCACAAATCCATCCAATACACAGCCACACTTCATGTCCTGTCTGTGTCTCTTTTACTCTATTGCTTTTGTCTCTCTCTTCTTTCTTTATGTGTCTCTCACCCTCCCGTTTGCGCTCTCTTATGCCTGCTCTCTCTCTCTCGAATGCCCGCCCCCTCCCCCGCTCCCTCAAACACACTGAGAGCTGTCCATCTTAGCTGTCTGATGATACTATAATATTCATCGTGCTTTGACTTAATTAAACACACACCTCTCCATCACAGACTGTTGCCAGGGCAACCGCTTCACTAACAATTAAAAATCATCTACCACATCCTCTTTTTTTTTAAAAATTATCTTTGGTCTTCTCCTGTCATTTGGTCACGCTCAATTTAGGGTGAAAAATAAGAAGCACGTAAACAGTACAGTAATTATCTTACAAAAAATTAACTTAAAACATGAAGTACTGTCTTGAAATAGCATCACAGCTTGGGAACACAGTGAGGGTGCACGGCACACCAGGTTCACAGATGCGTTCAGAGAACAATTAACGTGATAGTTCACCCAAAAATTGAAATTACTCACACTCTTGCCATTTCAAACCTGTATGACTTTCTTCTGCAGAGTACAAAAGAAGAAATTTTGAAGAATGTTGGTCTCCCTCGGGGGGGTGGGGGGTATGCAGCGACGAGACGAGACAACGGAGACGGGAGCCCTCGGAGCGACCGGAAAGAGAGAGGGGAGAGAGGAAAAAAAAATCTGGTTCCCCGACATGCTGCCGCTCGTTCCTCAACCAGCCGGAGTACTCTCCTTCGCGGTGCCTTGCGGTGGCCCTGGGGCTTCGGTGGACGGCTCGACCGTCCGCCCCCTGGCGGCCGGCGGTGGCTCCTCCTTTATCCGGGAGTCGGGGCGGGTTCCCCGTCCCCTGTTCCTCCCCCTTGGGCGGACGGACGCAGGCTCCGGCCTCTGGCAGGCGGTGGCTCACCCGGCACTTCCGCCCCCTGCTCCTCCCCCTCGGGGGACGGACACAGGCTCCGGCCTCTGGCGGACGGCGGCAACCCCCCCGCTCCCACTTGGACGAAAGCCACCCCACCTCCACCCAGGGGCGCGGCAGCAAAGGTCGCCGTTCCACCGAAGTTTTGACGGTGGCCGCACTGTGCACTTCCGTTTCCCCAGAGCCACCGTTTCGGGCAGCCACTGGCGGACGCCCTTCGTCCGCGCTGCCCGAACTCTCCGGCACCGCGAGGCCACTCGGCGGCGAGGACTCTCCGACAGCATGTCTCTCCTTCCTCCCGGGTTTCGGCACCAATGTAACACATCTCAATAAAATCGAAGGAAGGAGGCGGGAACCGGCAAACATTTAACCATTTAATAAAGTAATATAACAGCCGGCGGCCCCTCACGGACGACCGCCGGCGAACAAAACATAATATAAATACAAACATAACACAAGTTCGGGCCCGGTCCTCTCTCTTCGACGGTCCGGTCGCTCGTTCCTTTTATATTCTCCCATCTCCTACGTGATTCGAGGCCGGTGTGCGCACAGCTGGCGCTAATTCACAATTACTCACCGGACTCGAACCACGGTCTCGCCCCGCCTACTCTACTACAGTTGGTAAACGAACAATTGCGGTACCCATTCACTTCTATTGTATGGACACAAAACCAGTGCAAGAATATCAACGCAAAATGTTCTGCAGAAGAAAGAAGGTCATACAGGTTTGAAATGACATGAGTGTGAGTAAATGATGAAAGAATTTTAATTTTGGGGTGAACTATCCCTAAAATGTTCGTACTGACAATTTAGTCAGTGTTCTTGTATCGTGCAGTCTAGCTAGTGCACATTGATGTACTATATTTACAAATTGGGATGATGTCAAGAAACACCAAGTAACCACACAGACACCATCTTACATCAACAGATGTCTGCATGCGCAGCACATGTGTACAGCATTACAGCAAAATAATGGTGCTCACAGCATAATACAGGATTAGAAGAAAATCTCACAGCACTCCTATTGACATGTATTGTAGTAATCAGTGAACATAATCTGCTGGCTTTAAAAACGCTATGAACACATGGCACATCTCCATCTTCAGCCATTCAGAGAATACAAGAGAACATGTTGAAATACAAGGGTTGTTATTAAAGCTTATGTAAGCAGCAGAATAGGAAATCATCTAAAATCAAAACACTTGACATTAAAAATCAGATTCGCAAATTGGTTTTACAGTTACTGACATTTTTGAGAGAAAATCTCTTACTTTGAGAGAGAGAGCGAGTGAGAGAGGGGTGTTAGGATGAGTTCAAAGGAAGCACAAAATATTCTAATCCTACCGTCTCATATCTCTTATTTTGATAACCTTGGGATTTCATTTCATTTTGATAGGTTCGTACAATGACACCATGCAACAAAAACCCTTGATCAATGCACCCTGCACCTTCGCCGCAGTGAAGAATCTTACGTCATTTTAGAAAAGTACTGCATGTAAAATGAGATTTCTTACCAAATTTCATTTACTGTCCGAGGGTTGATCTTGGGAACGTTCCATCTCTTAGATTTCGATAAAGTCCAATGTGTTCTATGGAAGGGCATCTTGCATTATACAAGCCCAGTGTATTTCACAAGTCTAAATATCTTGCACTGGTTATGAACGTTTCTTTGTTTATCATCTCAGTACACACCTAGGTCAGTGTTTCCTTTCACACTAGCCAGAGGGCATCATCTAGCATGTCTCTGAAGAGGATCTGATTTCTTTCTCCCCACAATAACTTAAACCTGTTCTATCAGAGGCCGTTGAGCCTCGCAGGTGTTCAGCATCTCCATCTGTCCTCCGAGAGGCGGACTGGAGTGCAGACTGCAAAAAAATGATCCTCAAACCAAGATCAGTTTGTAAGTCTAGACAACAGCCTCAGAGAAAAAGTTGTTTTTCTTCCACCAACAGAACCTGTCCCTGTTTCGGTATCTGTCTTTAGATGCACAGAAGGACAAAACCACTCATATGAGTCACAGTATAGATATATTTGGCACATCAAAATCTTAGTATGTAGATTTAGCGTAGGTGAGAATTTCTGAATGAGGTGTCTGACTTTGAGCGTATCATTATGGCTTGTCCACACCAGGACGATAAACGTGCGTGTTTATCATCGACGTTTAACAACTCGTGTCTAAACAGGGGGCCAATGTGAGTGTGCACACGATGCGCCAAACGACAGGTGAAAAATCGTCTTTATTTAAACATCTCGCAATCGTTTTTTTGGGCTTGACATGCCACTTTAAAAACTGGCCGACCAATGAGATTGGTGCTTTTGTTCACGTGCTTAAAGGTGAAGTTACAGTCAAACACACATTGACGAAGAGGAAGCAACATGAATTCTTCTTCTTTGTGACAAGCGAGTGTCAGAAGCTTAAAGATGCGCAGCGCCACCTTGTGTACAGGGTTTTTTCTGTTTTTCATTAAGCGCCGTCTATGTCAAGGAATGAATTTTCACGTTCACTCGCTCATCGCCAGTGAAAATCGCCTGGGTATGAATGTTGAAAAACGTCTCAAAAAACGCTGCCGATATGTGCGTGCAATTATCGTCCCGGTGTGGACAGAACTTTACTCATACACTTGCAGTAAAATATCTTTTTTAAATTTCCTCCTTGAGTATGTGCTTGAATACTCCCAAAAACATTAATCTATTCAAATGATAATCCCAAATGTTTTAGAATATATGAATAATAATTTGACAAGTTTAACGTAAGCACAGGGGATATATCTTGAAGGAGTTTGTTGAATTCCCTCTCTCACTCTCTCTCTTCCTATTTCCTTCCCTTCTCATCCTACATACACAAACAGGTGTAACAATAAGGACGGCCTGAGGGCTCAGGGCCAGTTTGAGAGTTTCAGGCCGGCTGACGGAAGCGCCACTTGCGATGAGAATAAATGGAGCGCACAATAATACTAGAGAAAAATAGAGAGAGGCTCAAATCATCTCACTTGTCTCTTTTAGTCATTTATAAAGAGATTGCCTACTGAAAATCTACTGTCTGCCGAAAGAGACAAAAGTAAGTTTTAACTCAAATTTCAAATATCGTATCATATTCAAAATACCTGAGCAAAACTGTGAACTCAAGTAGGTGTCCTAAGCAATGAAAGAGCAACTTGAGAAATAAAGTTTTACACTAGAAAAACGGTACCAAATAAACAAAATAAAGTTTTTCACCCCAGATAAACGGACCAAATATGACCAAACAAACGGCTGTTTTAGTCTCATCAGGGTAACTTTACAGATATGTTTGATATTTGTAGTTATAAAAGGTTGTAAAATACAGTATTGTGTCGCATATTATGCCTTAATTCCCAGCAAAGGTCTCTTTATGGTTTCAGTAAGTGAAGCATAGTTACATAATGTTTCCATACATTTGAAAAGCTTTTTCACATATTTTTGAAATACGGTAAAACACCATCAAATTACAAATAAAAGACTACAAATTTACAAGAAGATTTCGAAAAAGATGTAAATTATCTTTTAAGAAGTGGTATCTATGAATTTTTATGACGCACCAGCTTTTTTATCAGGATTTTTTACAGTGTATATAATATATATTGTATGTTTAATAATATTATACTACACAACTACTTAAAAATACAATCAAAACGTTTCAATCTTTTATATTACATACAACCGAAATGTTTCCAGAAAATAATATATTCTGTCCACAAGAAAATATGTTTTTGTTTTGGTGAGGGCACATGAAAACAACAACTACCGAGGCCAGGCCATTGGTCAGCCATGCACAAATATGAAACCATCACAACAACACAAAACTCATTTGCATGCATCGAAAATCATAAAATCAAACTAGCAGACCCCCTATTGCTTAACACTCCTCAGAACTGAGGAAAACATTCCTGACGTTAGCACTAGCTCCATTAAAGCAAAACTGAGTCATGTTCAAATCATTTACAACAGGATCACAACCGAACCACTAATCTAATTTCCTGTGTGACAACACATCACATCTCACCTCTATACAATTTGCAAGATCCAGCTGTTAGGCAAGTCCAATGAGGTTTTTATTTTTTATCATAATCAAATCACATCTCCCATTGATGTAGTGATATATGTTTGCAGTAGAAGAGCAGGATAACAAGAACACCACATGACGCACTGACATGTTTTCATATTCCCAGGGGGAATATGATGTAATTTGAGGTTTGACGCGTGGGGACCAGGAAACAACCTCTAGAAAAACAGAGGAATTAAAGGTCCAATCATCATGCAAACATCTTCAGGGAGGAGGACACCTATTTATTTTTGACTCCGCCCAGCAAACGAGCAGGTGCAGCCAGCCAAAGCACTTCATTATCTGTAAATATTGATCTTCCTTTAACAAAGCAGGCAGTATTTATCTGTGTATGTCGGTACTTCCCCCAAAGCAACATGGAGACATCAATCACACTCGTTCAAGATCAATCTGCTGTTTAACCTATTCAGCTCCGACCCACCGGGGAGCATCCACAGAACGTCATCTAAATAATATGTGCAGTCTCTTTTTAACTTCTCCATTTGATCTTATTGATCAACACTGCTTCAGGATAATTCACACAAATGAAGCAAGATAGGCTAAAACGTTCGAATAATAAACAAAGGTCTACACATATCATCGAGTGTTCAGTGTAAATATTTATTCATATTTCCTATTTGAATAAGATCATGTAATTTAAGGAGCACACACAATGACCTTTGTGTTCATGTATATTTACATTTATGCATTTGGCAGACGATTTTATCCAAAGCGACTTATTTTTTTGTCTATACAGTACATGTATTTTTTTATCAGCATGTGTTCTCTGGATCAAACCCACAACCTTGTGTTGTTAGCACAATGCTCTACCAACTGAGCAACACAGGAAAACTGGATATGAGAAAACCATGGATATGGATATAACAAACCATGGGATACAGCATTGAAAGCCTCTACTAATCTCCATCTCTCTGTTTTACATGCCTTATGACCCAACCTAGGATGACACAGATGGGTCTCATGGGTGTCACCTGCCACCAGCTGCCCGCCGGCAACATCATCTGAGATTAACTTCTAATTCCTTCATTTTGACAGCAAACACCATTTTAAATACCTTCTGTGACTAATTCTGGGTTTAAATTTGGAAAATATAGTATCCTTTGATCCACATTGACAGGAGTGAATAAATCCCACTGTGTGGACCATTCAAAACAAAGCTAGAAAAAGTACTTGTCATTAGCATCACTGCATAGTGCATAGTTTACATTAAAATCCAATTTCAGATTTTATGAAACTTTTGGAAAAATATAGACTTAACAATACTTATTATTTAAGTATAATACAAAATGCAAAATTGCATTTTTATCATACAAAAGCGGCTTTGTGTTATTTGATTATAATCTTTGACATGGTCTTACTCTGACAATAATCTGAGGATATTATATTTTTACATTACGTAGAATGGTTTTATGTAGAAAACATTAAATCACAGAAGACCACAGACTTTAGATGTGTTTTCACAGGCAGGGTCACATATTTCAGTGATATCTGACCGGTAAGGAGTATCCCGCTTGCATCATCAATAAAAAAGGCCCAAAATAAAGATTAAAGCAATGCTACATCAGTAGTGACATCCAGCACCAACATTTTTGAGATCTGAATCTATAAATCAACTGCACCTGAATCTGAATCTGCAGTATTTATCAGTGCTGCCACTTTTTGTGCCTAAAGAAGGTACAGTATTGTTCACTGTATAATTACATTCAGCATCTAGAGTTCAGATTAATCTCATCCTCTTACTGTACCAAAACACGTACCAGAACGCTGGCTTCTCTCTATGAGCACAGATAATGTTCTCTTGTAGCTGCTATCCTACTGTGCCTGTAATGGTTGAGATGAGATGACCGGTTGTGTTTCTGCCAGCCGGCGCCTCTATATCTGAGCTCGGACTAAGCTTTGATGTGTGGCGCATTCATCGGACATGCATATCATCTCTCCATGTCTCTACCATCAGAACACCCCATGGTGTCTCTGGGCCTGAAGGTATTTAGATGAAAAGCCCAAATGAACAACTTCAGCTTGAGTGGGAGTACTTGTACATCGCTGAATGTGTTGACGGAGCACAGCATGACTGAGTGTAAGACTTTTATGTGGGCATGGTAGATACACTGTGTTCCTACAGGCAGTTATGTTTTCACATGACTTTAAACTATATCAAAGCTAAAGGGAGCTCAGCATGAGCTGGGCTGTGTTAAATTCAAGAAGCAACCAGAAAATAGGGAGAGCTGAAAACGTTTAGGGCCATGATATTTTCCACACACATTCTTCTCACATTCAATTTTCTCTCTCTCAGCCAAGGGGAAAAAGTCACTTTCTTGACACTTTGTAAATGTTACAATGGACCCGCTTGCATAAAATGTCACCTTATCAAATGAAAGCAGCACAAAAGTTTTTGAGAGGTAAATTATTGCCCATTAACAAAGGTTGGAAAAACGCTGTGGTTTTCACTAATGCTCTCCATAAATCTCAGTCAGCTGTTCTTTTCTTAACAAAATAATTGTACTATAAAACATTGGGAATCCAATAATCTGCCGTCTCAAACTGCAACAATATTTCATAATCAAATTTGTATGACCCGTGGGAGTATGTGATCCTGCGTTCCTTGACTATTGCTGCTTTCCATCAACCATTTAAATCCAAAAGCTTCGGTACGCATTCAAAGCACCTCAACTTCACATGGTTCTTTTACCCAAAAAATTTTCACTCTAATTCTCCCTTGTTATGAAAATCATCCTCATGCCATATAGTGTTTAGAAATTGTATGTAGATTTGTGCTATACAGTTAATTAACAACCTGTAATTAAACGATAATAAGGACGTCCTACATCTGGTACCTGTTTAGCATTTCATTTGGTGGCATGAAATAAATAAATAAAATGTGTGTTTGAGTTAGCAGAAATGTTGAAACTCATTATGCATAAATTGTTTTATAAGATATGGATTAAATATGAGCAAATGTTTACCAGATCATTTTAATTCCCTAACTGGAATGTGAGATTCATGTTACTCTTGCAAATCTTGACCTGCCATGACTGCTCCAGGTTGTTTTAGTCCTTTTTTTACCATTGGATTTTGATAGGTTTCCATTTGGAAATGTGGTCTCATGGAACCAGGGACTTGCTTGTCACATTGGAGCTATATTTAGTAAGACAGTTGCATGTATAAGACACATAGAGACAGTCTAGGCTGATTAAGTATGACAGCTCTCTCTTCCCTTCTCCTTGAACACACACAAAAACGCACAGATATACAAGAGTGCATGCAAAAGATCCAAAATCCTCACCCGTTTATAGTGCATGCATACCGTAAAGAAACTAAATTCTCTTTTACGATAATTTAAATCTGGTTGATAACACTGAAAATCCAGACAGATATTATATACAGCATATGTTGAGGAGAGCAAATGTTTTGGCACATATACACTACAAATGAAGAGATTGGTTGCTCATTTTTGTCTACCCCGTGAAAATGTGGGCTGTAAAATTTCACAAGACAAAAATGTAGGGCCCTAACTATCCAGTTAACTATGATACACACACATGGAAAAACAGCAGTCTACTATATTACTGTAATCACTTTAGTAAATTAAAATAAATGTGCAAGTAAAATTATAAATCATGACACACTAAACAACATTTGTTTAGATGCTAACAGAGCTGGTTGTGTTAGACATTCATTTTGAGATTTTTTGCTAAATTAATTTTTGCCTTCTGGGTT